>NC_037334.1:62951261-63258307 GCF_002263795.3 Bos taurus
TTTCCTTTAGGATGGACTAGTTCGATCTCCTTGCAGTCCAAGGGATTCTCAAGAGTCTTCTCCAACACCATAGATCAAGAGCATCAATTCTTTGGCACTCAGCTTTCTTTATAGTCCAACTCTCACATCCATACATGACTACTGGAAAAACCATAGCCTTGACTAGACGGACCTTTGTTGGCAAAGAAATGTCTCTGCTTTTTAATATGCTGTCTAGGTTGGTCATAACTTTTCTTCCAAGGAGCAAGCATCTTTTAATTTCATGGCTGCAGTCATCATCTGCAGTTATTTTGAAGCCCCCCAAAATAAAGTCTGTCACTGTTTCCCCATCTACTGGCCATGAAGTGATGGGACCAGATGCCATGATCTTGGTTTTCTGAATGTTGAGTTTTAAGACAACTTTTTCACTCTCCTCTTTCGCTTTCATCAAGAGGCTCTTTAGTTCTTCACTTTCTGCCATAAGGGTGGTATCATCTGCATATCTGAGGTTACTGGTATTTCTCCCGGCAATCTTGATTCCAGCTTGTGCTTCATCCAGCCCAGCATTTCTCATGATGTATTCTGTATATAAGTTAAATAAGCAGGGTGACAATATACAGCCTTGATGTACTCCTTTCTCTATTTGGAACCAGTCTGTTGTTCCATGTCCAGTTCTAACTGTTGCTTCCTGACATGCATATAGATTTCTCAGGAGGCAGGTCAGGTGGTGTGGTATTCCCCTCTCTTTAAGAATTTTCCACAGTTTGTGGTGATCCACATAGTCAAAGGCTTTGGCATAGTCAATAAAGCAGATGCTTTTCTGGAACTCTCTTGCTTTTTTGATGATCCAATGGATGTTGGCAATTTGATCTCTGGTTCCTCTGCCTTTTCTAAATCCAGCTTGAACATCTGGAAGTTCACAGTTCACATACTATTGAAGCCTAGCTTGGAGAATTTTGAGCATTACTTTACTAGCGTGTGAGATGACTGCAATTGTGTGGTAGTTTGAGCATTCTTTGGAACTGCCTTTCTTCAGGATTGGGATAAAAACTGACCTTTTCCAGTCCTGAGTTTTCCAAATTTGCTGGCATATCGAGTGCAGCACTTTCACAATATCATCTTTTAGTATCTGAAATAGCTCAACTGGAATTCCATCACCTCCACTAGCTTTGTTCGTAATGATGCTTCCTAAAGCCCACTTGACTTTGCATTCCAGGATGTCTGGCTCTAGGTGAGTGATCACACCATCATGATTATCTGGGTCATGAAGATCTTTTTTGTACAGTTCTTCTGTGTATTCTTGCCACCTCTTCTTAATATCTTCTGCTTCTATTAGGTCCATAACATTTCTGTCCTTTATTATGCCCATCTTTGCATGAAATGTTCTCTTGATATCTCTAATTTTCTTGAAGAGATCTCTAGTCTTTCCCATTCTATTGTTTTTCTCTATTTCTTTACACTGAGCATTGAAGAAGGCTTTCTTATCTCTCTTTGCTATTCTTTGGAACGGTGCATTCAAATGGGTATATCTTTCCTTTTCTCCTTTGCCTTTTGCTTCTCTTCTATGATATCTGCCTCTTGGTATTTATGCCCTTGAGTAGTCTCATCCCAATGTCTTGTAGAATATGGCTGAAGTGATGTTAGGGGACCTTGGAGGCTAACTCATAAAAGACATGTGTTGTCTGCCTTACTCTCCCTAGGATCATTCACTCCAGAGGAAACTGGCTGTCATGTCCTAAGGACTCTCAAGCAAACCTATGGAGAGGTGCATACAGTGAGGAACTGAGCCCTTTGGCCAACAGCCATGTGAGGGAGCCCTCTTGGAAGCTGATCCTCCTTCAGAGGGCCACAGCCCTGGACAATATGGTTACCGCACCTCCTGAGAGCCCCTGAGCCAGAAACACCAGTAAACTGCTTCCAGAGTCCTGACTCTCACAAACTGTAAGTTAATGAATATTTGTTGTCTTAAACCACTAAGTTTGGGGGGCAATTAATTAGGAGTGATAGATAACTAGTATGTTAGGTAAAGAGATTGGAGCCTAGTCGTAGGTTCCACTGGGGTAAAAAGTTAGCTATCAGGGACTTTCCTGGTGGCCCAGTGGCTAAGACTCTGCAGTCTCACTGCCAAGGGCTGGGGTTCAATCCCCAGTTGGGGAACTAAACTCTGTGGTGTGGCAAAAAAAAAAAAAAAAAGAAAGTTAGCTATTCAGATTATTATTGTTATTACTTTATTCCACTTCCCTCTTTTCTATCCCTTCAAAAGAAGAAAAAACAAAAACCTATGGCTACATTTTTCATGGAGTATTTCAAATCTGTTACCTTAATAGGAATTCTGGGCATAGCACTGTATCTTACTGGAAGACCTCAGGCAAAATCCTTGCCCTTAAGGGCCCCAGTTCCCTTATCTAAACCATTAACCAAGTAAGTTTTCTCAGCCTCAGTGCACTTAAGAATCACATCGGGCCTTGGGGACCAGCCAGGTCTGCAGGCTGCCTCAGTGGGCACTGTGGCTCTGGGTGGGCCCTGGGACCCTCCATTTTTATTTTAACCCACTGAGGAGACAGAAGGGTAAGACCACATACCTGAGAAAAACTGGTCTAAATGGCCTCTCAGGCTCTCTCCAAGTCTCAAACCATCTTTGGGTCTGGATTATCATCATGCTGTACAAGGGAAACTGAGGCCAAGAGTGAAGTACTTCGGTTTTTCAGTGCTGAGTTATATAACCATCATTTGCACCATCATTACACAACCAGAAAACCACTATTTTACTGAGGCCAAATCTGCAAAACTTGCCTTAAAGAAAATAGTCTTCCTTTTCTTCTAGTTAAACACATTTGATTCTTTCAGCTAATTTTGTGACTATTCGGCAACAACCACAACAAATTCTGGAAATAAGGATTTCTAGTGAGGACTCCAAAATCTTGCCTTTAACAGGTGGTTCTCAGTAACAGCATCACCTGGGAACATGCCAGAAATGCAGACTCTCATGTCCTACCATCAGGCCTCCTGAATCAGAATCCTCGGTTTTTAACAAGACACCCAGCTCATTCCTGCCCACATAACAGTTTAAGATGCTGCTCCAGCACACAAACTGGCAAACTACAGCCTGCCTGCAACCTGGCTTTGTAAAGTTTTACTGAAACACAGCTAAGCTCATTCATTTACTTTCACACTAGAGGGGCCGAGTTGAGGACCTGTAACAGACCATATGGTTCATGAAGACCTAGATATTTACTGTCTGGCCCTTTAAGAAAAAGTTTGCTGACTCCTGCTCTAGAGTAATTGGTAATCAAGATTAGTCAGTGGGGCGGGGCTTCCCTGGTGGTCCAGTGGTTAAGACTTAGCCTTCTAATGCAGAGGTTACAGATTCGATCCCTGGTTGGGGAGCTAAGATCCTACAAAACTTACAGCCAAAAAACCAAAACATAAAGCAGAAGCAATATTGTAACAAATTCAATAAAGATTTTTAAAATAGTCCACAACAACAACAACAGATTGGTCAATAGCTTGCATCTGTATACCAATCCAAAGCTTTAATGGGTTTGCAAGACCAACATAAGACCTAAATCTGTTGAGTACCCACTATGTGAAATGCTCTTTATATAGTATCTAAGTCAGTCCCCACCCAGCTTGGAAAGGGAGCTAGTCACCCTACTAAGGAGAAAACTGAGGTTCCAGGGGTTAACTAAGTCACCCAGTCACGTGGTGGGTATATATGCAGGTTGGGACTTGAACTCAGGTTTTCCTTGGCTCCAGAGACACCTTGCTGGTTCCAGACTAGCAAATGGGGCTGCAGAAACCCTGAGATAGGGACACCTTGGGAAGGAGCACAAGTTTTTGCTGCCCAAGGACCTAAAGTCAATAGATCTCTAGAGCTTTCTTTTGTTGGCTATGAAGGACAGGTCTCTTTCAATCCTGCACAGTACAGAGGTCAGAAGCCAGCAGACGGGCAATCGTTATTCAGTGCTCTCTTCAGTACCTCTGAGTTGCAAAAGCAAATGTGGGGGTTGTGGAAAGCCTCCTTAATGAGTAGAGTAATCCGTTCTTTACAGAGAATCCTAGGACTGGCCCCACCACTGAATGCTTGACTTTGCACAGAGCCAGCCCCTCAGCACCTCTGCTCTGCTACCTATAAAACAGTTTCTGTAAAGAAGATGAAAAAGCCCAGTCATCTGTACAATCCTTTAATAGAATCTCAGAACTGGAAGGGCAGGAATGGAATGGAGTCATACTATCCAGACGCCTCCCAGAGGCGAAATGCTTTCTCAAATATCCAGAATATTCAGTCTTTGAACACCTTGATGATTGGATATTTACTAATATTAGAGTGCCTACTATGTGCCAGGCATTGTCCATGCATGTCTTTGTTTAATCACAACAACCCCACAAGATAGGCCTTAGTATTGTCACTTCTTGACAGCTGAGGTTAGGTCACTCACTCAGGGTGACAGAGAACAGCCACTGTGGTCCTTGTTAACACAGGGTTGAAACCTGCCTGCTGTAGTTCTACCCAATTTGTTCTAGGTCTACACAAGAGCTACCATTCCTTCAGGACTATGTCAGTGGCTGAGCTATGAATTTTACTGGCACTTTTTTCCTCTTACTACTAATGACAGTCCTATGAGGTTGCAGTTTTTAATCCCCATTGTATGCTGAGGAAATCAAGGGACAGAAAGGTAAAGCAGTGTGTCTAAAGTCACCAGCTGGCAAGGGTGGGGGTTGGGGCACAGATTTTTCAAAGGAGTTTCAGAGATTCCAAGTGTTTGTGTGAGAAACCTTTCAGGTGACTCATTGTTCCCTTTCCGGCTTTGGTGTGAGTCCCTTGATTAATACCCTTCTTCCTTCAGCTGTTCATCTCATGATAATACTGCCAAGTGCCCTCTTCATTCTGATCATCCACTCTGGTGGGTCTTTTGTCAAAATCTCCAGAAGTATAAAAAAATAAATGCCCAGAATTTAACGTAGAATAGAGCCACCCTCAAGCTGGCTTTTCCCTCATGCCACCCAGCCACCGAAACCTGGTAGCCCCCACTATCCCAGACCCAGAGTGATTAGTGTTGTTCTCTGACACTGTCACAGGCAGATTTGCTCAACTCGGAGGGCTGGTTCTCTCAGGTTCTTTGTTCATACTTTGGGTTGTCTGAGGATTTGTCTCAAGGTGCCTGGCAAGACCCAAGGGAAATGACACTTGAGATGTTTGTAACCTGGCCCGGAGGAACCTCTGGCTCACCTGTCAGCTCCCCAAAGCTAGGCTGCTAAGACACAGGGCATCTGTGGGATACCTCTAGGTACCCACTTGGAGCAGAGCCATAAAATCAGGCAACCCTGGGGAAAAGTGTTAAGCATCACAAGACACCAGCCAGGAGCCCCGAGATCAGATCAGGAACAGAACTTCCTCCCAAGCCAGCATGACTACTTTTATTGAGCAATTATCATGTGAGTTCAGGAGAGATTTGGACCCTGAAGATAAGAGGCTTAATCTGAGCGCACCCATTTCTCAACACCACCCTGAATAAATTAGTGGACCTTGTTTTGTAATCTGAAAAAGGCCTTAATTTTTTACCTACAAAATGAGACCACGAGACTGAGTCAGTTGCAAAGGTGCCCTAAGACCTGCTCTGCCCATCCCAAACTCTGCCACTGAGCAACTGGTGACTTTGGGCAGGACCCCGAACCTCTCTGGAGCCCATGGGTTCAGGTTCATTAAGTGACCGGTAGGAAAGGTTGAAAGCACTCTCTCCATTCAGCACGGCCCAACTTGAAACTCAAGAGTGGGCAGGGGAAGGGAAGAAAAACACCGATCTCTGAACATCCGTCCTATATGGGAGGCAAAAGCCACCGCAAACCCCTCTTTCAGGCCAGCTCCGCCGGAAGAGGCATCCAGGTGGGACACCAACTCCCTCCCTGTGTGATCTCTGCGACTCCCTGCCCCTATTGGGGTGGTCTCAGTTTCGCCGTCTATGCCTGAAAGGTTTAGGCTTGTAATCGCATGAAGGCTAGGAGCTTCCATATGCTGAAGCCTGACTCCCAGATAAAATTCTTTTTGGGATCCGATTTTCTGGAGGGTCGCAGAAGCTGGGGGGAGCTAGGTGGGAGGGGCAAGAAGTGAGGCGACAGTTTCGGCCGCTGCCAGAGCCCTTGAAGAGGGACGTCTGACCCAACGGCGGTGCAAACGAGCAAGCCGGAGGCCGCGGTTCTGCGCGGGGCGGGGACGGCGCGACCACTTACCGGCATGATTGAGGAGGAGGTGGTGGCTGCGGCGGTGACTACGCCTCCACCGGCTCTGAGCGCTGACGCGGCCACGCTTCCGGGTGTGCACGCCACAGGAGCCGCCCTCTGGCCCCGGCCCCGCCCCCTCCGGTCCTGGCCCCGCCCCCTCTGGCCTTGCGGGCTGGCAGCCACCTGAAGGCCGTTGGCCTCTCCGCTGACTTCCGGCCAGCACGGGGCCCCTGGACGCCAGCCACGTCTGCGCTAGGCCGTGGGAGGGACAGCTCGGCTAGCTTGCCTTGTTGGTTGGCCATTTTTAGAACGCCTGCTCGGTGTCAGGCTGATATTAGGGGCTGGGAAGGCCGGGCCCCCCGCTGTGAACAGGCCAGACACAGCCTCCACCCCACCCCCGTCCCTCCCTAGAGGGACAGTCTCAGTTACTTACTTAGTATTTGCTGATTGCCAGCCGTGGGGCGGCACTATGCTAGGCATCCAAGATGCACTAATGAAAAAGACACAGCCTAGCAGGGAGCCAGGGAAGCAAGAGGATCATGCAGGACAATACAAGTGTTAAAGGAGCTTGTGCCTTTGGAGCCATGAAAGGATCTCTCGCTCAGACTGTAGAGGATGGGGACGGTTCATGAAGAGAGGAGGCTTGCAGAGGAGGAAGTCTTGCTTCATCTCAAGATGGAAGATGGACCCATTGGGAAGGAAGGAGACAGAACAGCATGTAAAAGTTGAAAGGGGGACGTCCCTGGTGGTCTAGTGGTTAAGAACCTGCTTTGCAAGAAGATGGGTGCGCTCAGTCCTGTCTAACGTCTTTGCAACCCCATGGACTGTTGACTGTTAAGTCCACCAAGCTTAAGTGTCCACAGTCAAATAAGTATTAAAGTTGAAAGGCATTAGAAGGCATGCCTTGGGAGGCCGAGATATTTAGACTGAGAGGCAGGCACAGAAAGAGATGGGGAAACAAGCTACAAAGACATGAGACCCATATCCATGAGTGAAGACACACAGAGGCAGAGAAGTTCTAGTATCTTACAAAGAGGTGTACCAAGACCCAGGACTTCACACACACACACAGAGTACCAGGCTGGTTCTATCCTTGTAATATCCAAGGGGCTCCACCATCCAACTTAGTAGTGTCAAAGTTCTCTCACCAGTCAAACTGCTTGGAGAGCTTATTAAAAACTCAGATTTCTAGTCCTTTCCTTAGGTATACTGTCCCTTAGTTTCCAGGTGCACTTATAGTCTCCTTCCTCCTTCTGGTTTTGGGGAACCACGTTGAACATAACTGTTTTTTTCTGCTATGCTGCACAGCATTCAGGATCTTAGATCTCTGACCAGGGATCGAATCTGTGCCCCCTGCAGTGGAACCACAGAGTCTTAGAAACTGGACTGCCAGAGAAGTACCAAACTATAGTTTCGGTACATACATGGAACCCTTTTGAGAAAGTGCTGGTTGTTGATTTATTGTCTCAGTTCCAATTCAACCTTTTTGCCTGCTTGTGAAAATCTGAACCATTTAAACATTGTTTTATTGCCTAATGGCACGATATTAAGCATTGTCAATAAAGACCCTGGAGAGATACTGGAGGAGAAAAGGTTTTCCTTTCTGATTCTGGTGTGCTCATTCTCCAGGCTCTTGCAGTATGTGTAATTGGTCTCTGCTTAGCTTCTGAGGTGGAGAAGGCAATGGCACCCCACTCCAGTACTCTTGCCTGGAAAATCCCATGGACAGAGGAGCCTGGTAGGCTGTAGTCCATGGGGTCGCTAAGAGTACGACACGACTGAGCGACTTCACTTTCACTTTTCACTTTAACGCACTGGAGAAGGAAATGGCAACCCACTCCAGTGTTCTTGCCTGGAGAATCCCAGGGACGGGGGAGCCTGGTGGGCTGCCGTCTATGGGATCACACAGAGTCAGATAAGACTGAAGTGACTTAGCATAGCATAGCTTCTGAGGATGACTTCCCCAGCACCAGGCTCCTGCTGTGTAAGGGACCAGCAGGACCTAGCAGCCAGCAGCTCCCCCCAGGACCTACCCTGCTTATGTGCTTTCATACAGTAACTGGGGTGAGATGATTTTTCTATGAATAGCTTTCTCCAGCATCCTAGTGGATAGTTTTCCAGCCTATAGGGTGAATTTCTAGCACATTCCACCAGCATGGTACCATAGCCACTCCTCTGCCATTCACAAGGGCTGGAGCTTAGCCTGGGTGTGTGGGGTGCAGGATTCTTCATTGGGCACAACCATTGTACTATTTTAGCCCTATGGCCAGTGGCTGTGCCCCAAATCTGCTACTCCTTTATTCTTTCAAGTTCTCTTTACTTCTCAGTGGCCAGTCCCTCTTTACTCATGTTAGTTGCTCAATCATGTCTGAGTCTCTTCAACCCCAGGCTCCTGTCATGAAATTCTCCAGGCAAGAATGCTGGAGTGGTCAGCCATTTCTCTGAGAATATTTTATCAATTGCCGAAAAAATAAGAATAGGAGCATCTTGGATGATTTCATTAATAATTTAAATATATTTCTATTTACATTAATTTATATTGATCTTATATCCCACACAAATATATTCAAAATTTTGTATCTCATACATTGTTATTAGATGTCTATCAGTTCAGTTCAGTTCAGTCACTCAGTCAGTCGTGTCTGACTCTTTGCGACCCCATGAATTTCAGCACTCCAGGCCCACCTGTCCATCACCAATTCCCAGAGTTCACTGAAACTCATGTCCATCGAGTCGGTGATAACATCCAGCCATCTCATCCTCTGTCGTCCCCTTCTCCTCCTGCCCCCAATCCCTCCCAGCATTAGAGTCTTTTCCAATGAGTCAAATCTTTGCATGAGGTGGCCAAAGTATTGGAGTTTCAGCTTTAGCATCATTCCTTCCAAAGAACACCCAGGACTGGTTGGATCTCCTTGCAGTCCAAGGGACTCTCAAGAATCTTCTCCAGCACCACAGTTCAAAAGCATTAATTCTTCAGTGCTCAGCCTTCTTCACAGTCCAACTCTCACATCCATACACAACCACTGGAAAAACCATAGCCCTGACTAGACGGACCTTTGTGGGCAAAGTAATGTCTCTGCTTTTCAATATGCTATCTAGGTTGGTCTTAACTTTTCTTCCAAGGAGTAAGCATCTTTTAATTTCATGGCTGCAGTCACCATCTGCAGTGATTTTGGAGCCCCAAAAATAAAGTCAGCCACTGTTTCCCCATCTATTTCCCATGAAGTGATGGGACCAGATGCCATGATCTTCATTTTCTGAATGTTGAGCTTTAAGCCAACTTTTTCACTCTCCTCTTTCACTTTCATCAAGAGGCTTTTTAGTTCCTCTTTACTTTCTGCTATAAGGGTGGTGTTATCTGCATATCTGAGGTTATTGATATTTCTCCCGGCAATCTTGATTCCAGCTTGTGCTTCTTCCAGCCCAGCGTTTCTCATTATGTATTCCTGTATATAAGTTAAATAAGCAGGGTGACAATATACAGCCTTGACGTACTCCTTTTCCTATTTGTCTATAGGACATTAGAAAAACTGGCAAAAAGATATCATTACTAAATTTCAAAAAGTAGAATTCCTTTTTGTGTGATTCAGTTACACACATTCTGTGTATCATTCTTATCCTTTACAATAGTATAGGCAATTTTTATTTCCTTTTTGAAACTTTCCTTTGTCACATTTTAATTTAAAAATTTTTTCTTTGTTTTGGCTGTGCTGGGTCTTTGCTGCCTGGGCTTTCTCTAGTTGCAGCAAGTAGAGGCTACTCTAGTTATGTTATGCAGGCTTCTCATTGTGGTGGCCTAAGTTGGTGCGGCTCACAGGCTCTAGAGCTCAGGCTCAGTAGTTGTGTGCATAGACTTAGTTGCCCTGCAGCATGTGGAATCTTCCAGGACCAGGGATCAACTGTGTCCCCTCCGTGGCAGGCAAATTCTTAACCTGTGGACCACCAGGGAAGCCCTTGCCATATTTTCTATAAGGAAAATATATTAAAAAATCACAGGGAAAAATATTTTTAAAAAGCAGACTTCGGGAATTCTGAGTTTCAGACTGCCCAATAATCTCATTACTAGCCTTCTCAACTTGGGTAAGTCACTTCATCACAAGCCAGTGGGCCTGGGAAGTGGGCCCTTTCTGACTGTTGGGAGGATAGGAATGTATAGACTATAGTCACGTGTAGTGGTGGGTGGAATCAAGATTGCCAGGAGAAATATCAATAACCTCAGATATACAGATGACACCACCCTTATGGCTTAAAGTGAAGAAGAACTAAAGAGCCTCTTGATGAAAGTGAAAGAGGAGAGTGAAAAAGTTAGCTTAAAACTCAACATTCAGAAAACTAAGATCATGGCATCTGGTCCCATCACTTCATGGGAAATAGATGGGGAAACAGTGGAAACAGTATATTCTGGGCTCCAATATAGCTGCAGGTGGTGATTGAAGCCATGAAATTAAAAGACGCTTACTCCTTGGAAGGAAAGTTATGACCAACCTAGATAGTATATTAAAAAGCAGAGACATTACTTTGTTAACAAAGGTCTGTCTAGTTAAGGCTATGGTTTTTCCAGTGGTTGTGTATGGATGTGAGAGTTGGACTATAAAGAATGCTGAGTGCCGAAGAATTGATGTTTTTGAACTGTGGTGCTGGAGAAGACTCTTGAGAGTCCCCTTGGACTGCAAGGAGATCCAACCAATCCATCCTAAAGGAGATGAGTCCTGGATGTTCATTGGAAGGACTGATGTTGAAGCTGAAACGCCAATACTTTGGCCACCTGATACAAAGAACTGACTCACTAGAAAATACTCGGATGCTGGGAAGGATTGAAGGTGGGAGGAGAAGGGGACGACAGAGGATGAGATGGCTTGATGGCAGCACTGACTCGATGGACATGAGTTTGGGTGGACTCTGGGAGTTGGTGATGGACAGGGAAGCCCGGCGTGCTGTGGTTCATGGGGTCCCAGAGTTGGACACAGTTGAGCGACTGAACTGAACTGAGTGGTGGGTGGGTTCTCAGACATTAATTGGTGCTTTCTTCCAGGAATACCCTACCTCTAAACTCCACCTACTGGAGTGATCCTATGGCAGATACTGGGGTTTGTCTGTGTCTGTTAAAGTTGCTCACTTGTGTCCAACTCTTTGCCCGCCAGTCTACAGGCTGGAATACTAGAGTGGGTAAGCCTTTCCCTTTTCCAGGGTATCTTCCCAATCCAGGGATAGAACTGGGGTCTCCTGCATTGCAGGCAGATTCTTGACCAGCTGAGCTACCAAGGAAGCCCTACCCTGGGGTTAAGCTTTGCAAAGAGAAACTTTTGTAGCTGCTGTTTACTCCCTCTAGTAGACCAAGTGTCTATTTTCTGTGTTATAATAAAGGTATGCACTAGCTGCTTCATTGCTTTATCCACTGAGGAACACGTAGCCTAGATTCAAAGGTTCTGAGCTGAAAGGGCCTGCAGAGAAGCCCAGGCATGAGAAGAGAGGGGGTAAAAAGCCAATATATCTCGGGCTGCAGGCTTGGGAGGGGGAGCCTAGCATCTGGCAAAGTTTCAAACTGACTCAATCTGGCCTGTAGACATATTTTATTCAGTTCCAAAAGTGTTCAAAACATTTTTGGAGTAGCTAACCACATTTAAGAACACTGAGTGTGGTTGAACAACATTGTGAATGTACTTCATGCTACTGAATTTTAAATTTTAAAATGGTCGGATTGGTAAATTTTATGTTCTGTGTATTTTACCACAATTAAAAACAAATCTACTTAAAAAAAATCTACTTGTAGAATGGCATGTAAAATTAGTTGCTTCTTTGTTACAAGAACTGAGAAGCATTTTTGGGGGGTGCGGGGCGCTGTGCTAGGTCTTTGTTACTGTGCGTGGGCTTTCTTTAGCTGCGGTGAGCAGGGGCTGCTCTCTGATTGCAGTGCGAGAGCTTCTCATGGCAGTAGCTCATCTTGTTGCAGACAGGCTCCAGGTGCTTGGGCTCAGGAGTTGTGCCACATGAGCTTAGTTGTTCTGCCACATATGGGGTCTTAGTTCCCAGGTCAGGGATGGAACCCATGTCCCCTACATTGGCAGGTGGATTCTTAACCACTGGACCACCAGGGAAGCCCAAGGGACACATTAAAAAAAAACAAAACAAAACTAGAATTCCAAATAAAGTTTTAAAAAAGAATAAATTCAGTTATAGTCCTAGAATATGTCATTGCATTTTTAAAGTGAGAGCAAAACAGTTGTATACCATTAATAAAGTGTTAAGAAAAAAGAAAAAGAACAGAGTGATGTCATATGATGACCCAGATTTGAGTATCTCCTGAAAAACTGGAAGATCTGGAAACCTATCTGTAATTGGCAGGATAGGCCAGGTAATGCTGTGGTATTAATAATAACAAACATTCCCCAAACCTCAAAGGCTTGAAGCACAGATTTCTTTCTTGCTCATGCATTTTGCCCATCAGAGATGGGGAAACTTGGAGGAATGGCTCTGTGCAAATTATTTTTGCCCAGAGATCCAGGTCGACGGGGATTATCCATATGGGACAACATTGAATACTGGGGTGAGTGTGGGTAGGGAAAACCTTGACGAACGATCACCAGCTCAAAAGACTTCTCTGCCTGGAAGATATCTGGGTCACTTCTGCTCACACTCTTTTGATCAAAGCAAAATGCATGGTCATGTCTATCTTTAAAGGGAACAGGAAGGGACTTCCCTGGTGGTCCAGCGGTTAAGCATCCGCCTTGCAATGCAGGGGACATGGTTCAATCCCTGGTCAGTGAACCAAGATCTCACATGCCGCAGGGGAACTAAGCCTGTGTACAGCAACTACTGAGCTCTCAGGCCACAACTAGAGTCCCAGTGAAAGATCCTGCAACACCCAACAAAGATCTGGAGTTCCACAACTAAAATCCAACACAGCCAAATAAATAAACATTTCAAAAAATAAACAATGAAGGGGACAGGAAAGTATAGTCCTGCCAGGAACCAGGAAAGAGGAGAAACCACAGGATCAGAAAATAACACTGAGTTGGGAAGATCCCTGGCAGAAGGGAATGGCTACCCACTCCAGTATTACAAAGTACCAAGAGTACTTTGAATGAATGAAAACTAAGCCTTTCTCCCACCCTGGCCCAATTTCATCTCCCTGATGACTGCTGGCTCCAAAATCACTGCAGATGGTGACTGCAGCCATGAAATTAAAAAACACTTGCTCCTTGGAAGAAAAGTTATGACCAACCTAGATAGCATATTCAAAAGCAGAGACATTATTTTGTCAACAAAGGTCCATCTAGTCAAAGCTATGGTTTTTCCAGTAGTCATGTATGGATGTGAGAGCTGGACTATAAAGAAAGCTGAGCACCGAAGAACTGATGCTTTTGAACTGTGGTGTTGGAGAAGACTCTTGGGAGTTCCTTGGACTGCAAGGAGATCCAACCAGTCCATCCTAAAGGAGATCAGTCCTGGGTGTTCATTGGAAGGACTGATGTTGAAGATGAAACTCCAATACTTTGGCCACCTGATATGAAGAGCTGACTCATTTGAAAAGACCCTGATGCTGGGAAAGATTGAAGGCCGGAGGAGAAGGGGACGACAGAGGATGAGATGGTTGGATGGCATCACCGACTCAATGGACGTGAGTTTGACTAAACTCCGGAAGTTGGCAATGGACAGGGAGGCCTGGTGTGCTGCAGTCCATGGGGTTGCAAAGAGTCGGACATGACTGACCAATTGAACTGAACTGAACTGATGACTGCTGGGGATTCTTTAGACAAGGAACAAACTCTTTGGGCCACCACAGTGCCCAGCATGCTTCAGTGGACTCCGAGCACTGTGGCCAAAAGTAAAGAGGATATTCGTCAGACACCCTCCTCTTACTCCTTTCTTGTTGTTGTTGTCAGTCACTCAGTCGTGTCTGACTCTTTGTGACCCCATGGACTGCAGCATGCCAGGCTTTGCTATCTTTCACCGTCCTCCGGAGCTTGATAAAACTCATGTCCATTAAGTCAGTGATGCCATCCAAGCATCTCATCCTCTGTCATGCTCTTCTCCTCCTGCCTTCAATATTTCCCAGCATCAGGGTCCTTTCTAATGAGTTGGCTCTTCGCATCAGGTGGCCAAAGTATTGGAGCTTGTTCCTTTATTCTCTGTCAAACTACTGTAGACTTCTAGGATTTAAAGCTGTGTTCCATGAGACAGTCCAGACAAACCTGTGTTCAATTCCTGGCTGTTTTGGACAATTAACCTCTCCAAATCTCAGTATCTTTTCCTGTAAAATAAAGATAATATTAATAATTTGACCTGTATTCATAGTGCTGTTGTGAGAAAAAAGACAGGGCTCATAAAATGATCAGTTTAGTGCCTGGTACATAAAAGCACTCAAAACCTACTCTTAGAGTTATGACAAGCTAATTTTAAAATTACATAATATAGGAAACGTTTCTTAATGTAAAAAAAAAAATTGAAAAATAATACAGATAAAGTGAAAGTCTCCTTCAAACTCTTAGGTCACTGTCCTCCATAGAGGTAGTAACTGATCAGATTGCTCTACATCTTTCCAGATAGTTTCCTATGCATTTACAAACACTGCTAAACACATGCACATAATAGTTGTTGGCATTTTGTTTATTTATGGCTGTGCCGAGTGTTGCAGTGCATGGGCTCTTTGGTGCTGTGCGTGGGCTTTCTCTAGTTGCGGAGAGTGGGGACTACTCATTGCTGTGGCTTCTCTTGTTGCAGAGCACAGGTTCTAGAGTGCACAGGCTTCAGTGGTGGTGCATGGGCTTAGTTGCCGTGCATCATGTGGGATCTTAGTTCCCACACCAGGGATCAAACCTGTGTTCTCTGAGCTGGCAGATGGATTCTTAACCACTGGACCACCAGGGAAGCTCTAAGTTTTGGTATTTTTTAAGCATACATGACATACTGTACATAATTTGCGAGATGCTCTTTTTTTATTAATATCCTCTTGAGATTTATGCTATATATTATTGTAGCATATACTTAAAATATGAATATTGTGAATATAAATACACATATATACATAAACTAGCTCAATCTTTAAAATCACTGCATAAAATCCTCTAGTATGTATGTATTATTATAAATTTAGATATTCCCTTATTGAGAGATGTTTAGATTATTTTTCAGTATTACAAACAATACTGTAATGAACATCTTTGCTCACTGTATACATGTGGTAGTGTTTCTTCAGAGTAAGTGTAGAAAAGTAGAACTTCTGAGTCATAGGGTTATGAATTTTTAAAAAAATTTTATTGCGGTATAGTTCATTTACAATTAGTTTCTGGTACAGCAAAGTGATTCAGTTAGACATACTTAATAGTTTGCATTTGCTAATCTCAAACTTCCAATCCATCCCTACCCCATCCCCGGTGGATTTTAACAGTTGCTTTGAAATAGCCCTCAGAATGGTTATGCTAACTTATATTTCTACTAATAGTATATGAAAATAACTCTTTTCCCACACCCTGGTCAACATTTTTAGAAAGTATTGATTTATTTACTTATTTATTTTTGGCTGTGATGGGTCTTTGTTGTGGCATACGGGCGCTTTAGTTTTGGCTCGTGGCCTTAGTTGTTCTGCGGCATGTGGGATCTTAGTTTCCCAACCAAGGATTGAACACTAGTCCGCTGACTTGGAAGGTGATTTCTTAACACCTTTGTGAGGAGCGACTCAAACATGGTGCCTAGAGCACCATGCCTATCACACAGTAGGTGGTCGATACATGCTACGTTATTTGCAGTTCCAAGTTTTGTCCCTCTTTGAAGCCACGGGAAGCGAGGACACCTACGTCTATAGATGGTACCAGAGTGTGCTCTTTTTGCAAAGAGCTTTGGCTGTAGCTTACAGGGATTTGCTGTGGATTCAACTCTCTTTGTCTATGCAGCAATACCTGGTGCCTTGCCCAAGAGAAGGAAAGAAAATCCCAGCCTCTCAGGGGTTTCTGAGGAGGTCTTGCCTCCTTTCTCTACCTGTGGCTGCTGTATTGTCCTTCCCTGGGCAGTACTGACAAGTGGGTAAAAGAAGATGGACTTGAAGTCAGGGAGTCCTAGTTTCTAGCCCTCGGTGTGTGACCTTGGGCAAGTTGCTTACTCTCACTGAGCCTGTTTCTGAGATAGAGTTGTTGTGACTACTAAATGAGATGATTTTTATAGAGAACATTAGCAGGATGCCTGGCTCATGGTCACAATTTGAAGATGTGACATGTCTGCAGACAGTCAGTCACAAAAGAGAGAGGGATTCAGTTAGGCATGCATTTATAAGCCAGTGAAGGGTCTATGGGATCTTCATATGATTTTTGTAAGGTAAGGGGAAAAAGGAAAAGAGGTTAGCAATCTGGGAGGGAGGCAGATTAAAACTTTAATGTCTCATTTCCCAAACACCTTGTATACCTAAAGGGCTAATGTAGAGTATTCCATCCTGTTTGTTTTAAAGATCAAAGTTTTCATATGTGTAGTTCCTCATATCACTGTTATGAGGCGCCTCATATCAATGTTAAGTAAAATCCATACTTAACATTGAATTTTTGAAAATATACATGCACATGTTTAAAAAAATTAGGGCTTTCCTGATGCCTCAGATGTAAAGAATCCACCTGTAATGCAGGAGACCTGGGTTCAATCCCTGAGACAGGAAGATCCTCTGGAGAAGAGAATGGCTACCCACTACAGTATTATAAAGTACCAAAGGGTACTTTGAATGAATGAAAACTAAGCCTTTCTCCCACCCTGGCCCAATTTCATCTCCCTGTTAGCAATCATTAACAGTTTCTTATGATTCCACCTTCAAATATTACCTGTGCATGTACAGCAAAACCATTCAGGATTGTGCATGGACAACTATAGCAATACAGAATATCTTAATAGAAATAATTGTCCCATTAATAATGGTTCCCCCTCCTTTTCTTCCTGTCTTCACTTACATCTCTTGGAGATCTTTATAACCATATACATAGATCTGCTTCATTTTCTCTATGGTTGCTTGACAGTCCACTGCAAGAGTGCATTGTATGGTTGTATTTTATCCACCTAGTCTCATATAGTTCCATATTTAGGTTGTTTCCTATTTCTACTGCAAGTAGTTAATCACCGTTTCTGAGTAATTAGCTATATTGGAAATGCTGATTCAATTTTTAAAAAAAACATTGCACCAGGTCTTAGTTGCAATCACTTCAGTCTTTGTTGTGACATGCAGGATCTTTAGTGTGGCCTGCAGATCTTTAGCTGTGTCATGTGGGATCTAGTTCCTTGACCAGGAATCGAACCCAGGCCCCCTGCCTTGGGAGCTCAGAGCCATAGCCACTGGACCACAAGTCTTGGACATACTCATTCTGATGATACTCTTAGGAGCATTCCTTACCTAATACACCACCCTTCCATTCTCTCCACAAAACTGTACTTTCTGGGGTCTTGCCCATGCATCTTTCTGTTACTATTAATAAACAGAAGTTCATGTGCCAGATGCACAGCGAGGCTAAACAATCTGAAATGCTTGGAGTTTGGAGCAGAGAAAGGTTTATTGGAGGGTCATGCATGGGGAATAGGTGAGTCAGGTTAAAAAAACCCCTAAACTCCCCGACTGTTTTCAGAGTGGTTTTTACTGGTAAAATTTGGGGTGAGGGTGAAACTGTTTACCTCAGCTTGGGACTTGAATCCAGCCAAAACCCATGGAACCTGGTTTTAGGACCTAATGAAGCTCAGGTTCTTGAAGTCTCATTGCAGAAAGAATTCAGTGAGAAATAAAGTGATAGGTAAGAAGTGGATTTATTCAGATTCAGAGAGAAGGGCCTCTCCACAGACAGTGTGGGCCATTGCAGAGGGCGAGTATGGGCTTGAAATATGGGATGGTTAGTTTATATAGGCTGGGTAATTTCATATGCTAATGAGTGAGAGGATTATTCCATCTATTTTGGAGAAGGGTAGAGATATTCAGGAGTTGGGCCATGCCCACTCCTTGGTCTTGTGAACTGTCATGGCGCCTCTGGGTGTGTCATTTCATTTGCTGATTGAGGATCAAGGTCTAGTCTTGTCTGCCATCTTGGTCCCATTTGGCCACCCCCCCCTCCCCCACCCATGACTATCTTCTGATTAGTCAGTGGTGAGGTAATGGGATGGTTCTAGGGAACTTGACTCTCAGCCTTAAGATACCATCCTCCTCCTGGGTGGGGGCCTTAGTTCCAGAACTCAAAAGATATTGTTATGCATATTTCTTAAGGAGGAACCGGGACCCTACCCCCAGGCTGCACTATCCTTTCCTGACTGCTCCTCCTTTGTCTCTGCATCTTCTCCCTTCCCTGACTAGCAACAATTTGAACCAGCCCTTTGGAACTCAAGGAGGGTCAAGGAGGCTTAAGTCTTTCCCCTCCCCAAAATAAGAAATAGGCCATAGAAAGGATATGTACCTGAAGAGTCCCACAGGATCTTGCTCTGTTTCCTTTCCACCCTGTTTCTCAGAGCTCTGGGGAGAACTGGCAGAAAAAAAAGGGTGAAGTCATATTCTGAGGGGTTTGCACAATTTGCTTACCAGTGGAAAGACTAGGAGGAGGGCGGGTACTCTCCCTTAGATGATTAGATCAGGGTTTCTCACCCCAGCAGTATTAATTTGGCCCCTTCATCAAGGGGCTCTCCTAGGCTTCCCTGGCTTGCATCTGTTAGATGCCAGTAGCCCCTCTATGTAGTTGTGAAAAGATCATGTCTCCTGAGGGCAAAATCTCCCTCATCTTGAGAACCAGCACTCCAGACACTTCCAGGGTGGTAAATTATTCACTGAACATTTACTAAGTATCCAGCATCTGCCTCTTGAGGGTTTATGATTCCAGTACAGAAATGACCACAGGAAGATGCCAACTTGCTCTCTCCTGTGGAAGACAGTCACAGCCACCTGAGGGGTCTTGTCCACATTCTCTCTCTAGTAATCTATTTCCCTTTCCTTTCTTCCTACAGACATACTAGACAAAACCATAGGGGAAAACAGTATCATTGTAACACCTTCAAGTAACATTATCCTTGCCACTCCCAATCTAGGGGAATGACTTGTTTTAAATCCTCCCCGAGCCCCACCCCCCCCCCCCCCCGCCCCACCCTTCCTCCACACTTACATACCTATTTAAGCATATGGAAATCAAGAGTTCTGGTTTTTCATTTTTAACATAAATTGGAACTCATTGTATATTTTGTTCAACTTGATTTTTGTCAGTTAATCCAATTAACAACTGGAGATCAGCTCATATCAGTATAGTTTGACCTCATTCTCTTCTAGTTTTTTCTCATTCTCTTTTAAACTGCTGTACAGTAGTCTATATTATGGGTATATTACCGCTAGTCAGTTTGCAAATTCATGAGTAGTTATGTTTTCAGTTTTTAAATATCATAACAAAGTGGACAGTGCTGTAATGAACACCAAGTACATGCCTCTTGGTAAAGCCACATGGCTTTCAAGCAAGAAGGGAAATAAACACAATTTTAACAGACTGCCAAAAGTCCTACAAGAAGAACTGTCTGTATCACTTAAAATTCGCTCCAAATGTGATCAAGAATAGCCTGGACCCCCGATCTCAGGCCAACTGGGTTAAATTACCAATCTGTGAATTTCAAGGGTTGCTAACCAGCTCTCATTAGCTTTTCAATTTGGAAAGTTGTCTTGTAAAATGCAAAACTCTTAGTCCACCCTTTTAAGAAACCTTTGGGGGCTCTCCACCGCTCTCAGAATAAAGCTCAAGTTTCTTAGCAAGGTAAACACGATCCTGTAGGTTCCTTACTCCAGAAAACCTTTAGCAGCTTCTGCCTGAGCCGAGTTCCCTCAGGTGCCTCCACAGCCCCACACACCGGTTCCCCAGTTTGGGGAGCTCTCGGCGCGGCGTCCGGGCTAGTTGAATGGATGACAGCCAGCAGGGACAGCGTCTCGATCGTCTCTGATCCCAGCCCCTGGAGCCCAATAAATGCTGAATGAGCCAAGTCGTTGCTGGATGGGGCTTAGGGGGCCAAAGGGATGCTCCCGCTTGGCTCCTGGGGCCGCACCTCCGACTTCACCGGCTGCTGTCCGCGCCCCCTTGTCTCCAATAGAGAGGCTCCACGTGCTTCATTTCCAAATTTGCAAAACTTAACGCGAGCCCCTGCTGCAGGGTCACATGCCTGGAAGGAGAACGGGACAGAGGCGTGACCCTGTGTTTTCATATAAAACCGCTCATGGTGACCTATGGGCCCAACAAAACAGTAAGAGACGTGGACAGGACCAGTCTGGAGCGCCTGAAGTGTTTCGCGGAAGCTTCGGGGTGTTCACAAAGGCGTTTGACAAGCTACCTTGTCAAGACATAACGACCCGAAGAAATAAACCCCCACAGCCACAGTATTGGAAATCTGAATGACAATGGTGGTGACGCCCAGGATGTTGCAGGAAGGCCCAAACCGTTAGGAGAATTTACAAACTCCCGTTTCTGAATGGACGCGCACGAATGACTTGCAGCAGCACTTGCTAAGAACCGCGGGGTGGAAATATGTCTTTAAACTCAGTGCTCTTCACGTGAGACTTTTTTTTTTAAACAGGATCTTAGGTACACAATGGGAGTTACTTTCCCCTCTGGTTTCCCTGAATAGTTGTCCAATAGTGCTGACTAATGGTGGGAGCCACCAAGTGCCCTTAGGCGGCCACATGGAAATAAAGTTGGTATAAAAAAGAAACAAAACAACCAAACAACGGGAAACTTTATCACCTGGTTCCCCTGGTATCAAACTGTGCGGAAAAGGTGGGATCAGGGGTCTCAGGGATCGCACCCAAGGAGTGAAGAAAGGAAACGAAAAAGGAGACAGAAGCAGGGACCAGTAGAACCTCAGAACCGCCCCAGAGGGCACGGCGACCCGGTGCTCGGTCTCCTTGGTGCTGTCCAACCCCCGCGTCAATCAGCTCCTTCCCGCACTGCGATTGGCCGGGGGCTTCCTTGGCCATCCTGGCGCCCACCTCCTAGTTGCTTGGGGTTTACTTCCCCAAAGTACACGGGCCCCACCTTGTGGAGCAACCGCTCCTGCAGGGAGAACTGATCTCCGCCCAGGGGAAGAAGTTTTAACGAATGGGAGCGGCCCCACATATTTATTGGCTACAATGGACATCGATCAAAGAACTTCCCTCCCTCCTTCACACCGTACCCTTCACTTATTGGCCTCTCTCAATGCCAATTCGTTACTAGGGAAACGAGCTCTTCACAGTCTCATAGGCATGAGTTAAAGCCAATCAAGAGCCACGCCTTCATCCTGAGTAAGTACCCAATTGCTGCTCGAAAAGCCCAGAGGACGCAGTCGGGATTGGCCACCAGCCTGGCCGACCTGGCCGCAACAAGTTAGGCTGAGTCACCGTTATATAGCCCGGCGACGGAGCACGCGTGTGTGCGGACGCAGTTGCGTGAGGGGTTTTTTTACCTTTTGCCGTGCCGTGGAGCAGAGCTTGTTCCTCTCCCGCTCAGCCGTGCAGGTAAGCCGGAGCGTGGGCGGGGCTGGGCGGCCCCAGGACGCGGACTAACTGGGGCTCTGATGGGAGGGAGGAGAAGTCCGAACGGCCCACCGTCCGCCCCCCCTCCCCAACGGCCGCAGGCGCGCGCGGCGGGCGCACGGGCGCGCGGCGACTCTCCGCCCTCCGCCCCTACTGGCCCGGCGCGCGTGGCCGTGTCCGCGTCCGCCGCGTGCGCGTGCCGCGCCCAACGGCCACGCGGGGCGAGAGCGAGCCGCGGCCGCCGCCCGGGCCCCAGGGTGATCTTGGGGGCCTGGGGCCCCGCGCGGCCGGATCGTCAGCTTTTCCCGCTCGCTTTCCCCGCGCGCCAGCGAGGCCTTCCTCCTTTGGTGGGAGCTCCAGCTTAACCTAGACCAGAGGAGGCTTTTCTTTGATGGTGGTGGGGGGTGGGGGGAGGTGAGGCACGAAAGTGCAGTGAGAATTTGTCGACACTGGAAGCCGAAATGCTGCTCCTAGGTTTTCGATTTTTTGTACAGGGAGTAAAGGAGGGGCAGCGAGTTCATGGGTATTGAGTGATGATAATAACTAACATTTTTCTAAGCCCTCACTATGTGCCAGGCACTGTGCGGAGCAACTTGTGTGTTTCTTCTTTACTCCTGAAACGCCCCGATGAGGTAGGTACAGTGATTTTCCTATTTTTACAGCCGACTCGAAGGCCCAGAGATGGAGTGACACGGTCAGAGGCACACGGGCCCATAAGGGGCAGGTATTTGTTTGAACTCAGGCCTTCTGACTCCTAGTCCCCGAACCCGCTTCATTCTTTGTTCCAGCGTTCTGTGCGGCCACAGGGTATCTTTGCCCCCAGAGCTCTAGTCCCTGGGGGCAACCGCAGCCTCGGAAGACCGACTGCAGAGGCATTTATTTGTACTTGGGCTACTTGCGGGTTTCCAGGGAGAAGAGGGTTGGACATGGGATTATGACAAAGGGTAAGAAAGGGTTCCTTTCTGCACATCTTCCTACAGGTTTGCTGCCCTAAATGCTTCTGGGGAAAGTGTAGAATAAAATCAATACGTCCAGGTGATCCTGGACAGTGTTCCTCCTCGGATTCGATCTTTACGGCCTGATGATGGGAAGTTATCGCCAGCAGGAAGTTAGGCTCTGGTATTAGATCTTGAATCTTTTTTTCCCTCCGTTTTTTAATTGGAGCAAGGTTTTGAGAAAGACCTTCCACAAGATTAACTTCCTCGTTTTCTGAAGTTGAAAAAAATGAGGTTGCAGATGAGGTTCAAGTCTGGCCAGCATGTGTAAGTGAAATTTTGAAATTGGAGTGGAAAGCTTGGTGCCCACTTACAGTACAGGCTTGACCCTCTGTGGAGCCTAAGCTGGATGAATTAGGGATGATTGAGGTGTTGGAAATCTTACCCTTCTGGCAGTTAGGAACTTCTATGGATGAAAAGCTTTTGTCTTCATACATTTATTTAGTATTTTGTAGATGCTCCCGTTATATGCAAAGGTAGAAGACACTTTCAAAAACTTGAGTGTAAATTTTTCTAGTGGAGTTACATTTGAGATTTTTCAAAGCTAGTTTATTCCTTGGCTTAATGAAATAATAAATATTCCTGTGTTGCAGGTATGAATCATTACTTGGCATCACAAATGTCTCTACTTGAGCTAAAGCTGCAATGAGTTTTGGAGCTAACTCTTCCGAATTTTGATTGAAATGACTGTCAACCTTTTCCTTTCTCTCTTAAAAATCTATTTTGTGTGTGCATACACTTTTTAGAATTGACCTTTATATAAGAATTTTTTTGCTGCTAAGTGAAAGTCTCTCAGTCATGTCCGACTCTTTGCGACCCCATGGACTGTAGCCTGCCAGGCTCTTCTATCCATGGAATTCTCCAGGCCAGAAAATTGTATTGGTAGCTGTTCCCTTCTCCAGGGGATCTTCCCAACCCAAGGATCAAACCCAGGTCTTCTGCATTCAGACAGATTCTTTACTGTCTGAGCCACTAGGGAAGCCCTTATTTTGCTGCTAGAGGGAACACATGATTCACATCTTCATAAGTAAATTAAAAAGCTTTGAAACACTTTTGTATTTCCATTTACCCAGTAATTTCCATATTTCTTAACTGAAAGTAGCAGTAAATACAGGATCGAAATATCTTAGGAATAGGCTCTTAATCTTTGTTGGTGTTTTCCTGAATGGCAGATAGCTTGGAGTAGAACATTGTTTTCCTTGGAACTTGCCTTTTTAAAAAAAATTTATATATTAAAAATTTTTTTGCCTGTGTTGGGTCTTTGTTGAGGCATGTAGGATCTAGTTCCCTGAGCAGGGAGTGAACCTGGGCCCCCTGCACTGGGATCTTGGAGTCCTAACCATTGGAGCACCAGGGAAGTTCCGGAACCTGCCTTCTTGTAACCATTACAGTTACCTGCATTTAGACACCAGTTAACTAGTAACATTTTAAGTTATCAAATGTTGAAACACTAATGACCAACATTTAAACTGTTAATTTTGAGTCCACTAATTGTTACTTGAGGTAAATATCAGAATGAAAGTTTGTGCATTAAATGAGGGGAATTTTTGCTAGTTTCCCCTTTAGATATTTTAAAAAATCTCTTGACTTCAGGCAAATGGGTTCCAGTTGGGTAGGAATATGAAAATGTATTTCACAGATTGGTAGCCTGGTTGATGACTTGTGCTTTCATTTATCTGGAGCCAATTAATTAATTGAAGCAAATTGTGATAATATAAGACTTGTCTGCCTTCCAGTCTCCCATCCAAACTAGAGATTACTTTTGTTGTTAAATCCTTTTAATATAAGCTTTTGTACCTCTTCTAACTGGTAGAAAAGTAGGTAGTTCTTTGTTCTTTTATTTAACTCAGGTTTGCTGTTCTCAGCTGACAGTCTGTTAAGGGAACATTAGATTTGGTAATGTTTCTTGGTGACCTACTTCACAGCAGGTTTTGGTAATTTACATTTTTAATAATTGGTTTTAGTAGTTTGGCTAGAAAGTAAAGGGCAGAAGTTAGTTTTAAATTTGTATAGGTTTGTGAACTGTATATACTTAAGATGGATGGGGCAGTGTTAAAAGATGAAATTTGATATAAAGCCTGCATGTATGACCTAAACCAATTTTTCTTTTTGCCAGTTTATAACATTAGTCACTTGATCTCAACATTTTGCAGATTTGTTTTTTAAAATACTTCAAAATTCAAGTATAAATTGTATATTCATTTAATTGTGCTTTAAGACTGCCTTGGCAAGGTTTACTGATTTTAAAAGAAGATGATTGTTAAAGTAAGTAGGTAAGAAAAGCTTTTTTTCCCACCTCTGGCTAGTCAGTTTTTAACAGCTATAGGACATTTAGTACAATACTATCCTCCCAGCCATGGAGTTAAATTTGAGGTTCAGCACTATAATCACTTGTAGTTGGTGATCACTCTCTGGTGAACAACTACATTTATGTTTTTAAATCTCAAAAATCAGCATTCTGTTTATTTTTTTAGTATCCTTAGTCATGTCATCTGGTTTTGGTTGGGAAAACTTAATTGCAAACCTGATTAGGTGAAGAGGGTGAAGAATTAGGAAAAATTTGCACATGAAGAGTAGGAAGAGGGAGCTTTACAGAGCAGAAAGTAATTAAAAGTTCTCTTGAAGACTGTGGCCTTTGTAAATAAAATCAAGGCTTTAGATGACATCAAGTGATAGATTTCTACTTCTGACCACTGGCCAGTCTCATGTCAGACTGCTTAGCTGTTTAGCCTGTGTGATGTATTTCAGATATTTAATAAAAAGCAAATACTAGAGATGGTTCATAGAGAAAACTGGCTTCTTGCATGGGACACACTTGGACTTGGTGGGAGTGTCATCCTTCGGTGGCTGTGTGGCAGCATCCTTGCCTGTTTGTATAACCCTTTATGTATTTTGAAGTTCTTTCACACATTTTAGGTGTTCTCATGTTTTTGCTTATAAGACCTAGAGCTCCGTAACCCAAGTAATTGTCTTCAACTATTTTGTAAAGCTCGTGGTGTATCTAGTAGAGATATGTGCTAGATATATTTCCTTCTTTAAAAAATTTTCAAGGTTTTAGAATCTTGGAAGGCATCAGTGGCACCTGCCTTTTTAGGTTTTTTTTTTTTAACCTGCCTCAAGTATACCCCATGTTTATCAACTATCTTAAGCTTACTTCTGGCATACATCCACCTATACTTTATGAGATCTAAAGCATAGAAAATTCATGTTTAAGGAATTTCATAGACGAAGTATTATAAAAGTATTTTTTTGTCTTAGGCCAGATTTTTGCTTAATTGTAAATCTAGTTGACTGGGTTTTACTGCTGGATTGGGGGAGGGATATTAAAAACCAAGAAAAGTTAGTGAATTAAGTTTCCCAATTCTTAAGTTTTTTTCTCTTAGGGAAACTTGTTTTTGAGATAATTTTAGATTTACAGGAGAGTTGGAATACAGACATGTCTTGTATATCCTTCACTCATCTTGCTTGTTAGCATCATACCTAATCATGATGCATTTATCGACAGTAAGAAATTGATGTTGATAAAGTCCCGTTAACTAAAGGACTGACGTTATTTGTATTTCCTTAGTTTTTCCACTGATGTCCTTTTTTCTGTTTCAGAATCCAGGCCAAGATACCACATTGCAGTTAGTCCTCCAGTCTCCCTGGTTTCGCTCCTCTCATTTGTGCCAGTTTGTTGTATTTTCTTTGTGTTTAATGACCTTGACACTTGATCTCAATTTGAGTGTACTTGGTGTTGGGTAGACTAAGGTTATAGAAGTTGGGGAAAATACAGAGGTGATTTAGCCTTCCCACCACGTCCCGGGGCACATAATATCAATCCTGGTTGACTTTAACCTTGATCACTTGATAATATGGTGGCTCCCAGGTAGTATTTCTTTCCTTTGCATTATTTTCATTAGAAGCTAGTCACTAAGGAAGGAGAGCCTTAGAATTTGTGAACATGTATTAAAGCTGCCACTGTAGGTAACTGAACATTTTGCGGGGAAGACACTTGGAACTTAAGCAGATACTCTGTTTCTCTAGTTTCCCTGCTAAATTTTTTCATTTATTAGTAGATGTTGCCTGCAGCTCTTGAGGTGTTCTCATGGTAATTCTATATTTCCCTTGTTTTTTTCTACATTTAAAATTTTTTGTAAGAAAGGTGTCTATTTTCATTTAAAAAAAATTACTTATTTGGCTGTGCAGGGTCTTCACACAGGATCTTTAGTTATGGCTCTGAACTCTTCATTATGGCATGTGGGAGCTAGTTCCCTGACTAGGGATTGAACCCAGGTTCCCTGCATTGGAAGCACAGAGTTTTAACTGGTGGACCACCAGAAAAGTCCTGCTATATTTTTTAAGAACTTCATTTTCCCATTTTTTAAACACTTTACCCATTAATTTTTGGATTTTTAGTTATTTTAGGGGGTTGTAATCCAGTGTTCTTCTAACTTAATTTTGCTTTTTTACTTATTACTTTATTGCTTCAGTTGTTCTAGTTTTGACTTGTGTCCTTTTGATGTTTGCCTATTTTTTTTTTTAAAGCATTTCCTTTATCAGATACTTCAGACTCACCTTGTATTTTTGCCTGTCCCATTTCTCCAAGGAGTTGTCAGGAAGAACTTTGAAGGAGGGTAACAGGTGGTAAACGTGAGGAGTTTGGAAAATAGATTGAACAGTAGTAAGTTCAGTGATGGTTATGCTGCTCTTGCTGTGCGCTAGAGTAGCTTGGTTTCTGCAATAGTTTCTCTGGTTCCTGGAAAGCGTTTTTATTTCTGATAGTTAAGCCAGATTTCACATGTTTGAGTACATAGCATAGCCTTGCAGCAAACTTCACAATAGTTTAGTATACTTACGTTAGTAGACAGAAACTCTCACTGTTTATTTCTTCTTAGTGTTTATTTCTTCTTAGTGTTTTTGATAGGTATTAAAATAGAGTAAAAAAATTCCTTAAATGTCTCTGTCTCAGAATTGACAGTTAACATTTTGCATCACTTTTTAAAATTTGCTTATTTTCATGTGTAGGTTCCCATTCTCCTCTCTTCTTGTGAGACAACCTTTTGTCTTTCCAAGCTGTTATATTAGTGGGTTAAAAAATAGCTTTATTGAGGTATGATTGACATACAGTAAACTGCACATACTTGAAGTGTAGAATCTGATAGCTTTTGGCATTGTTTATACCCATGAAACCATCACCACAGCCAAGACTGCAGTGAAAATAGCGCTCATCCCCCAGAGTCGCTTGTGCTCCTTTGCATTCTCTCTTGTCCACTCCCCCTCCTCCTCTGCCCCCCGGGATCCCTTACCTGCTTTCTGTCACTGAAGATCAGTTTATACTTTCTAGAATTTTTATATAAATGGAATTATACAATATGTGCTTCTTTTTTTTTTTTAAATTGCTGACTAGTATTGACTGTTCTGTTCTATAATATACAACAATTTGTTTATCCATCACCTGCTGGAGGAAATTGGTTTGTTTCCAGCTTTTGGCTATTACAAATAGAGCTTCTTAAAAAACTGCCTAACTTTTCCAAAGTGGTTATACTGTTTTACATTCCTGCCAGCAGTGTTTGAATGTTCCTTTTCCTCGATATCCTGGCCAACACTGTATGCTGCTGCTGCTGCTAAGTCACTTCAGTCATGTCCGACTCTGTGTGACCCCATAGACAGCAGCCCACCAGGCTCCCCCATCCCTGGGATTCTCCAGGCAAGAGCACTGGAGTGGGATGCTGTTTCCTTCTCTGCAACACTGTAGAGTCAGCCTTTGAAGTTGTCACTCTGACAGGTGTGTCAGTGGTACTTTATTGTGGTTTTGTTTTGCATTTCTGTAATTACCGATGATATTGATCAGCATTTTTCATAATTTCTTTGATGAATTGTCTCTAGGTCTTACACTAATTCTTCATGGGGTTATTCAGCTTTGAGAGTTCTTTATATATTCTGGATACAAGTTGCTTTCCAGATATTTACTGCAAGCCTTTGCCTTTGCATTCTCTTAATAGTCTCTCTTGCAAAGTGAAAACCTTTTTGGCCACATCACCCAGTGTACAAAATCCTAGCTTCCTGACCAGGGATCAGACCTGCACCCCCTGCATTGGAAGCAGTGAGTCTTAACCACTGCACCTCTAGATAAGTCCCTGAAAGGTTTTAATTTTGGTGGGAGTTCACATTATCAATCTGTCTTGTTATAGAATACATTTTTGTTATATCCAAAAATGACCCAAGGTCATTAAGATTCTCTTTAGAATTTTTATAGTTTTAGGTTTCATCTAAAACTATTGAGTTAAATTTTAATATACTGTGAAGCTTGAATTGAGGTTCTCTCTGTATATATGGATATGCAGTTGTTCTAGCACCATTTGTTGAAAAGAATACCCTTTTTCTACTGAATTGTCTGCCCTTTTGGAAATCAGTTGTTTATTTATGTGTGAGTATATTTCTTTATTCTGTTTGGTTGGTCTATTTGTCTGTTTTTATATCCAGACTATTTTAAAAATATATTTACCTGTGTATCTGAACAATGTACTGTTTTACATATACTGAACACGCTTAAAAACGTTTCAGGGCTATCATACAAGTACATATTTGGCAAGTGACTGTGTTTCTGAGATCTAGTTCATACTGACTTTATATGACTGCTATAAATAGGGTGACTTTATATTGTAGTTTCCCAGAAATACTCAAATTCACTCCAGTTAAACTGGTGTAGTTATCAATTGTATCGCTTTTTAATCTTTTAAGTGCTTATGTGACTATCTTAGGGCTTTCCAGAATCTGCCTTCCAGTGCAGGAGACACAGATTGGAACCCTGGATTGGGAACATCCCCTGGAGTAGGAAATGGCAACCCATTCCAGTATTCTTGCCAGGTAAATCCTGTGCATAGAGGAACCTGGCAGGCTATAGTCCATGGATAGGGTCCATGGGGTGGCAAAGAGTTGGGCACAACTGAGCCACTGAGCATTATACATGATGCTTTGTTTATATTTTTTAAAGAGTAGAAGTTTTTATGTGTAACATAGTGTGAACACACTAAAATTATTTTATCTTCACGATGCATGTTTAAAAGTTACGATACTAAGACGTGCACTTGATTTGGTTTTACAGTTTAATTGGACCAGTTACGTTCTATGGGCATACAGGCGAGTCTTCCTATGTGGCATTCATGAGTGGAACACTGTTGTCATCAAGTCAACCTAGAAGTTCAGTAAAACATAGTTTTATATTAGGTGCTTGGGCTTTTTGTAGTCCAAGGGAACTCTGTAGAAAACTTATTCTTGAAAGAGATAATCCTGTTCTTATTTTGCTAGCAAAATGGTTAAGGAAATACTCTTCTGGGTGACAGAAAATGGTGGAATGTAGAAATGTTACAGTTTTGTTACAGTTGTTTGTTACAGTTAATAGTTACAATATCAATATATTGTAACAGTTAATATTAAGTGCTTACTATCATACACTTAGTTCTTGCAGTTATGATTTTAATTTTAGAGATGAAAGAACTGAGGGGCACTAGAGAAATTGTTACTAGCTCAGGAATACAGTAGTGGATATATTTCTAAGTGGCCATGTTTTCCTTTACTTCTTTAGAGCAAAAACTGTTCTGTAATTCCCCTTTCTCTAACCTAGGACCTTTAAAGTATTTCTTGAAAAAGTAAGAGAAAGTATAATTTTTAAAATATGTTTTTCTTGTCCCCTATGCCCATTTTGGTATATTATGACAGTCACAACATTACAAAGTTGGATAGAAAATTAGTGGAATGTAAACTTTAATGAAAGTGAGTGATTTCTTCCCTTTCCCTTTATTTTTGCCAGGTCCTGTTTCTTTCATCACTGATCTTTCTAGACTATACTGATTTCTGAGTTGTAATATATGCCCCCAAAAATTTGTCCTTTAGATCTGAAGGCAGTGTTAAGAGAGTGGTCTCCAAATTAGATATAATTGGAATGTTCAGCAGACTTACTTATTTAGTCTTGGGAGTGGCATGTTATATTTTAGGAAGTCTCCCAGTCTTCACATCAGCACAAGGAAGGAGGATTTGCTGTTGATAATTAAAAAGGATAAGACTGTTTAGTTTGTTTGCTATTTCTGATTATGGTACATGCTTCATAGTCCAAGCAGTAATGTATCCATTGGCATGTGCTGTTATATAAGTAACAACCAGAATCCATAGTATTTTAAATTTGCAAAAGCTCTTCTAGAAGGACACAGTGTTTCAGGAGTATTTAATAAATAAGGGAGGATCTTGAGAAATTTTTAGCATATATTTTCATTGGTATGCATAGTTTCTAATTATAATAGATCAGGAACTGGTAAAACATTAGTTTTTCTGAGAAAATGCAATTTGATTTTGTTTGCTTTCAATATTTTAGATATAATTTGATAGAACTGAGAGTTCTAGTGAACCAGGGTGAGACTTTATTCTCAGAAGGTACAATGTTAACATATTCCTGATAGCTTCTGTTTTATGTTTGAACTAGAAATGAAGATGGAGATTTCAGAGAGCTAATTTACCAAATAAAATTTTTCTGATGAGAATTGATTGAGTCTCATATAGACTAAATCTTTTGGGTTCAAATGCCAAAGTTTTCTTTTTTAAATGTATTTTCAGTTGGGCTGGGTTTTCTCGCTGCGTGTGAGCTTTCCCTAGCTGCAGTGGCTTCTCTTGTGGAGCACAGGCCCTAGTGCGCGGACTCAGCAGTTGGTGCTCGCAGTCTCTGGAGTGTGCGACCAGTACTTGGGCCCCACGGGCTTAGTTGCTCCTCAGGATGTGGACTCTTCCTGGATCAGGGATCGACCCTGCATCCCCAGCATTGGCAGGCAGATTCTTAACCTCTCTACCACCAGGGAAGTCCTACAGTTTATTTTTTACTGGAAATGCTGACGTTATTCACAAAACTTGCAGAGTATGGTCTTAGATGACGGAAGAACTTCCCCAAACGTTTTGTAGTCACTGGTGCTGTTGGGTGTTCAGTATTGTTAATTACTCTACAGCATTTTATCGTTCCAATATTTTTTTTTATTTAAACTTTTGAGGCATAATTTGCAAACCACAAAATTAGAGAATTTTAAAGTTCAATTTGAAAAGATTTTTAGTTTTGTACAATAAGCCATTACTCAAATGCTTAGAGTCCTCTCACCCCAGGCAGTTCCCCTCAGGTCCTTCCCAGTCTGTTCCCTCTCAGGCAGCTTAGGTTTTTTTCCCCTAAGCATCTTTGCTTAGTTTTCTCTGACTTTTTCTTAATCATTGAAAAAAAAAGTATCTGCTGTTATAATCTGAATTCTAGACAACCTTGACAGTTCAGCCTGACAAATGGATGATCAAAAATCTGCTTTGCTTGTATAAAATTCTAACCAAAAAAAAGATAAACATCTTTTGTGATGAAAATGATGAATGAAAGAAAGCTTTTTATTCGTGAGTGTGTCAGATACAGTTTTGGAGCTAGAAAGTTACATAAGAAATGGTCTCTTAAGAAACTTAACTCTTAAAGGAAGCTTGCAGCCTTCTTTCAAATGTTCTTTTTATCTGACCATGACTTATATAGCATTCTTGAAGCCATTGGCTATTTTAAGAATCAGTCCCCTCCTTTATTTTAAGCATTGAAGCAATATAGTTTTTTAGCACTAAAATAATGGGTATTCTGTTACTTTTTCTTTTTTTCTCAATTATTGAGATACGACAGAAGTATCTGTCAACTTCTGTAGTTGACAGAGGTATTATTTTTAAGTACTGCTACCATTTCCCTTGAGCTGATTGGTTGATATTTATTATAGATGAGCTTAAAGGAGAGACTTGAGCTGGAGTTTCCAATTTAATGGAACCATATAGTGCTTATAGTGTGAATATAATCCTTGGGAGTCTGCAAGACTATATGAGGTAATCCTGAAATAAAGTGTCATCTATTTGAAACATTTTAAAATGCTAATTGAGACCCTAGTTTGCAAGATACTCAATTCTATAAACTGTTAAACTAATAAGAAACTTGGTGAATAATACAGATTTTTCTGAGAAGCTTCAGAATTATAATAGTAAAAGAAAAAAATCACAAATGAAGTAAAGATCAATTTGCTATATAAATATAAATATGTTTCCCTTTCGTGGCTTTATGACAATGACCTAAGATAAAGCATTGATGATAATGGTGTAATCGAGCTGATGGAGTTGTTTTTGTTTTGTTTGTTTTTTTTTAATTTGAATTATCTAGATAATCTCAAAGGGAAAGGAGAAGTTGTAGATGGGGTCTGTAAGTTTTTCTTTTTCTTAACCTTTGATATTGTAACCTGGAGGATTTTCATCATTTTGCGTGAGAAGATTGAATGTGGTAAGCAGTATTTGATAAAGTATTATTTAGAAATTTATTATGAAACTACTTAGCAGTGTCAAAGGATACAGTTAGATTGATGTTATTAGTCTAGTTTCGTAGAGTTTGGTGAAACAAGTAATAAATGGTACAGGTAATTTAAGAATAATGCAATCATAGACTAGTGAAGGATAAACATCTCCACATCCTGCTTGTGCAAGAACCAAATTCAATCCATTTTGCCCATTCTTTAAGAAAACTGTAATGCAGTTTGTCTCGTTTCTTCTTTATGCTGTAGTTAATTATACATACCTCTCTTTGCCTTTACGTTTATAAAGTTCAGGGTGATTTTATCTCCTCAAATGAAAAATTGGGTGATCTCATGCCAGATACGTTTTTGAAAGGGTTTTTTAAAGTAGTGAGTGACAGTATTTGAAAACTTACCATGTGCCAGGTGCCTTTTTAAATATTCCAGCGCACTCACTTTAAGTCTTAATTTTGAGATGGCAGGGATTATTTTGTTGAATAAAAACATCTTGCTTGTTACTTTTTGCCTGTTTTCATTTTTTGATCTAGATATAAAATAAGCAATTTAGAATTTTTTAAAGGTAGTAAAAATCTCTGATTTAGTTTGACTAAAAATGTGATACTGTGTATCTGTATTGTCAAAGCTGTATTGTCGCACTTGAACCTTATACCACCACGGTAGTATGTTGTAATGTTACAGGTGGAACACTGCTTTGTTTTTTCCTTGTGGAACCCTCAACTGAGTTTAGTAGCTTGGGAAAATTGAAATGCACGTTGCAAATATGTACCTTTGATGTTGTTATGTTCAGTTTACAAAAATTGAATATTGGGAATAATGAGTTAATTCTTCATAGGGATATTTTTTTCCCCATAGCATTTGTCTGATTACAGTAAATTTGAACGTATAAAATCTCACTGGTCTATGTGGGTTTGCTTTGTTTCTTATAATGTTTATTCCTTTTAAAACCCAAGAATTGCTGAAGTGATCTTTTTGGTCTATGAGTCAATCTCAGCTAAATGATTCAGTCTCCGCCCCTGCTCCTTTCTCCCCTTATACTTGATCTATCAGGTAGAACATATTTGATTTTTTTTTTTTCCAGGTTGAATTGACCAAAGCAATGGTTATGGAGAAGCCTAGTCCCCTGCTGGTCGGGCGGGAATTTGTGAGACAGTATTACACACTGTTGAACCAGGCCCCAGACATGCTACACAGGTAAATTTTTTTTTCCCTGAGTATCACCTAATTCTGTGTTTTAGTGAGTATTTAAGATGCTCTTATTCCCTCAAGAGGGAGGAGACATATGTATACCTATGGCTGATGCATGTTGATATATTGCAGAAACCAACACAATATTGTAATTAACCTTCAGTTGAGAATTAAAAAAAAGATTCTCTGATTCATTATGCTCTTTCTAGGGTTGTTGCATAAAAATGCTTTGTAAGTACCAAAAGGTGATGGGTATTCAAATTTTATAATAGTACAATATGTAAATATTTGAAAATTAGACAAAGTTTCCTATACATTATCAGAAATATAATGCTTTAAATATAAATGTATATTTGTACTTTTGGTTTTTTTTTGCGTATTTTTCTCTTGGTGAACCATTAATTATTTAGTTATGAATGTATTGAAGGTACGAGACTGTTCCTGTTCTGACATATTTTTGTGTTAATATGCTTTAAAAAATTAGGATGTATGGTTTTTTGTGGAAACGATTTATTGTAAATTAAAACAGATGTATGAAATAAACGTGGGAGTCTTTAGAAAAACAATGCTAATTTTTCTATGTAGATGCAAATATTTTTATTATGCTGTGTTTTAGCAATAATCTGTTATCTTACAAGGATAGTGCATGTATCATTAATTTTAATATCCATGAAATTTTTATTTTCTAAAAAATTGTTATGTTACTCCACTAATGATGAATATATAAGTTGCCTTCAGTATTTGTTCCTATAAATAATGCTGCATTGTAGAAAACTCCTCAGTCTATTTCTGTGGAATTATTAGAATACTTTTTAGAAATTTCAAAATGTATGTGTATTTGTTGGACCAGAACTATTTTTTCTCCTATACCTTTCTTGATCTTTAAAAAAAAAAAGAAGCTGTTAGTGTAAGGCCTTGTGGAATAATTAACTTCATTTCACAGGTAAAGACACGATGCTATGCTATGCTAAGTCACTTCAGTCGTGTCCGACTCTGTGTGACCCCATAGACGGCAGCCTACCAGGCTCCCCTGTCCCTGGGATTCTCCAGGCAAGAACACCGGAATGGGTTGCCATTTCCTTCTCCAGTGCGTGAGAGTGAAAAGTCAAAGTGAAGTCGCTCAGTCGTGTCCGACTCTTAGCGACCCCATGGACTGCAGCCTACCAGGCTCCTCCGTCCATGGGATTTTCCAAGCAAGAGTACTGGAGTGGGGTGCCATTGCCTTCTCCGGGTAAAGACACTAAGGGCTTAAAAATTTGCTGGTATTCGCAGGACTATTGAGTGATAGAATAAGTCTTTAAACCATAAACATCCCCCTTTTTGTTATTTTTTGGTCAATTGTATTCTTTGCTTTTAGTGGTTAGATACATTTAGAATTTAAAATGGAGTAGGAGTTGAAACAAACTAACCAAATATATTTCTTGTCACTGTTGTTACTTATTGATTGTAACACATGTATTTTTTCACATTTTATCTCTGAGGTACATTTTAGATACAATGAAAAGAGGATTAGCCAGCAGTGAACTAAGTGGCTGGCTAATATGGAGCCTTTTAATAACTTAAAAAGTTGAAAGGTAGTTCAGGTATCCTTAAGGGCCCAGATCTGTCCATTTTTTGGGGATCATGGGGGAAATAATCAAGATAGAGAAAATTTTGGGTTGGTTTGTGAAAGATTGTTTGTCTGGAATACAGGTGCCAAGAAATCCTAATAGTGATTATCCCCGAGTTAGGGCATTGCATGTGTGTGTTGGCAGGGCTGGGGCGGAAGTTGTTGGCACCTTCCTAATTCAGTATTGTTGTAATGAAAACAAAACAGTTGAAGATATAGGTGAATTAAAGGTATGGAGAATTAATTAAGTCTGACGCTCCTAATGCATCAGCAAAAATGGAACTCCTTAAACTCTTCTGCCTGAGTTACTGGGTTTTAATGGGAATTTATCACATGCATTCTCAGATAGAAAAGGATTCTCCAAGACTGTGGAGAGAATAGCTGTTTAGCCTTGTCTAGCTCTTGCAACCCTTTGGATTGTAGCCCACCAGGGTCCTCTGTCCATGGAATTCTCCAGCCAAGAATGCTAGAGTGGGTTGCCATTTCCTTCTCCAGGGGACCTTCCCCACCCAGGGATGGAACCTGAGTCTCCTGCATTGGCAGGAATGAGCCACCAGGGAAGTCTATAGAAATCCTTACCTATCATCAAGACTACCTGTCTTCTCCGTGAGTGAAAACGGGAACTTGTGTGTTACATGGCCTTCCTGAGGTGCACTACAAGATCCCTTCCAACACGATCATTCTTTCTTGAGACCTGGAACTTTTGACTTGCAAAAATTCCTTGACCAAATTCATTCCCATTCAGCAAATGTTATGAATGTAGGGGGTGGAGCATACAAAGATGAGAAAGAAAACACATTCGTGCCTCCAAGAATGTACTAGTGAAGCAGATGGGTTCAAACATGAACAATAAATACCTGGTCTTAGGATGCTTAAAGATGACAAGTATATTTCTGTTTTACAGGTTTTATGGAAAGAACTCTTCTTATGTCCATGGGGGATTGGATTCAAATGGAAAGCCAGCAGATGCTGTCTATGGACAGAAAGTAAGCATAAGCATAACAAGCTTTATGTAGGCTGTTGATCAGCTAGGAAATAACCCATTGAATTGAGGTGGATACATGCTTAATGTTTGTTGATATTTGAGAATTAAAATTGTCAACTTCTGTTTGGAAATTCAGATATTCAATAACTTCTTGATTTTATTAGTCATTGAAAATTTTTTTGTTCATTTGGTGTGATATATTCTGAAGTTTTTTTATGTTTGAAGATAATTGGTTTTAGCATGGAGATCACCTATTGTAAACATGTTTAGATATGTTAATTGAAGACAATAGTTTTAAAAAGTCAGGGTGTCACTGGAAATATAGTATACTAAGACAAATTACAGTGGGGTCTCTGTAGTTTGTAATTCAGATGTGCACAGATCAATGCTCTTTGCTGTGTTAGAAAGTTTTTTGTTATTGGAGCTTCTGCATTATCTCTTGCCTGATTCCTTAGGAAATCCATAGGAAAGTGATGTCACAAAACTTCACCAATTGCCACACTAAGATCCGCCACGTTGATGCTCATGCTACTCTGAATGACGGTGTGGTGGTCCAGGTGATGGGCTTGCTCTCTAATAACAACCAGGCTTTGAGGAGATTCATGCAGACCTTTGTCCTTGCTCCTGAGGTATGAAAAAAAAAGATATAAAAATTTGTACATGTGTTTCTAAAGACTGTTAATTTTTGAAATTTTAAATTTACAGAAATAGTACAGTAGTAACTCCTACATGTTATCTTACCTAGAGCCATATTTGCCCACACATTTATAATTCTATTTTTTTATGTAATTCTTTTTCTATTTACCTGTGTGTTTTAATTCTAAACTGTTTGAAAAGTAAATTGGAGACATTATGGCTAGTCATCTTCAGATACTGAAGTGAACATTTCTTAAGAATGAGCACTTCATTTCTTAATCAAAGTCAGGAGGTATTTACGGGATTTCCTGGTGGTCCAGTGACTAAGATTTCCCCTCCCTCCCAGTGTAACAGGCCCAAGTTTGATTCCTGAAGGAGAAGGAGGTGGCATCCCCCTCCAATATTCTTGTCTGGAGAATTCCGTGGATAGAGGAGCCTGGCGGGCTACAATCCATAGGGTCGCAAAGAATCAGACACGACTGAGCAACTAAGCAGCAGCAGGGAACTAGATCCCATGTGCCACAACTAAGACCTGGCACAGCCAAATAAATAAATAAATACAATATTTTAAAAAAATTGTAATACAGTTATCCATCTATAGTCCATAATTAAATTTTGATTACTGTTCCAATAATACAAAGAATAGTATTTTTTTTCCTCATCCAAGATTCAGCTCATTATGACACATTGTGTTTAGCTCTTATGTCTTTTTAGGCTCCTTTAATCTGCTGTAATTCATTAACCTTTTGTTTATCAAGATGTAGACTTAGCAGCAGCAGACATTTTTAAAGAGGACAATCAAGTTACCATGTAGAATGTGTCAGTTTAAATTGTCTGGTAGTTCCTGATTAGTTTTAGGTTATACGTGTCTTTCCGCATTTGATATCATTTAGTCCTATTATTTGGAGGCAATGGCACCCCATTCCAGTACTCTTGCTTGGCAAATCCCATGGACGGAGGAGCCTGGTAGGCTGCAGTCTATGGGGTCGCTAAGAGTCGGACACAACTGAGTGACTTCCCTTTAACTTTTCACCTTCATGCATTGGAGAAGGAAATGACAACCCACTCCAGTGTTCTTGCCTGGAGAATCCCAGGGACGGGGGAGCCTGGTGGGCTGCCGTCTATGGGGTCACACAGAGTCGGACACGACTGAAGTGACTTAGCAGTCCTGTTATTACTGGAGAAGGCAATGGCAGCCCACTCCAGTACTCTTGCCTGGAAATCCATGGACCGAGGAGCCTGGTGGGCTGCTGTCTATGGGGTCGCATAGAGTCGGGCACAACTGAAGCAACTTAGCAGCAGCAGCAAAAACACACATTGGTTAGCAATGGAATTAAGAGAGTTGCAATAACTCTGAAGGACATGAGATATTAGTTGCTCAGTCGTGTCTGACTTTTTGCGACCCCATGGATTATAGCCCACGAGGCTACTCTGTCCATGGAATTCTCCAGGCAAGAATACTTCAGTGGGTTGCCATTTTCTTCTCCAGGGGATCTTCCTGACCTAGGAATCAAACCCCAATTCCAGGCAGATTCTTTATCATCTGAGCCACCAGGGAACTCTACAGTTTTCTAAAAGGAGAGATGAAGGAGAAGAAAAGAATATGTGTGTGTATATATGTATATGTATATATATATGTGTGTGTGTATATATATGTGTATATATATATATACATACACATAGCTTCCCTTGTAGCTCAGTTGGTAAAGAATCTGCCTGCAGTGCAGGAGGCCTCCCTGGGTTCAATCCCTGGGTTGGGAAGATCTCCTAAAGAAGCAGGGGGATGGCAACCCACTCCAGTATCTTTGCCTGGAAAATCTCATGGACAGAGGAGCCTGGTGGGCTCAGTCCATGGGGTCACAAAGAGTCGGGCACGACTGAGCGACTAACACTTACACTTAGTTCTGTTATTAGTATTACTTAGTTAAGGTGGTGGTCACCAGGTTGACATGTAAAGTTAATGTTTTTACTTTTCTCATCAGAATGTAAATTATGCTTGCTTCTTTTTTATTTATTTTATTTTTGGCTGCACTGACTCTTTGTTGCTGTCTCTACCTGGTGGCAAGCTGGGGCTACTCTTTATTACAATGGCTTCTCTTGTTGTGGAACACAGGTTCTTGGTGCGTGGGCTTCAGTAGTTGTGGCTCACGGGCTTAGTTGCTCCAGGGCTGTGGACTCTTCCCAGACCTGCATTGGCTCGATGGGTTCTTATCCTCTGTACCACCAGGGGATTCCTTGCGGGCTTCTTTGAGACTGTGCATGTACTTATGTTCTTCATCAAATGTTTTAGGTATTAGTTTTAAGCATTCATGAATTCTTGCTACTCTGATGGGTACAAATGGTGATCATCTAAATTTTTTTTTTGTCTACTCGTTGGCATTCTACTGTAAGTAACTTTACCTTTTTTCCTATCATGGGATCTTTGTTTAATAGATTTAATTAATAACTTTTATTGATTTCTAAAATGTCCCAGATCTGCTAAGTGTGAACCCTTTTGAGTGGGTTTGGTTTTTTTGTTTGGGGTGGTTTTTGGAAACAGGGCACTCCATGGCACAGGAGGTTTCAGGATCACCTTGCATTTTCCCTGCTCCATCCTCTAACCCGGTTTTGGGTTCAACTGTTTCTTCAAGGAGTCCTGTTTTTTTTTTTTTTTTTTTTTAGTTATCATGAAAGGACCACAGGTTTTGTTGATTAATTGCATTTGAAGTGTCTTGTTGCCAGGTCCAGAATGAGCAAAGTTAGGAATCCTGTCTGTGATCTGTGTGAGCATGTGGAAGGGGCTCATGATGACTTGCTGGCTGAAAGTTTTCTCTAGAATTACCCTTAAGATAATTTTCTGTTGAAGGACAATGAATCTAAAATCCCTGTCGTTTTACTGTTTAAATATAAACTCAGTTTATTTGAAAAATCACGTGAAGTCAGTTTAGTCATGATTTTTTGAGAAGGCTTAGATTATCTGTAGTGTTAAAATTGTTGATTGACTTAAATATGCAAGAAATCATGGGATATTAATAAATTTACTTCCTATCTTTCAAGAGGAAGATTTCAGTATTACCTAAGTATAATGGATTGTTTCATAAACTGTCTCATTTAATAATCAAAACTCTAGTTTGAGTTCGTAGCCCTCATTTTACAGGTGAAGAAACAGTCTTAGAAATTGAATGACTAATAAATGACATAGATTTCAACATAAGTGTCTTATACCTAGGGTAGGCAAACCTTTTTAGCTATACCACATTTGAGTGCTTGTGTCAGTATTCTTGGATACAGATTTAGGGGATTTTAAAATACGTAGTTGGTAATAACGTATTTATTGTTCAAGAAATAATTTGAGATTTGGGTTTTGGCATCTTAAATAATTGGTCAATTTTTAGATATTCAAAAATTTTATTTTATTTAAGTGGTATTTTAAGCACATGGTATATATGAGTGCTTCTTAACAAACATGTTAAGTCTTAAAATCTTGGAGATTTTAACCTATTTGAGATTAGAGCAAGGATCTTTTCCACCTTGACTTAAAATTTGAGCCTGGATAATTTTGTTGTCAGGGCTGTCCTGTGCAATGTAGGATGCTTAGTGACATCCCTGCCCTCCACTCAGTAATTGTCAGTTCTACTCCTCGATGGGAGAACTGAAATGTCTCCAGAAGTTGCCAAATGTCTCTTGGGATGGGCAATACTGCCATTAGTTGAGAACTAATGGCCCAGGGTAATTTGATGTAGGGTAACTTGGAGTTTGAAAAGCCTGCTTATAAATGAAAACTTTTTGTTGGTATTACAGGGCTCTGTTGCAAATAAGTTCTATGTTCACAATGATATCTTCAGATACCAAGATGAGGTCTTTGGTGGCTTTATCACTGAACCTCAGGAGGGTAAGTTACTTGTCTAAATTTTTTTTTGGATGGCATCAGTTTGACTTGAAGAGAGTGTAAGTTTCTTGAATGGTTTCATAATTCTTTGTATTTTTCATTAGTAACTTTTAATTGTTAAGATATAAGAAATCTTGGCAATTTTAACCTACTTGAGGCCAACCACTTAGTCTATGCCACTGGTATTGATGGGACACATTGAACTCCCAAGTTAGTAGACAAGTTATGGCAGCAGTAGTAGCATCTTGGTCACAGTTTGCATAGGACTCTGCAGAAGTTTAGATGGTACCTCCACTGCAGTGGTGTGTGTTACTAGAGTGGAACCCTAAGTTTTAGGAATTGAAACCTTGTAATGGTCAGCAAATATGCCTGCCCATTGCTCTGGAGAGAGACTGTATTTTAGTGTTTTCTATATGACTGAGGATTCTAAGTACTTTGTATTTATTTAAGGCTGTAATACAACAACCTTACAGATAAGTACGTTATGTACTGTTGTTCCCATTTAATAAACTAGGGCACAGGAGTCATACAGCTAGTTAGGCGGTAGAACATTTGTTGGATTACCTCAGATTCCATGCTTGTAATCCAGACATTAAAATAGCCTTAGTTCTGTCCTTAAATCCTGTCTCATGATTTTATCCAGTTGCCCTATTTTATCTTTTATGTGTTATGTACTCATATCATTGCCTTTTTTTGTCATGATGAACATTGTGAAAGTGAATATATTTGTGAATTAAATGAACACAAAGATGTTAATTTTTTTTTCTCATTTAGAATCTGAAGAAGAAGTAGAGGAGCCTGAAGAAAGACAGCAGACACCTGAGGTGGTACCTGATGATTCTGGAACTTTTTATGATCAAACTGTCAGGTAAGGAAAACTTTGTTCATCTGTCCAGAGCTGCACGAAAACTTGAGTTGTGTAGTCCTGTTTGCTGGAGGGCAGCCATAATGCTCAGAATTGTCTCAGTGATAATTTCCCAGAAGAAAGGTTTTGCTTTTGGTGTCTAACATAAATATATAAAGCATGTTTAATATAGATTGTTCTCTGAGACCTACTTAAATAGTATCCATAAGTAGCTTTTTGGTTCAGTTTTTTTCTTCACCATAAGTGGAAATAGATTTGAGATTTATCAAGTGTTAATAGCATAAGTGTTATTATTAACACTTGATAATTAATAATAATTTATCAAGTGTTAATAAGGCATAGCATTAAGTGCTTTGAGAGAACTAGAAGGTGTGATGGGACTGACTTTACTCACCTGGGTTGCTGGTTGAAAATGAAGATTCATTATCCTACCACAAGCCTACCAAATTAGAAGTTCAGGAGGAAAGCATATGCAGTTTTAAAAGACTGTTCCTATGACTTGTGTGGAAGTTTAAGAACTGTTTTGAATTACAGCTGATTTTTTTTTTCCTCCAAAATTCCTTGTGTTTTTAGTGTGAGAAAATGTTTGGGTTGTAAAAACCACATGACATTTTAACCATTTTCAAGTGTACTTTATAGTAGTGTGAAGTATATGCACACAGTTGTGCAACAGATATCTAGAACTTTTTATCTTACACAACTGAAACCATACCTATTAAACAGCTCCCTTTCCCCCCTGCCTACCGCCTATTAAGAGTTTTGTGATATGTGATAGGTAAACTGTGATAATTTGAGATTTCAAGAAACAATGGTCTGCTACTGCTGCTAAGTCGATTCAGTTGTGTCTGACTCTATGCGACCCCATAGATGGCAGCCCACCAGGCTCCCCCGTCCCTGGGATTCTCCAGGCAAGAACACTGGAGTGGGTTGCCATTTCCTTCTCCAATGCATGAAAGTGAAAAGTGAAAGTAAAGTCGCTCAGTCGTGTCCGACTCTTAGCGACCCCATGGACTGCAGCCTACCAGGCTCCTCCGTCCGTGGGATTTTCCAGGCAAGAGTACTGGAGTGGGGTGCCATTGCCTTCTCCAAACAATGGTCTAGTTCCTTTTGATATGCTTGATGCATTTACTTAATCAGAATCTAGCAAATCTGACTTGCTCATCGAGGGCTTTTCTGAAAAATTTTCATGTTTTAATACTCAAATACATAATTTGTAGATATTTGTGGGGAGGAGGGAGCTATTTTTAGGTTCAGGTCTCTATAGGAATTTCTTGCTAAATCAATGGAAGCAGAATGATATTTCTCAAATTTTACTGTGAAAGCAATGACTTAGAAGAACATTTAGAAGAACCTGTTGCTGAACCAGAGCCTGAACCGGAACCAGAACCAGAGCAGGAACCTGTATCTGAAGTCCAGGAGGAAAAGTCTGAGCCAGTCTTGGAAGAAACTGCTCCTGAGGATGTTCAGAAGAGTTCTTCTCCAGCACCAGCAGACATAGCCCAGACAGTGCAGGAGGACTTGAGAGTATGCAGCATGTCTTCAGTTTTATTCTGCTTCTTTCTGTTGTAAAAAATCTCTTCTGTGTTTTTGTTGCTAGGATGACTTTTGTAGGTGAATTTTTGTATTCATTTGGGGAAATTCTTCCATATTGAACCATACCTCAGATAAGATGCATATTGCATTATAAAGTCAAAAGGAATTTTTTTCCCTCCTCTAAGGAAATTTGAATACTTTCAGACAAGTTTTGGGTGCTATATTGTTGCCATATCAACAAACCTTCTTTTTAATACTGCATTCAAATTGCATGTTACTATGTGCTTGTTACACAAAAAAAGGATAGTGTATCTTCAAAAAAATTACATGGCACAGCAGACTTTTCCCTGAAATCTAATTGAGGACAACTTTACAGTAGAAGTAGAAACTAATTGTAATATGTTCTAATTAGAATAACTGATTTCAAAAGTTTGAAGCTTTTCAGTTACCTTTCATGAGTCACACCAGGATGATACTGGCTGAATTCACAGGACCTTTACAGCAGATGCTCTGTGAAGGAGTATGTTTTAGGGCTGTATTTATGCAGCCAGGGTTCTTAAATTGTTATTTGTCTAAGAGTTATTAAGTGTCTTGAAATTTTCTGAGCATTATTCTATGGGAACTGTCAGTAACCTCTCTGGTTTGTAGTTTGCTGTTCTGTATAAAATAGGTTTGTAGGTGAGTAGTAAAGAGAAATGGTGACATGACTGTAGCTTGCAGGTGGAAAATTATGTTTATTGGAGTGAGAGTAGATGACAAGTTAGGTGGTTTAACTGTAGTCCTGGAGAGAGGTAATGACATCTTGGATTAGAGTCATGGCAGTGAAGATGAAGAGATAAGAGGTAAATAAGATCTGGTGATTTTGGTACTGATTGAGATAATTCAAGAATTGGATCATAGAGTGAGAATATCCAAGGAGGAAGAGCTGGCTTTGGAGGGAGAATTTTCCTGGATTCACAAACTTGAAATTGAGTGGAAGTAGCTGCTCATATTTTGCTGATGCTTGATAAGACCTAGGGAATTTTAGTACTAAATTTTAAGTGCTGGGGCAAAGGAATCTCAAGTTACTTAGAAACCATCTTGCCTCTTGAGAATGTGATGCACATATAATGTACAAGAAATCAAAAGCCTAGAACTTTTATATTGTTTTGCTAAGTATTATAACAACTCATGGTGGTATTCCCTTAGACCTTTTCTTGGGCATCTGTGACCAGTAAGAACCTTCCACCCAGTGGAGCTGTTCCAGTTACTGGGATACCCCCACATGTTGTTAAAGTACCAGCTTCACAGGTGAGTTTATAATTAAATTTGCATGTTAGGCAAATTTACTTATATTTTCACGTAATGTGAATTTAGAGAGGTTTAACAGATAAGACAGGGTTCCCTGATGGCTCAGTGATAAAGAATCCACCTGCCAGTGCAGGAGACACAGGTTCGATCCCTGGGTTGGGATGATCCCCTGGAGAAGGAAATGGCCACCCACTCCAGTATTCTTGCCTGGAGAATTCCATGGACAGAGGAGCCTGGCAGGCTACAGTCCATGGGGTCACAAAGAGTCGGGCACGACTTGACAACTAAGGAACAGCAACAGCAACAAATAAGGCAGAGGAGAATGGGTACAAAGTGATTTTTAATGTGTTTTTATTTTTGTTTGTTTGGGTTTTTTGGAGGGAATGGTGAGAGAACTCAAGAATGGTCATTTTCTAGTTTTAAACCTTATTGTTAGTTAGAACACTTAAAAAGGAAAAAAAAGATAAGCTTGCTTTGATTTTGACGCATACATTTTTCAGCCTCGCCCGGAGTCTAAGCCTGAATCTCAGATTCCACTTCAGAGGCCTCAGAGGGATCAGAGGGTGCGAGAACAGCGAATAAATGTTCCTCCCCAGAGGGGACCCAGACCAGGTGAGAGCTCAGAAGGGCTTCTCTACGCTGGGCATGTTGAGGATGAGAGCTTGTTTTGGGAGGGCAGTTGATATTTGTGGGTACTTAGATTTAAAAATACATTGCAGAGTGAATTGAATTATCTGTGTTTAGGGGTAGAGAGAAAACTGTTGAATGGAACAGTTACTGCAAGGTGTCTTCTTTCTCATTCCTTGCTGTTTTTGTTTCCTCTTCAGTCCGTGAGGCTGGTGAGCAAGGCGATGTGGAACCCCGAAGAATTGTGAGACACCCTGACAGTCACCAGCTCTTCATTGGCAACCTGCCTCATGAGGTGGATAAATCAGAGCTTAAAGACTTTTTTCAAAGTAGGTTATTAAGGGTTTTTTTTCCCATCTTTTTTTAAGATTTAGTTTTAATTGGAAGATAATTGCTTTACAGCGTTGTGTTGGTTTCTGCCATACAGCAATGCGAATCACCCCTAGGATACATATGCACCCTCCCTCTTGAACCTCCCTCCCACTCATGTTGTTGAGTTTTAAACACTAGATTCATCTGCTGTCCGATAGAAATAGAAGATAGTCACGTATGTAATTTTAAGTTTTCTAGTAACACTTTATTTTTTATTTTTAAGATATATTTATTTATTTGACTGCGCTGGGTCTTTGTTGCTGCACTTGGGCCTTCTCTAGTCGTGGTGCACGAGCTTCTCTTTGCAGTGGCTTATTGCGGAGCACCAGCTCTAGGGTGCTTGGGCTTCAGTAGTTGTGACACACAGGCTTAGCTGCTCTGCGGCATGTGGGATCTTCCCGGACCAGGGATCAAACCCCTGTCACCTGCATTGGCAGGCAGATTCTTAACCACTAGATCACCCTGTAGTTACACTTTCAGTTCAGTTCAGTTCAGTTGCTCAGTCGTGCCCGACTCTTAGAACTGGACAATTAAATTAGTATTTCACTTAACCTAGTGTGTCTAAGACATCATCTGAATATATGTAAACATGAGATATTTTCCGTGATCCTATTGTAAGTCTTTGAAATCCTGTGTGTGTGTTGGCACACAGGGCACGTCTTTCAGAGTAGCCACAGTTCACATTCCCTATAGCCACATGTGCCTGGTGGCTGTTGGTGGACAATGTGCATGTAATATTTTTAAAAGTGTTCTAACTTATTTGATAATCTGTGTTTCACTTGCAGATTATGGGAATGTGGTAGAACTGCGTATTAACAGTGGTGGGAAATTACCCAATTTTGGGTTTGTTGTGTTTGATGATTCTGAGCCTGTTCAGAAGGTGCTTAGCAACAGGGTAAGCAATTTTTCATCTTGTATTTTTTTTATATCTTAATGTATTCATCCATCCTTAAAACTGTGTCTTACATGTAAAGTGCAATTTATTCCAACCTGTCTGGGTAATATTTTTCATCATGTTTAACCATTATTAAAAGAATTGCCTGGGAACTTAGCAAAACAAAGTATCATATAAATAGTTTTGGCCTAAGTTGCGTGATGGAGAGTGAAGTAACTGTGGTTGCCAGTACTCTGAGATTTATGCAGATCCTTTATTCGTTGTAAGAGATGAATGAAGCACTATGTGTCTTTTAGCCAAGAACTTAGAATCAGTTTGTTTACCAGGTATACTTGCAGTTTTCCTATATAACTGTTCGGGTATAACTACGAGGAGCGTCTCCTTTTGTTCTTTAACTTGTCTGGGTTTGGAGTCAGTCTACCTTCTCCAATAGTAGAGGAATTTGTAGAATTGGAGTCTTGTTTCTGTGTCCGTATAAGACCCCTTTCCTTCCCCCACATCTTTCATTAGCAAAAAAGCTCTGTAGTAGTAGTCGCTGTAGAGAAAAACAAAGATATAAATACTGTTAATTTACTGAGATGAGTGTGGGAGTTTTAAGACCTCACTTTTTTTCAATTGAGGTGAAACTCACATAACAAAATTAAACATTTTAAAGGGTACAATTCAGTGACGTTTAATACACATTGTTGTGCAACCATCACCTGTCTAGTTGCAAACAGTTTCATCAAGAGTAAGTCCCTTACCCATTAAGCAGTCTCTGCCCATATCCTCTCTCCCCAGGCCCTGGCAACCACTAGTCTATTTTGAGTCTCTGCCAGTTAAAGCTTACACATTTTATTAACCATGTTAGTTAGAAATGGTTCAGATCATTATTTCCCAGTGGTTCTCTAGAATGTCTGATATTCTCCAGAATGTTAGTGGATATACTGCAAAGTTTAATGCTGTGGTTATAAGTTAGCCTTCATTTGGAAATGTGCATTATCTATCAAACTGTTTGACCACTATTTTTGTGAAGCATCTCCTGCAAAACATTGAGAAATGTGGAGAAAATAATGGCTTATCTCACCCAGAACACAGGAATACTGAACCCAGAAATGTCCTAAAGGCCTTGTTGTAAATTCACCATTAAGCATGTGATAGTTCAGTGGTCACACTTTTTGGTGCAGCCTTGAATTTGTATTTTCAATGGTGTGATAATCCCAGTGGGGCCAAACAAGGTCAGAGCTGATTGCTTCCTAGTTAATTATCCAAGAGGAGGGCTTTGGTGTTTCATTGACGGCATGTGGGTGAGTCATGATATCTTTAGGCATAAGAATTGTTGAAGTAAAGTTCCTCAGAAAGGGGTGTATGTCTGGTACCTTTTTTCATTCAGATTGCTTCTGTCCTTTTGATACCTCCTTAGAGATGTCTTCTATAACTACCTTTTAAAATATCTGCAGTCACAACCTCTTATCTTTCAGGATTAAAGTACTTCTGTTTTTCTCACTGTATGTAAAACGTTGCCAGGAATAGCACTTCATATTAATGTGTATGATTTATATAGTGTATAAAATATTTGTAATATTGGATGTGTTAAGATATTTATATATATACAAATATATGTTTAATCAGAATATAAAATTTAAATTAGAATCAGAGCTCAAAAGGGACTTCCCTGCCCAACCCCTGTGCAGGTTTCCTCACATGCACTTTCAGATCATGTCTGTGTACTTTGGGAGCTTCAAATGTAGCTTGCTTTAGGTGGCTCAGACAGTAAAGAAACTGCCTGCAAGGTTTTAGATCCAGGTTCAATCCCTGGGTCAGGAAGATCCCCTGGAGAAGGGAATGGCAACCCACTCCAGTGTTCTTGCCTGGAGAATTCCATGGACAGAGGAGCCTGGTGGGCTACAGTCTATGGGGTTGCAAAGAGTTGGACATAACTGAGCAAGAAATGAGTTGGACATGACTGAGCGACTAACACTTAGCCTCACCTCGCTGTCTGGGTAGAAGTTTACCTTATCCCCTTCAGCAGTTTTTTGTGTACAGAAATAGCTTGTAGAATATAACTGGTGTCTGTCCATGCTGTGTAGACTGAGTGCTTATACTTTGCTGTCAGTATGCCTGGGTTTACACTGCTCTTCTGTCACTCACTAGACTTGTGACCTGTGTAGTATGTGTTCTTTAACCTCCCTAGTACCAGTTTGCTGGTCTATATAAAATAGTTATGATAATAACCCTTGAAGGGTTGTTGTGAAGATTAAAAGAGATAATAAAAGTGAAGTATATAGAACACTTCTGCATAGTAAGAACTGTTAGGTATTTCTTTTGAAAAAATACTTCTGTTAGAAAACCACAGAGTGCCAGCAAGGAACATAAATTGAGTTGATTGAAATCTTGAGTAACCCTTTGTTTACTATAGTTCTTTTGGCAAAAAAGAAGACCCAAGACTTTTTCCCCCTGCACTAAGATCTAGTATTGTTATTTTAGTATTTTCCCAAATTCTGTTAAGGCAAATTGCATTTTCTTAAGGTTATATTGAAATGAAATTCATGATGTTTTTGAGATGTATGTGTACTCTGCATAAACATGTACAGCAAAATCTTTCCACATTACATGATGATGGGATTTTATTCTAAGTCTCCCAGCCCCTGGAAAAGGTGGCAATTTTTATTTATATCCCACTTACATAATTCTATGAGAAGGTAAGGTTTACTTTAATAAGAGTTACTTGTACTGCTGTGTACAAGTGGACTTTTAAACTTTTGAACTAACTTGAATACCTGATCACTTTTTCATGTATCTGTTAATGGAAAAATTATGTGTTCTGAGTTTGAGACAAAAAGTGAACTGTGAGAAGGCAGCTGATTTGTAAGCTGCTGATTCTTTTTCTTTTTCTAGCTTTCTTTTATCTTTGAGAGCTAGCTCATAAGCTCTTTTGCTACTCTTTTGAGAGTAGTTCATAAGCACTCTGTAAATCTGTTCACCTTGATTCTTACAGCCCATCATGTTCAGAGGAGAGGTCCGTCTGAACGTGGAAGAAAAGAAGACTCGAGCTGCCCGTGAAGGGGACCGCCGGGATAACCGCCTGCGGGGACCTGGAGGCCCTCGAGGTGGGCTGGGTGGTGGCATGAGAGGCCCACCTCGTGGAGGCATGGTGCAGAAACCAGGATTTGGAGTGGGCAGGAGCATTGCTCCAAGGCAGTGAATTGCTCTTCACCAGTCTTCAGGCAGCAGTACAAACTAGCTCCCACAGAATGATGAATTTCTTCAGCCAACCTTGGTATCTTGGAATATGATCCTAGTCTATCATAAACTGCTTAAGTTTGTACAATTTTACTTTTTGTGTTAATGGTGTGTGCTCCTTCTCTCCCCTGCCCCCCACCTTTTAGTCCGTCACTTCCAATTTTGTGGAATATTTTAGGAAAAATGGATTTTTAAAGAAGAAAAAAAAGACTGAATTTCTTTGCTTTATTTGCATATACAGACTGGATTTTTTTTTTTTTAACAGTTTCCCCAAAGGAATGTGTCTTGCTTCTTACTGACATTTGGTATGTTTCATTCATTGGACTATTTCTTACTTACTTTCTATGTATTTCAAAAGCCTGTGAGAACTACAGGATTTGATAAACATTTTGAAGACCGGAGAAACCCAAATTGTTTTCCTCTTTGAGAGTCATGACTATCTTCTGGTGTGGAGAAATTGCCATTGGAAAAATTGACAATTTTGATTCTCGTTGATGTGGTTAAAAACTGAATAAAAGGTGTTCGAGTTTTCTTTTAAAACATGATCACAAAACAGTTCTAAAATCTACTGTTTTTGACATTGGAATTTAAGTTGTGAGATAGGTTTAAATGTCTAGAATGCAACTGATAAGCTTTTCTTGAACTGTTTTTTTTTGAAGTAGAGTTTTTTTCATGTTTAATTTGTATTTGTAAAAAAAGAAAAAAGAACAAAAAAAATTTCCAAATCTAAGTAACACAAAACCAGAGCAAAACTGTTGTGCCTTCTATTTATCTTTGATTCCAGTCTTGGCAATTGTTTAAAGAAAATAATAATAAAAAAAAAAAAGACCCCTAGATTTGTTCTATCAGGTTCAGAGTATGTTGGGAATTATGACCCCATTTTTTACTCTGTATGTCTTGTGTTCATTTGTTATGCCTTATTCTGAAATTGAGTTTCAAACTGGAATGCCTTTGAGTACAGATGCTTCTGTAGAGTCCTTTGACCTGAATAGTTCAGCATTTGTATTAAGTTTTATTTCAGTGTCTATTCAGAATCCTAATCATAGCCCGTAAGAAAGAATGTGACATTAATGTTGGACTTTGATGGTGTGCTTGAGTGAGTGCTAGGTTTTTTTTTTTTTCTTTTAATCATAGCCATATGGTAAATTTTCTCTTTTGTTATGGTTCCCTTTCCCTGGTGGGCATGCAGTGGGTATTTCTTGGAAATGGCCAATTTTTATTAAAACGTTTCTGGAAGATCTGGCGATATAGACTAATACTCGTTTTGCATGGTGTGTGTTGAGTGCTGTGTGTGAGATGGGTGAAGGCTTTGTTCACACATTTGTGTAGCAAGCCTTTGTGTGATAACTTGTCACTACCAATTGAAGGGCAATGAGGTTGTCAACTTAAACTTATTTTTTTTTTAACAGTGTTCATCTTTAAGACTTGTTTGAGGCTAGTATATTAGTAGGAATAGGAATGTTTTGCTGTACTGGGAAACTAGGTTTACTGAAGGGCGTAATGTTAAATGAAGTTTTTGATGTTATCAGTTGGTCCTTAGTACCACAAATATTTGAAAATTGGCAACATCTCCTTCATATATAACAACATAAAAAAACTTACATAACTGAATCCCATAGCTGGTTTTTGGGTCAGTTTAAACAACTAGTTGGTAACCACTTCATTTGGCCCAGAATTAGAAGAAATTCAGCTTGTACTTTTGTAGCTTATATTAAGCTTGTAGTAGAAAAGAAAATTTAGCCTGAGTTATTTTTGAGGAAAAAAATTAAGTTGCAGTAACTATTAGGTGATAAAATATAGATAACCTAGAAATCATTTTTCATAAGTGAATACTAAACCATACATTTCTAAATGTTTTTCCTCCTCAGAGCAGAGCTTTAAGGGCACTAACTAAATACAGTGTTTCTCAACTTGGGGCTATTGTTATATCCTAGAGGACATGCACAAATTTGTGGGGTTTTTTGGTGGGGAGGCGGGTGGAGGGAGATGCATGCCCTGCATCTGGTGTTTGGTGAATGGGGGCCAGTGATGCCAAAATGCTCTTGGAAAATGAAGCAACCCCACTGAGAACACAGGGAGTCCTTACTCCTGTAATTCATGGTGGGTAGAATGGTGGAGTAGGACAACTGGAGTGAAGACTCATTCGTTTGAAATAGAGTCTCAGAAAAATAGCAACTAGAAATCTCTCAGGAATTATAGTAACAACTACTGTAAGTAATTAATCCCAACTTTATTTGTACCAATTGTGTGTGTATTGTGTTTTAATTTGGAGAGGTAGCAATATACTATATGCTGCTTGTAATTTATTGCAGGGAATTCCTGCATAATTTCCCAAAAGGTTGCTTCAGTAATTTCAAGTTACCATAATTGGGATATTGTGGTGGTTTGACTTGCATTGGACTTTATAAATAGGATTCAGCACCCTGGTTAACACTCTTAAGTATCTAGCTATCACTGATAACATTTACTGCTGATGTAATAAACATGTTACCCTAGGTACACATCTATTCACATATTTCACAGTTAGTGAAAATAAAATAGATGAGGGCAAGATTTTCTGTAGGGAGCATCACCTCATCACATTCAACTTAATTTTTTGTCTGTTGGAATGGCCCAACATGTAATTCTTTTCTCCTGAGCTTAAAACCCTTCACACATGAACATTTTAGCTAAGGTACACTAGTTTGGTTCAGTAGATCTCAGTCTTTTAAGACCTGTTGAAAATAAATAGACCTTTGGCTGTACAAAAATACTTTTGTTTGCTTTATATTGAGGGCCGTTTTGTGTTTTCCTGTGTTCTCAACATTTTGAGTTATTGCTGCGAAGTGGTGAAATGGATAATGCAAGAATAATTGTTTGGTTTTGGATCAGTAGGTTACTACCACCATGTTAGTTGAATTGCACTTTAGTTTTAGGTTAGACAACTAAATTTTTCACAGCTATACCCTGTGAATTAGGTGTTATTCCCCTCCCAAAGTAGTAGGTGAAGAAAGTACATCACGAACCTCCATGTAGTAGGAGCAGATTGGCCTCCAAAACTGATGCTTTTTTTCTAGAACCATAGTGCCTACCTGTATTTACATTTGAATACCATTAAGGGAATAGGGCATGAAATAACTACAGTGTAGAGACTTGAGTCTGCAAAACTTTCAGGTCAAGACTAGCATTACCATTTTCTATTCCCATGAAGGTAAAGTAGTTAAACATTAATTTTGTAGGGCTTCTTTTTATTTGCAGACTGTATTGTAACACATTGCTATTGAATTACTAGATTATTTTCTCATCTGGTTTGGTAATACATTTAGTACAATTTAATCTGGATGTGGAAGACAATATTTTTAGCATCATCCAGGTTAGTTGAGTTGTGTTTTTTGCTTATAACTGCCATCCTCTGATACTTTTCTTCATCCCTCTATTTGAGAAACCTGGTAGAGTTAGTGATTTAGTGGAGAACGTGGCACTTTATAGATACCGTTTGTTAGAATATATGAAAATTTCTTTCTATGAAGTTTAAATTTGTAGTCCATTGTTTCTCTTGTGGCTTATTTTAGGTAAGTTGTTTGCATTTGTCAAATCTACTGATCTATAAAAATAATTTTTATATTAAAGCTTTATTTTTGTGCTACTTAAAAGAATCTCTGTAGGAGCTGTATACAGATTACACAGTTGTTGAACTTGTAGTTGAGCAATTTTGAATCTTGTAAAAGAAGCAACTTCAACATTTATTTGAATATGGAGTTCTAGCTAAGTGCCTAATGTACCACACATTGGCAGTGGACAATTAGGGGTAGTCTTTTGCAAATGTTAGAAACCTTAAAGCATGTGTTAGAAACTTAGCAATACTTTATGTGGGATGGGTTGTAGGTTAAAGTTGCTTGTCATGTTGTACTAGGTCATTAAATGAGGACTTCTGGTTTTAGGGTAGTAATACCTTTTGGAATTTGTGTTTACTGTAATATCAAGGTTCTGGGGACCATAGATGGGCTTGTGAACTTACTAGACTGAATTAAAGATACAGTGGCACATGTGAGATAAAACTTTGATTTTTATTATTTTTAGTGGATATGTATCTAACTCTGAATGATGCTGAAATTAGATTGCTTTGCTCATGAGTTCATGCAGCAGTCTTTAATAATGGCCTGAATGAGTGAAAGGTTGATTAAAGGTGGCCTACAACCCTTAACCAGTTTTACTTTTGATCATGCTTATGTATTGGCTTAGAATCAAAGTTGTTGTCTTTTGATTGCATAACTTTCGAAGTCTCTCCTCTTCAGTTTCCACTCAAACCTGGTAACCCCCAGTGAGAAGAATATAGTATTGGAAATCAGTTCTCTTGTTACTTCCATAAACCATGTGACCTGGTCAGTTACAGAAATCTATGCAGGGTTATTACTTTGAAATGTGTCCAATGTCACAGATTCCTAAGGGACTTGTATCCATTCAGTGTGTCTTTGTGTGTTTTTTTTTTTAAAGTAAGTGATGCTTACCCAAAAATTCACTATTGAAGTACTTTAGCAAGTATTTATTTTTCAGAAACCCACTTGTGGGAAGTTTTCCTGTATTTTTGGTAGTAATTAGAGGGATGATTATATCATTTAATATGGATATAGTTTTAACTATTGCTGTAATTAACCACTTTGGTTACTGATACTCTCCCTAAGTTTTGTTGTCACCTGTTTGGGTTTGGTTTAGATTCTTAAATTTTTTATGAGGAGTGTATGTACAATGATTTGGCCCTTTTAAATGAAGACGTAAGGAATTAGGGAAGAAGGGACTTCATTTAAAGATTCAGTTTACAATTTAAGTAGACTATGTAGAACATACATTGTGTTAAAAATAAATTTGCATAGGTATCTACATTGGTTTTCAAGAAGAGTGGGATAGGGGTGGAATTTAGCTGATGGAATATGAATAATTTATGGTTTATATTAAAAGAAAGTCATAATTTTAAGTGAGAAACTATTTCTATAAAGTGTCCCCCCCCCCCCCCCCGTACTGATGATTATCACAAGAAACAGGAGGAGACTCCTAGATTTCTTAGAATATCAGTGCTGGAAAGGACTAAGGTGATTTGTATAACCCTTGCAATTTTCAAAAGGTGGATGACTCGGATGACTAGTACAGCACATTCAGGAGTTTCCAGTCCTGCCGTGTGTTTGCTTTAGTAAGCCAAAGCTGTTGAAAGGTAGGATGTGGGGAGGAAAGGGAAGGAGCCACACTGTGTGCTTATCCAGTTGCTTCATTAGCTCAGTTTTCATACCCACGTTTTTTGTTTTCTTCCAACTGTTTTAATGCCCCGTTCCAGGGCCTTTTGTCAATAAGGACATTAACTTGTGTTCCCCTCAGGGATGGGTTTACTACTAGCCGTCAGAAAGCTATTGGGTATCCTAATGTGTTAATAGCTGAAACTCAGCTGTAATTTTCTCCTAAACCCGTCAGCAGTTTGCATTCTGTACATTGTGGTGCTTTCCCCACCTTGTATTGTTACAACTGTAAGCTCCTAAGGGGCAGCAATTTGGTCTTAGCCATATACCCGGTTCAGTGCCTGGCAGCACCATGTTTGAATCAGGGTCCTAATCTGCCTTTCCAGTGGTTTTTCCTATTCTTCACGGAAGGATGTGTATGGTTTGCTGACAAGCTAGGTATTACTGATTCCGTGGCTTCAAGTGCCTTCACTCTCCTGAAGATAGACTTGCATCTGCATTCTCCCTGCCTCCCCTCCCCCGCCACCTCCCATCTCTTACCATCAAAACCTTTTTTCCAAGACCTTGTTCAATAGCTTTTTTTTCCTCCTTAAGAGAAAAGATGTCTTAAGATGTCTTAGGAGAGGTTAATTCATTACCCTGTGGGGGTTGGTCTGTCCAGAATTTGAAGTAAGGAGCAAATTTATTTTCATCTGCTTTTCTTCCACATTGTCCCTCCTGTTGGAAATTCTATCCCAATCTTCATTTTGAAATGTGTTCCTAGAATATTTAATACCTTTCTCTTAGCTTATAACTTATGCCTTCAACCTAGAACTAGAACATACCATAATCTCCTGGAGGACAAGGACTGGAGGATTAATCCATTCCTCCTGGAGGTACATGAAAATGAAAGCACCCTTAAATGAGGACTCACTCAGTTGAATAATGTATTCCTGTTTTCATGCTTATGAGGGAGGCATGCCTAGGGATTGGCCATAATTCAGTCAATTATAGGCATCACACATTTCATATCAGAGGGGATTAGTGTGAAACTGAGGGGTGGGCAGAAGAGGGAGAAGTCACTGGTCATTTTGAAGTACTTCCATCCCTGGTCTGGGCAATTACCTGTTTCTTTCTGATTGCGCCCAGTATATCCTGGGCATTTTGTGTTGACGCGCAGGAGCTGTATGTGCCAAGTTTCATTGTACACCATTTCTTCCTGTACACCTACTCCGTTCTCAGTTTGCCATCACCCGTGCTACAAGTCAAAGCCACCCTAGTCACCTGCTTCCTGTCTCCTTACTCCTTACATCCTGTCTCCTGCTAGTTCCTGTCAGTTCTACCTCAGCAGTCTTTCACATCCTTCCTCCTCACTTCCTTTCAGTGGCCTCTCAGCTTTCTTTACCTCTTTCTACTTCCAGTCTACTTTCTACACAATGTTAGATTCATCTTACTGAAACCTAGCTCTGACCATGTATCCCATGTACGTGTTCTGTCTTCCCTGCTAGACTGTAAGCTCCTTATGGGCAGGATCTGTGTTTCAGTCATCTTTGTATCCCATAGCACCTATCAATAAATATATCTTGAATGAACAGCATAAAGCCTTGTCTTAAGTGAAATGATGTTTTCCAGATGATACGTAGGTTTCTCTCGGGTAATTGCAAGATTTCAAAAGTGCTCCTAATATCAAGTTGGTTAAGTAGTAACAACTATGAATTAACCACAGGGAAAATTTCAGAAAACTTTTAATTTTTTTCCGTTGGAATCAGCATGGATGTGTGTATATGGATGGTTCAATAAATATATTTTTATATATACATGTATCACAGAAAGTTTACATTCCATCTTCAAACTGCAGAAATAGATTTTTTTTTACAAGCCAAAAAATAACTGCCATAACATTTATGACTTCATGCAAAAAACAGGGTTGAATAAGGGACAAAGGGGAATTGGTTGTTCAAGGTTAAGAGTCCAGGGAGAAGTAAAAATATACCATAAGGAGGCGATTGCTTAACACGCTGCTTAAGGTGGTAGCCAAACAAATCCTTAACTGCAGCATTAAGGCCATACCAAGTTTATACATATATACAAAGAAATTTCCATATAAAAGACATACTATCACATTTTCTTCCAGGAAAGGATGAGGAGCTTTGTGAGTAATCCTGACCCAGTTTTCCAGGCCCGTTCATTGTTTAAGATGTCCCCAGGCTACTGAGAAATGTCTTCTACTTTGGCTAGTTGTCAGTTACTGCTGTGTGGGCTTGTGATTTTTGCAGTCTCCTACAGGGAACTATGAATTATTTTGAACCTCTTCCATCATGGATGATGAAGCATTTAGCAGCTTAGCTCACACTGCCCAATCCAGCATAATTTTTACATCTCCCAAAAAGTACTGTAATTACAGTCAGAATTGTAATTTGCATTTGTCTTACCTGTAACAGACTCTACAGTCAGTGTTGGCATTGTGACCTAAGAACTACACAGTGCCTTTCTATTCTTTGGAGTTAAAAGAGAACTTTTTGAATAAAGTGTAATGACCAGAGTGTGAGGTTTCAGGTAACAACCCCTAGAGTCACTGAAAGTTAATAACTTTGTTTTTATTGGCGGTGCCACAAGGCATGCAGAAACTCAGTTCCCGACCAGGGATCAAGCCCATGCCACCTGCAATGGAAGCAGAGTCTTGATCACTGGACACCTCCCAGGGAAGGTCCCTTAGTAATAAACTTTTATCTCCACTGTATCACACATGTAAGTTGGCAGTACCTTTTCGGAAAAAAGGAAATGTAAAATTACTTGCAGAAGTATCATACATGGGATTTGCTCTTCTGCCTAAACATCAAGTCAGGCAACTTTTAAGACAAAGGGCAGATCTTTTGTGCAAATATCTACATGAGTTAAATGGGGAAAGCTTGAAGGGCAAGTCCTTTGGAGCTGACTTCCAGTGATGCAGAAGTCATTTACTTTGGCAAGGTTGAGGGGAAATCTTGAGATTGGCCCATCTCAGTGAATGAATCTTGTCCCCTCCCACCCCCCCCCAAAAAGAAAGTCTAAGATAAATTATGTAAATAGGGTACAGTGACTGAGCATTTATTTGATAATGTTATCACTCATTTTGGAATGTTGTAGATTAATCTAACTGCTTTTTCATTAATGTTGACTTAGCTATGAATTGGATATCAAATAGTCCTGTTCATCCCCAGTTGTCTATGGGCCAGTTTCCAAGCAGGGCCTTAGGGCATTCACAACTTTGGTTGCAAGGTAATTCGTCATGTCCCATGTTCCCTGGGTCAGTCAATTTTGAGAATGAGGTCTCTGGAAATGGCTTGTCCTGGGAGAGGACCAGATAATGTGTGGTTTGGAAGCACTTTAGTATGTCTGAACACTTAGAAAGTGAGCAGTCACTGTACTTTCCAAGTGTACTTCACCCAGAATGACACTAGTTAATTTACATTGCTTGCAGTGATTTGAAACATTCTAGGTAAACTGAGTTTGGACTGATCCAGACAATGAGACAGGGATCCACTTCGACAGCCTTACTTCCAGGCGTAAAATCATTCAGGGTTTTGTCTTAGACTCTTTGTGGTTCATGTTGTACATGTCGAGTCTAATTCCAACAGTGAAGGTGTGTATTGCATCGTTTTTCAAACTTATTTGCAGGCTGCTCAAGTCAGTTGGCGTGTTTGTCTTGAAAGTAGAACTTGGCTATTTAACTTGCTTTGAAAAAAAAAAATTTTTTTTTAAGAACATTGTACTTTTGTTTAATGTGTGCAGAAATCACATTGGGTAGGTATTTTATCTGGGTCCAATATACTAAGTAGCAAAGATGCACACTTTGGGGTTTAATTTACTCATCTCATTGTAACTGTTGTTAGTGCTGAAAATATAATGGATCCAATATGGGAAGATCGAACCATCAAAATACGAAATAGTCTGGATTTAAAAACTGCTCTGAAATGCACTGTGGTATGTCCATTTTTTTTTTCTGTCCCTTACGTAGTCTGGCTAAATGACGTGTTGAGCATGGTACACTTTAAATGAGGTAGAAATATATCTAATGTGGGAAAAACTGAGTTTAGCAAAGTGATTATTTGATACATAAGCACCACTTCTAAAAAAGACTTGGGGCAGTCTTTCATTTACTAGGATAGGTAATACTAACCTTCTCTTTCCCAAAAATATTCTTTCTGAAGAAAGGTAAATCATTCAGAAAGAAACTATTCTTTTTATATACTTCCATAGGCAATGACTTACTAAAACCCAGTTACTTTTGTCTTATTTTATTTTTTCCTGTTCATATTTGACTTTTTCCCCCTCCATACACTTTTTACTTTATAGTCATGATTTCGTGCTTTGAATGGAGAGATGGTCTCTGGGTTGGGAGAATTATTTTAAAGCTGAGAAAAAAAAGGGGTGTGCTAAACTGTACTTGTCTTTTAGGTCATCTCTGTTTAATATTTCAGATCAACAAAATGTAATAATATTAGGAGCACAGTCTCTCCTTTACAAATACCTGCCTTGTACTAAGATTGGCTTGGCATGATATTTGACAAAAGATAAAACTCTAAGAGTAACTTTCTCAGAATCACTGTAGAATAGCGAGCTGAATGTGCCTTTATTGTCTTCTTTCTAGTGCCTACCTATCACAAACTAAATGCTTAATACTTGGCTTGAATTGGTGTCCTTGACGATGTGAATTTCTAGTGGGTACTTACTATATCTGCTGCTAAGATAAAGTTGAGTTTCCTGCAAGAAAGTACCGGTAAGTTTGAATTGGGTTGGAAGTATTAATATCAGCTAATGGTGAGGGGATGGAATGAACTACTTTACAAACCATGAAAGGGATACCCTTTTGGTTTTTTCTACTTTTAAGGTAGTCCTGATGTACTCCAAATCTGTCTTTCCAAACATGCCTACCATTCATTAGACTTCAGCCAAATGGATAATCACAGTGCCTTATATTGTGCCCTTTGTTATTTACCTCCTTATTTTTAGTCATGTTCCTTCTGCCAGAATACTCTTCTCCCATCTGTCAAAATCTCACATGTTTTTTAAGGTTCCTACTTCTCAAATGGCCTGTCAGCCATGAAACGTTCAGTCCATGGCACCCTCCTTTCTCTGTCACATATTTCCCGCATTCCACACTAGTAATTACTTCAGAACTTCTATTATCCCTTCCTGTGTTGTAAGAAAAGAAGCTCTGTTATATTCTGATACCCTGCTTTCATGGTAAACTGCCTTGATGCAGTAGAATAGCTGGTAGATGAAGACAGGCAGGTGTAGGGAGGTTAAAAACAAAGCTGATAGGAAAACTGGAAAGAATATGTAAACTCTAGTCCTGGCTATAACACTTTCTTTTGAAACCTCCCCCTTGAGCTTCCAGCTCAAACCTTGAAGGCCTAAACGGCTTTCTCTAGGCTGAGACATTTTGAAAAATCACCTAAAGGCAAGCACTCAACAGTTGCCTGGAGACCTGCTGAACCTGACTTGTGGTCACTAGGTAGGGTTCATTCAGAGTGCCATTTTTGCTCACCAGCATCCAGACAGAGCTACACAGAATACGGCTCTGGCCCTCAGAGCAGGAGCCAAGATTTGCCTGGCATTGCTGCTTATAGCTCATGGTCCTGTTATGCCAAAGGCCAGACTTGTGGGTGCAACTGAAGAGTCATGGATGAGGCCAAAGGGGACCTCAGAAATGTAAGAAGCCTACTCCCATGAACTGGTCTGACTAGTTTGTACACATCAAGTTACCTAGGTGATTGTTTAGTCAGAAACATAAGGAGACAAGTAGTAGCTTATTAAAAAATTTTGGGAGTGGCAGTGGGTTACGTTCATAGATTATAAAGAGTTGCTCCCTTTTTACCTCCGCAGCTACTTGAAGGAAGTGGTGATCTTGGGTTTAACACTTTGAAAGGTGACTTAAAAAGGAAACTGCTTTCTTGTTAAAAGTCTGAGCCCAGATAGCCATCCTCCAAGAGACCTCTCCTGATTTCTGTCTCATCTGTTACATATCTTTTGGCTTAGTTACTCATATCCATATCACATTTCACTTCATAAATTAAGTTCTGTAATTACTCTTGGTTCCTGTGCCGTGTACTGTTTGTAGTAGGTTCTTGGGTGAGTGTTTAGAGGGACCTAAGTAAGACTTCCAGAAAAGGTCTAGTTCTTGCCCTTGAGTCCAGCCAAATCCAAGCCATTCCAGGTCACAGTGACCCCTCCTACAGGACTACACACAAGGTGTTCTCATTGTCCTCCAAATGCTGTTTATTCCCACTCTGCCCTGTTGTCAACTGATTTTGCTTGCTTCCACAGTTCTATAGCCAGAAAATGGCCCCATATCACTTCCAAATCCTTCATGTACTAAACACTGGATTAGTAGGCTGTCAGTCTTTAAAGGTGGGCTGGTTTGTATTGTTTATTACCAAGAGGGAGGCCAAGGATTATTTTGGTTCTTGATTTACACGATGCTTGATTTCCAGTCTAGTACAAAATGGTATGCCTTGGCATGTAACGTTACAGGAGGTTACATTTATGTATATTGGGATGTACCTAGGCAAAAGGAACCGTGTGTGTTATCAGAAGATAGAAGATAATATTTTGAGTTAAACTATTGTATCTTAGATATACTGTTTTTTAATGACAAAGTAAACTACCACATCAATTGCTTGACTTTATACTCAACAATTTGGGAAGATAAGAGGTTTTTACAAGCAGGTGACTAAGGTCACAGTGAAATAATTTGTTGAAGTCAAAAACAGATGAGTGGAAGAGGTAAAAATGTCATGCCTGTTTCAAAACTTGGCTTCCCATTGTCTATAATGATGTCAAACTTGGGCAAGGCTGGGACTTGGGCTAGTAATAGTAACATAATGTTTCTGAGCCTCAGTTTCCTCATCTATAAAAGAAGAAATAGGATGAGGGCCATTGTGGGAATTAAGTTATAGACTGACATACAGTAATCTTAATAGTCTACGTGTGACTGAGCACTATTCACAGAGTTTACTAAATACGGTGCTTCTATTTAGGTAGTACTCAAATGGTGTCTGTGGAAAAAGGGACGCAGTGCTTGTTAAGTGGAATCGGTACTAGAATTTAGGTTTCTTGGAATGTGTACAGCCTCTGAAGTGAGCTCATTCACCAGTGAGAGAATGCTTGGCGCTTGAATTTTCCCTAGGCATGAAATTTCCCAGCATGAATCAGCTGCTCTGGAGGGTGCGTGGGTTTTGGCCCTCTGGGTACCAGCCTCAGTTGTGAAAGAAAGCTTTTTGGTGACCTCTTCTGGCAAACAGGAAGAAGTAAGAAGGAGTTTCAGAGTGGCTGAGATGATGAAAATGCTCTACAGTTTACAACAAGGGGATGGAGTTAACATTATATCATTTTATTGACACAGTGGGTTTGTGATGTGGGTATTATCCCCAGATACAGAAAGAAATTGAGAGTCAGAGGGGTGATGGTCTGGCTCAAGATCACTCACCTACTTGGTTGTCAGCCTTCTAACTCAGAGCTCGTGTCTTTTCCACTGTACTAGGAAAATCATGAGTGGGTTTAGAGAGGAAAGTTGAGAGGAGAAGAGGAAGAGTAAGACCATCACAGAGTCTGGGGAAGTCCTTATTTTTTCTCTGCAACTAAAGGACAACTGTACCTTTAGTGGCCTTAAAAAAAAAAAATCAACAAGCTTTACAGCTAGGAAAACTTCATGCTCAACTAATTCAATACTCCTGTTTTAGAGACAGGGAAACTGAGGGGAAAATAGAACTTTACAGTGACGATACAACTACTATTTCACTATATATGTTTTATCACACATCTATCCATTCTAGAGGTCTTTTAAAATATGCCTAGCTTGAATCTTCTGGGGACAAAGGAGGAAGTGGTTATACGGTGATGGGGAGCTGGGATAGGAAGCAGTTGGTTTCCTAATGGAAGCATTATCATTTAAAAGTCTATTAATTTTTAAAAATTTGGAACCAGAAAAGAGTTCAGTCTGCACTATTCCCATTAATTTTAGGGCCAGATGAAGGGAGTGAAGATTATTTGTCATGTCATCCTGTAAGCATTTTGAAGAGATTCTATTGCTACAAAGCATAAATACATCCCTGGTGGGAAAGGCAGGAGCAGTGTTTTCTGATTATAAGCAGTGTTTGTTGGAGCTACAGAAATGATTTCAGGAACATCATTGCAAGGATGAGGTTTGTTTGGGGGAGGGGAGGGTTTGCAGACAGCTGGCTCTACTGCACCATACTTGCTATAATAGTTCTTCTCTTTATTAGTATAACCTAGCTAGTGGTATGAATTTAGATGAACCTTCCCAATGGTATGAAGCATCTCCCCTCCCCTTTTATTTTCTGCCTTCAACTGCAGCTAGAGAGAGAGGGACAGAGGAAAATATTTCTAAGTCTTGCCCATGAAACGATGTGTGGTGACAAGCTAGGGGGAACTTGGAGTTGCTGCAGTTATTTCCACAGGGGTATTTCAAAAGTTCAGCTCTGACACATTTCTCGTTGATTCTTCCAGAGTCTCTGGCATAGAGAATTCAAACAACTGCCCTGGGAAGTGGGGTACAGCCTTTACAGGACATACATGCTAAACTACAAGAGCAGAATGTTGTCCTGATGTTGGATGGGATTCGCAGGTGAGAAGTTAGTTTTATCCGTCCTGTGAAATACCTGAGACTTTCATGGCCAGAAAATTAAGATGATAATCTCTTTGAGGACCAATATGCTCCACTTTCTTAATTTCTCCCTACCTGCCCACTGAAGGGCTGGGGTGGGATTCCAAGCCTGACACTGAAATGGGGAAGCAACGGAACCTTTTTAGAACACACAGTATACTCTTGATCAGCCCATCAAAGTATCCAGAATTTGGCTTTGATAAATTTCCTTCAACGCCCTCTGTTTACAGGGGGTGTTTGGGCCAAGAAAGGTGGAGTAGCTAGCTTACCTATATTTCCTTGGTGAGCCTGAGGTAGTGCCAGAATGAGGACCCACTTCCCACTGACCTCTGTCCACTTCAGGAAACAGGTGTGTTTACATAGAGCACTGGGTTTCTGGAGTTGCACGAGAACACAGTTGAGTCTGAAGAAAGGCAGGCCTAAACCAAGGCAATGTTGAGGAAGTGGGAAGCAGGGCGACTGACCCATCGTGCTTGGAATCTTGTCACCAGTCAGCATCTTTCACCCCCCAGGTTAGTGACCTGGTTCTGCCCTAAAGCTGGTTAATAGCCTTACGTAGAGTATAATTTTTGTCACTGTGCTCTCTGAAGGGTATATTTTTGGCTTGCCATTCTCTATAGTCTAACTTACTGACTCAGTGTTCCAATGAACATTTCCCAGAGCATTGAATTTTTCAAAATGCAAGAGCTAGAGGAAGAATAGAAATCACAGCCTTAAAGCAAATGAGACAGGAGCTACTAATCCATTCTAGTCCCCACGCGAATACCCCATTCCCCACCCCCTCAGAAATACATCCACATCTTCTGGCAGACTTGGGTTTCAAAAACAAGGTGAACAAACTGATGAAACAGAGGAGGTGGAGGGAGACAGTGGAAGGAGGCAGACGTGGGATGGAGAGAGAAGAGGGAGAAGTAATGGTCTGGATCCTAGCTAAAGAAGCCTTAATGATCCTAAAAATTATTGGGCAATAATTTCTACTTCGGAACTCATCTCATTGTTTCAAAGAATGATGAAGCACCTTAATTATTGCTTTAAAGAACCACACGGCTCCATCAAAACAGCATGAAATAGCACCCACATATGAGCAAACATCTCCTGCCATTGCTGTTTACAGCCTAAGAAATCCTTTTTTTTTTTTTTATCATCTACTCACTATCCCTCACTAATGTTCTTTTTTTTTTTTTATTCCTTTATTTCTCATGTGTTCCCCATCCTGGACCCTCCTCCCTCCTCCCTCCCCATACCATCCCTCTGGGTTGTCCCAGTGCACCAGCCCCAAGCATCCAGCATCGTGCATTGAACCTGGACTGGCATCTCGTTTCATACATGACATTTCACATGTTTCAATGCCATTCTCCCAAATCTTAAGGAAGCAACAGGATAATAACTTGGTAGAGGCATCGTCTAGTCTGGGCCCTCAAGATTCTAGATACCTCAAGGATGGGAGAGAGGTTGGTAGCTTGCCCTTGTCCTCCTGGACATCCTGAGATCTTTAACTGGGACAGCCAGAAAGTAGTCATCACTTTCATTCTCTTACCCCATGGACTAGGATGGGAAGGGCAGAATTTTTTTCTTTTCTTTTTTTTTTTTTTTAATTCCTCATTATTATAGGGATTTCAACCTGTCTACAGAAGTTCCTCCTGTCTATAGGGATTTCATCATACTCTGAGACTGAAGCCTTTGCAACATATGCTTTTCCTTACAGTGTTACAAGTAATTAAGAGCAGCCCAGCTCAATCAAAACAAAGTGTATTCTTTTACTCCTTCCTCTGGTCAGGATAAGCTTCTGGTTCCTAGAGCTGTAGGGAAATAGGAGGGTTCTTCATTCATATTTCAGGAATTGGTTTCTGAGAGAAGGGTCTTAGTGGAAGAAGAAAAGTTATATTTTAAGAATATCCTGCTTCTAGAATTTTTGGTCTGGTTGGTTTTATTAATCAGGGGGTAGTGATCCACTCATCCTTTCTCAACAGACCTTACCAGCCCCTCAAAGTGCAAGCCTTGCAGTCAATCTGAGAATCATAGCTCACAGAGGAAACCTGATACTTGCCTGGCTCTTCAGAGCTGGCTTGGAGGGCAGCCTTTTAAATGTGTAGAAGGTGCTCATTGAATAAGTCTGGTAGCTTTCACAGTGGTGTTGATTGTCCCTGGGCTGGGCTTCCAGCCAGATGGGGGGGATATCTGGACATCTCAGATCTCCAGCCCAGTCCCAAAGCTGATACAGATTGTACCCGCGGCTCTCCAACTTCAGTTACTGCAGACATGCTGATAACTCAGCTCCCTTCAATTTCAGTGTTGCAGTTAACTAAGAAATCTAATTTTCATGGCTCTTACCAGTGATGGTACTGGCTTAGCTGGGCCACCGATCTCTTCTGCAATCTAATATGAAGCCTCACAAAACACCATCTCATCTCTTTTTAATGATGCTCATAAAAGTGCATACTTCTAATGAAAAGAACTGTCTCCTGTCATATTTATTTTCTCCCTAGTTTGAAAAAATAGCCTATGAAAGATACTGGTGAACTTCCTAGAGGAGTCCCCCTTTTTTTTTAATTTAATGACCGCTTAGAAAAAGAAGTAATTTGGATCAAATTACCTTTTGTTTTTGAAGACAAAATAAAAATAGAGTTAAGTTCAAGGTATCTCTCTAATAGACACATTTTCCTTTCAATTGTGTCTATCCTTGGTCACTCCCTATAGCATTTGTCAAGAATGGACTCTTGAATACTTCAAAGGACCAGAGGATGGCAGAGCTGAGCCATTTATTTTGGCTGCTCTTGAAACAAATGAGATCTGTTGTAAACAAATAGGTGAGAAGTTGTCGGTATTATCTGCTTAATTGACATCTCCTAAATTCGACTCCTAGGAATAGCTGCAGTTTTGGAGGTGGGTGAAATCACCCACTGGTCTATGGCAGTATCGATTCTCCTCCGTGCATCAGTACTGGTCTATACATGTAAAGGGTTTGAAAACCAGTAAACCACTTGTTACACCTAAATCAGTTTGACGTTAGCACTTGGCATGCATAGTCCCAGGGCATGATGTCCTTTGTGAGCAAATTGAAAGGAAATTACAAAAATATTGCCCGTTTATTAGAGCCATCTAAAAAAAAAAATGGCCTAAATTGCCTACTTTGATTTTCTATAATGATGAGATCCATATAATTAATTGCTAAATCCTTACTACATTATACATTAATGATAATGTCTTCTCCTTGAGCATGCTCCATTCCTAATTCATGATGGGATTTTTGACATTATAATGATTGCTGTCTTTTCCATCACCACTGTTTACCTTCGATAAAGTAGAGCAAAAGGAAAAAACAAATCTGCCAATTGTCCAAAGATGAAGGACAACAAGAATTGTATGTCTATATACATGTGCATATGTATGTTCTTGGCCACCTGGAGAGTTCAGAAATCAAAATGATATTAAACTTTCTGATGTGTGAAATTCCTACAGACCAGTTCAAACACATAGAACAGTCAGTGCTAGGAGGGAATTAGAAATCACCTGTGACACTCTCCCCATTGTATAGTTTAAGAAACCAAAGCTTAGTGATTTACCCAAGGTCACCCAAGCATATTAGTGGCAAGCCTAAAATTCGCATTCTTGTTTTCATTGCTATCGTGCATCACCTCACATTTATTTTCTGTGAGGGATACCATGTTTAGAATAGCCTGAGAAAAGATTTCGTCTCCTCTGTGTTTGAAATAATTCTGTTGTCTGGTGGATACTGTCAGCTAGACCTGGCAGCACCCAGCGGGCACACAAATTCACTATTGTGTCAGAAGTTCAAGGATCCAGCAGAGGTTGGGCAGATGGCCCAGTGATTTCCACGTCTCAAAGAGATTCTGGACACCTCCTCATGTAAGGAGACCAGTGTGATTCTGCTATTCGAGCAGAAGCAGAATGTCTTGGAGTGACTGGTGCTGTCTTAGTGCAGAAGCAGAATGTCTTAGAGTGATTGGTGCTGTCTTAGTTGCTGATAGTGGCCTAGTGCCTTTGCCTGATTCACCTAGACTTCAGACATGCTGAATTTAGTCTAATAATGAGTCAAGTAGAGAGAAGGGGTTCTTTAGTGTTTTTGTTTTTTTTTTAATTTAAAATGATTTCCCCTTAAATAAAGAGAATAAAGTGCTAGTGAAAGGGACCGATGGCCTCTCCAGAGACCTATGTACCACTTGGAAATTAAGTTTTTCCCCACCGCCTCCCTTAAATAAAGTGAATGTAGTGCTCATGAAAGGTGCTAATAGCAGTCCAACATCTGATATTCTAGTTTTTAATTGGTAGTGATTGTTCACATCCCTCTATTTAACTTTCACCTCCTCAGACACCTGTTGCTGCTAAGTCGCTTCAGTCATGTCCGACTCCTAGCGACTCCATGGACTGTAGCCCACCAGGCTCCTCCATCCATGGGATTTTCCAGGCAAGAGTACTGGAGTGGGGTGCCATTGCCTTCTCCCAGACACCTGTTAATGGTAGGGAAATGAGCAGTCTTACTCTCATTTCCTACTCAAACTCCTACTCACTTGGCTCCCATCCCTCAGTGCTTCTTAGAAAAAGTGATTCCAGGATCCATCCCACACCCTGCAAAGCTAGAAAACAGCTTCATTTTCTGCTCTACACAGGCCAAAAGAAAGGAAGGCAATGATTTATTGACCTTGGAACTTGGTTGCAAACAACTTTTTCGTTAAAGCCACAAAGCCAAATCCTTTTTTGGCTGCATAGTGCATTTTCTTGACCTGAATCACTTCTGGGTCCTTATCTTGACCCACTTCTTTGGGCCTCTGTGGGAATTAGCTATTGCACCATGGGGAATGGGAGACATTTCCCCTGGGGAAGGTGCTTTAGGGTGGGGTTAGGTTCCCAGTGTCTCACTTCTGTCCTGCCCTAAGTTAGGGATGCTCCAAAGACCCAAGTGAACCCGAAGTCACAGTACAGACTGATTGTCAACTGCCTACCACTCTGATCCACAAAAGTGCAAAGAAAGAAATGCAATCCCAGTATCCTGGTTGTAGGCCATAGCAGGGAGGATGCCGCAAGTAATAGTGCTGTCGCCCCCGGTGCAGTGGTGTGCCAGCTGCCAGACACAGCTCCCTTCTGATCCCACGGCCCGCCTTGCAGACCTCCTACCTGTCAACATCCGTGTCCTGGAGCAGGCTCCCCCACTCCTGCGGTCCACTGCCTAGTCCCTCTTCTTTTCCCCCGGAGTACCCTAGCTATCTTGGGATAGTTCTGGCACTTCAGAGTTAGAAGGAAAGAGAATTTGTCTAACTTTCCTAAATGTTAAAGCTAAACAAAGCACCAAAAAGAAAAACAAAAAAAGATTTACAAAAATATAATGGGCTCTTCCCCCCCCCGCCAAGCTCCCCATGTTCTTTGTGGTATATGAAATGTCAGAATATAATGAACAGACTTTATAAACATCACTGTTTCTTTCCACCCGTATCCATGTATCTAAGCGGCAGCAGCCTACGACTGCCCTTTTACCTCATAAAACTCCACTCCGTAGAGCCACAATATAATACATCTGTTTCATCCTGAAACCCCACCTTCCCAAACATACCCCTCCTTGCAATTCCAAAGACACTCTCCAAAAAAATAGACATCTGAAAAAGTGCATCTGTTTATACTCAGTCTATCTGCATATTATTTCTTGAGATTATTACTTTTTTTTTAACCATAAAAAAGATTGCATATTAGCAATATGATGAGAAAAACCATGGGGGCCATTTCTGGGCGGTGGATGGTAGGTGGGGTGGGTGGAGAAGCACAGAAATGAGAGGGCCTAGAGAGGAGCAGCAGAGAGAGAGGTCCCCAGCCTGGAGGGGTGAAGATGACTCTCCATCCTTGGTCCTCTGCATCGTCCCATCTCTTTAGTCACTCCCCTTCTCCTCTCTCCACCTTCCCCCATTTCCACCACCCGTGCCTGGGCCGCACGGCCCCCTTGAAGCAGAGGCGAAATGGCTTTTTGTCATGAGTCCACCTGGGCCAGTTTGAAGACAGGGATGGCGCTGGGAGGGGTGTGATGTGGGACACACCAGAGCAAGCTGATTTGTGACTGTTTTCCACTCTGGAAAAAATTGTCCATCACTTCTGTGACTTTTAAAAATTTAAGCAGTTACTAGGCTGATAGGTTAAGAAACAAGTCTTTTGTTCTTGTGGTTTTGCATTCATATTAAGCATGAATATATATCATATATATTACATGGCTTTGCTGCTGCTCTGGGGCAGACTGTATTCTCCTTCCAAACAGGAAAACTGCACAGCCCACGGACTCAAATTTTTGAAAGTGGTTTTTACCACTCCCCACCGCTGCGCCCACCCCGAATCCTCCCCTTCCTCCCTGCCTCTCACTTCCCGTATTAGAAAAACCCCTCCCTCCCCCTGCCACCCCTACCCAATGTTGAATAGATAGTGCCACATTCTGAGCCATGCATCGCTGCATTTGAGAGATGGCGCGCACGCACCTCGCTTCCCCTCCTCCTCCTCCTCCGGCCCTCAGATTCCTGTGCCCCTCCCACTCTGCCCACTCCCAGCAACCCCCAGCCCAGACCCGTCACTGGTTGTGGACGTCCTCCCTGCGGACGATTTTGTAGATGATCCAGTAGAACATGTTGAAGATGAGGAAGGCCATGGGGAAGCCGATGCGGGAGATCTTGTCGATCTTCTTGGCCCGCTGGATGAAGAGTTTTCGCATCTCCTCCGGGGACTTGGATGGTGCCGGAGGAGGGTTGGTCGTGTTGCTGTTGTTGGCGCCCTTGACAGAGATGCCATCCTTGGCCTGAAGGCAGGCTGGGCCCATGCCGTAGGCCGAGAAGTTGAAGCGGCCCTCTCCAGCCTCATCCTCCTGGAACAGATTCAACATGGGGCTCTACTTAAAATAAGACAGGGGCTGGGCACCCTCCCTGCAGGCACTCCCCTGGGGGCCAGGCCGTGCCCATCTGGCTCGCCCTGCCTCCCAGATGGCACCACTCTAGGCCCCTGAAGGCTCTGTGGCTGGCTGGGGAGTTATGCCTTATAGAGGGGCGCCATCAAATGCCGAAACAGATGCAAACCAGGGGATAGGTGTGTGGTGTGGAGTCTGAGACCTGTGCAATGACCTTGGCTCAGTCACTTGTGGCTGTATGACCTTGGGCAGGTCACTTCCTCAGAAGACTCTTCCTCAGAGTCACTTCCTCCTGTGACTCTCAGGGTTTTTAATTTAAATTTTTTTATTTAAGTGGGGATAAGATTCACCCCACTCCTTTAAGATGCTTTTCGATCATCAGAAGTTGTAGCTGAGCAGATACTCTGAATGCCGTTTTGTTAGAAACCCAGAGGACGATTTGGAAAGATCCCCTGCTTTGCCTCTGTTGCCTCCTTGCCCTCTCCCCTACCCCATCCCCCAGGCTTCTGTGTGTGGGTTTGGGGAGGGAGTGAATGGATCAGGAGCAAGCAAGGGCTGCAAGCCCAGGGACCACAGCTGCCTCTTACCTCCATGGTCCCGTATCCCTGGCAGGTGTGACCTCAGACAGGCTCTGGATTTTTATCAAGATTTTCATCTGGAGTTTCTCAAGCCCTTCATCATTTGGCTCCAACTTACCTTTCCAGGCTCCCCGCCTCCCCTGCCTGTGCTCTGCACACCTGCCTGTTGCGTTGCACGTTCTCAGCCATCCCTCGTGCGTTCCCACCTCCTGGCTGCATGCTCACTACCCAAGCGCCTGCTGCCTGACCTGCTTCATTTCCCCCTCTCCTCGTCTGGATCGAGGAGACACTCTTGCCTGCTCGCATCACATGTGGCTTTGTGGTCCTTCCTTGTGAGCTCTGACGTGGTCCTCAGAGTCTCGCTGAGCTGCTGATTCAGTGTGTGACTCTGGGGGGCTTTATCGGCTCACACTGCCGACTTGAGAGTGAGCGCTTTGTGGGCAGCTGCTCTGTCTTCTGCTTGTTCCTGTGCAGGGCAGTCTGGGGGCCCTGGTGTCTGTCCAGCTCTGCCTGTGCCACCCCAGCCTGGGCCTTCATCTGGGCTTGTGATGACCTCCAGCCCCGTTTCCCTTCGGCCTCCCATCTCCCCCAGCCCTGCCACCCCTCTGGGTTGTTATGACATGGATCTTATCCATCATCCTTTGCTTAAAACTTTCTTAATAGGCTGCCACTGACTTGAGGATAATTAAAAGCTTTACATGATGACCTGGATTGCCCGTCTGTGGATGCTCCGTTTGACTTTCTGTGCCCTGTGGTGTTTCCATCTATTGGGAAGTGCCACACTCCTCTTGCACTCTGCTCAGGTGGTTCTCTCTGCTGAGTCTGTCTCTCCCAACCCCGCCCCTGCTTCCAGCCCCTTCTTTTCTGAACTAATTCCTACTCAGATGCCTTCCCTGAGCCTGAGGTTAGGCTCAATGTCCCTGATGTGTGATCCATACATCAGGATTCTCGGCTTTTCCTTTTTTATTTTAAATCTCTTATCGCATTGTTTTCCTTGATTAACATCTGTCTCTCTCATTAGAGTGTAAGCTCTATGAAGGCGAAGGCAAAGCACATCATGCTTACCGCACCTTCAACACTAGACATATGAATATATTTCCTGAGAAGGAGCTCAAAACTCTGCAAATGTTTGTTGACCAAATGGTTACCTTGCATATCCAGTCTGTCCCAGCTTCCTTTTTTTTTTTTTAAATTAATTTAAATTAAAATGGTGTTGTATTCCTAGCACCTGGAGGATTTGACATATGAATGCTCAAGACATCTTTCACAAACCAGTGAATCTGGTCCAACACCCTCATTGCAGGAAGTGAGGGTAAGAAGGTGGGCTCCAGCACCTGGCAGATGGGTGCTCAACCAGTATTTTTCTGTGGGAAGGACAACAGTAGAGGGCTTGTGCCAGCACTGAGGAGAGGACTGGGGGAAGCTGGCCAAGTGACTGGACCCTGTGCCTGGGAGCGGGGCTGGGTCTGACAATCTCATTTATCGCTCACTGTAGCAATACCGGGGGGGGGGGGGGGGGGGGGGGGGCGGCGGGTGAGAGGAGGGTGTGCTTGAAAATGTTTTTTCGCTGGGCTCTAGTTATGCAGGCGGACACTCAAAATTAACTTTCTGTATTGCTTTGGGCAAATTATTTTCTGCCTTCTTCATCAGTTAAACATGAGAGGGGAGGGGATGGATGTGTGGAGGCCTCATCTGGTTAGAAGGTGATCAATTTTACATTGTATCCAGGAGAAAGGAAATTCCCTAGAGATAACTGGACAAAGCCTGCTATTCCTATTTGAGCCAGCAGATGGCAGCCAACGAATGCCCAACTGTATCTGGAGCTGCGCGGGACTGGAACAGGGGAAATCCGATCGAAGCCAGGGAGGTTGGTAGTGTGCCTGCCCAGTCGGGCTCACAGAGGTTTCCTAATAATCTGACTAATGAGGCTGGCTGGGGAATTCGAGGACCAGATGGTTTCTGCCCAGCAAATGAGGTAACATGGGAGGGTGGTGGGAGTCGAGGAGCCTGGCCAAGATCATGGGCTCAGAGAAAATCAGGCATGTGGCTAGTTCCTCTTCACTCACCATCTGGGGCTTAAAACCCCCTCTGCAAACTTTCTGCTAAAGGGAGGTTTCTGCAGCCCAAGCTAATGTACGGCCAGCCTGCAAGCCACATCCACAGGGCCTTATTCCAAAGGAAGCTGTTTTTTATGGTGAGCCTGATTCTGCGCCTTCAGTTTCTGACATCTGTGCCAAGTTCAGAGCCTGTGGGCACAAGGTCACACTAATTCCGATGCACACCAGGGGCCAGGCAGGAGAGACAGTGATGAAGGGAACTGGGGCCGTGGACTGCGTTCCTTACCTAAAGGCATTTGCAGTGAGCCTATACCATGTGGGATGTGAATCCAGAGGGACCAGAGGCTGTGATATTTTGAGTGAAGCTGGAAGAGTAATCACTGGCACTTCATTGAATGCTGGCACTTCATTCCAGATTTTTAAGATACTGCTGGTGAACTTAAAGATATTTGCATGGCAAATCTGACCTTCTAGCTACTAGTTTTTGGCCTCTGCCTTGGGGTAAATCTTCGTTCCTACTTAAGATCTAATAAATGCAGGGCTATTTTTATCTGCTTCAGGATGGAGACGCTGATGAACAGATAAGCAGCTGGTGGTGTGTGGTCAGTGTTTTCTGAGATCAGCCGTGGGTCTTGGAAGGCCTCTGTGTGTTTCCCATCAGTGCCTCCAAGATCCTGGTCACTTTCCCCTCCTCTTTGTCCTCATCTGCACGGGAGGACTGGATGGGACCCTCTCTGAGAGCTCTTCCAGAACCAACATGCTGTGAGAGAATGAGGAAGGGACCCAGCAGAGGACTCTGATCAAATCTGCACAGTGGCCTTATTCACATTTTACCTGGCCAGAGACAAAGCTTTTGTTTTCCTCGAATACGTAAAACTGGTAGGCATTTGGCAAGGGTGGAGGCAACCTTTGCAAACACTATAGGTCCCACAACGTTACGTATCTGCAAGGGGCTCCATTTATATTTTAGTCCATGCACAGAATGCCTGCTGGAGCTATGCAGGGCACAGTCTAGTGACCTGGTACCAGTCAAGTATTTTGAACATAGTCTTCCCATGTAAGCATCTCTGTGATAAATTATTGACATTCTTTTTGCAGAGGGAATGCATAAAGCTGCTAGCCCCTGGTCGGGGAAAAGGGAAAATAGAAGTAAATCTCAGAGACAGTTGTGTTTGGTCAGTTCCTTGCTTAGATTGTGTTAAGAATCGGAGGCTAGGTATCTGATGGACAGTAATGGAAAGACTAAAACCAGGATCTTTCAAGAAGTCCTGTCTGGCCAGCTGCACCCAAGATGTTTGCGTCCCTCTTCCAGTGCAGCTTTTATCCTAACTCTCGTGGACAGCCTCTGTCTCGGAACGTCTGCCTGCTGCCTGCGGTAATCTGCTAGAAGTTAATTGAATCAGATTGCTGATGTTTAAGAAACATACTGAGGGAAATGTGTGCCTTTGGATCATTTTAATTCCTGGTACTTGTGTGGCAGGAATATAACTTAAATGGGATCTGATTTCATCTTTCACCAGTCCCCCATTGTGCCCATTTTACAGATGTGGATGCTGGTCCCTAGAAGAGGCTAGCTGAAAATCACATAGCAAAGAGAACTCAAGAGGCAGAGTCCTTTGTCCCAATTCTTGTGGCTGGGTAGACAGCTGCTTTCAGTAGGTCAGTCTAAGGTAGATAGGGCCTAGGTGTGTGGTGTGGCCAGTGTTTGAGTTCTTGGTTGCCCTCATCTATAGCTGGAAAAGCTCCCAGGCAGCCTCTCCGTCTGCAGGGTCTCCTTTTTTTTATTCCATTAGTGGTTTTTTTTTTTTTTTTTTTTATCCCTTTGTGCATTTGTGCAGCAAATTCCTATTCCATGTTCACTATCTATCAGGCCTTGTGGTAAACACCAGGGCTGTATCAGTAGTACTGAGCTAGAGTAGATGTGGTCTCTGACCTGATGGAACTTACCATTCAGTGGGTGGTGCGCATGAAACAAACTCCTGATTGAATTGTAATTATAACTCGTGTCTAGAAGGAAAGAAACTGAGTATCGTCTTGGCTGACAATAAAGTGTCTTTGTGCGTATCAGACTAGCGGTACTCCCCTGCTCTGGGTGTCTGAATTGGGATCACTTCCTCTGGCTGATACAGTCCACGCCAGGGCAGGACCTAAGAGAAGAGAGCTTCCTTGGCTGGGGGCCCTTGGATACAACCTGCATGATCACACTTAACAGCCTGGCATCAGCACCTCAGTACAGGGCCTGCACCTTGACTAGGGTATCAGGGAAAGGTGCCATAGCTGAGAACTGGGAAAATGAGTAGGTTCATACCAAGCAAAGTGCACTAGAAGAGCAACCAGTCTACTGGAAGAGCAGCCTGGGTGGAGAGAACAAGACACCTGAAGTCCTGTGTGTGTGTTTGAGGAACTATGAAAAAAGCCAGTGTGGATGGTGCTCAGAGAGCAAGGGGGAAAGTGACGTGAAGATGAGACTGGAGAGAAAAGCAAGTCCTCTGATCCCTAGGAGAAAGGTCTCCTGGGGGAGTGGTTACAGACTTAGGTATGTAGCCACTTTGCTCCCACAGAGTTAACAGAGGCTGGTGACTTTTCAGAGGTGGGCTGCCAGGTTTGTTTGTTTTGTTTTTTGCTTCACCACATGGCTGGCAGAATCTTACGCGTATGGGATCTTAGTTCCCTGACTGGGTATTGAACCCCAGCCCCCTGCAATAGAAGTATGGAGTCTTGGCCACTGGACTGCCAAGGAAGTCCCTGCCAAGTATTTCTTTTCCTTTTGTTTTTTAAATGCCTTTCTTCATTAGGACTCAAACTTTTCAAGTATACAGTAATGTACTATTTTCTTTTCATAACCCTAATGACAAGATACGGAGAAGGAAATGGCAACCCACTTCAGTGTTCTTGCCTGGAGAATCCCAGGGACAGAGGAGCCTGGTGGGCTGTTGTCTATGGGGTCGCACAGAGTTGGACACGACTGAAGTGACTTAGAAGCAGCAGCAGCAATGACAAGATAAATTTGGTATTATTTGCATATTTTAAATGCCTACTTTAATATTTAATTTCAAAGCATTTCTTTATTCTGTCTCTCATAAGGAAAGAGAATTCACTCCAGGGGAAGACCATACAGCATGCCTCTTCTTGAAGGTAGGAAACAAAGGCCCGGAAACTGGACATTCTACTCTAAGATCTCATGTTCTGTGATACCAATCGCTTCTGGAATCAGGCCCATTGAAACAGTGCAGCCCGCTCATAGAAAACACCAGCAAACATCATGCAGCCTTCCATGCTTTGGGTTTATAGCTAGTTGCTATCTTGGCCCCATCAGTGTTTGCTCCATCAATTCTGTCTTCAAGTGTAACCTGATAATTAGTGTTATTAGTGTTAGAAGAATGAGTGCCCATAAACCCAATCAGGGCTTTATTTATGGGAGGAGAAACTAGGACTTGTGGAACTTTGATCCGTATTTTATGCATGCTTTATCCACTGAGAAGAATGATACAGGAAAACAAGTATCATAAGACAAGGTTGCCCAGAACGCTTCTGTTTACCACCAGCATTGAGCCAAAGGCCTACCTTGTGATGTCTTCGCTTCCTCCTGAATCGGAGCAGCTCTTTGTGCTGCCGAGACACAAAGTTGACGGCGGCGTACTCAAGCAGGGCTGAGAACACAAAGAGCAGGCACACGGCCATCCAAATGTCGATGGCCTTCACATACGATACCTGGGGCAGAGGTGGGGGGAAGAACACAGATGAGGAGAGAACAGAGTGAAATATTGAGTGTGGAGGAATGTTTTCTGCTCCTTAGAAACCCCCTTCCCCATCATTTTCTGTTGTTTCCTCTCAGCTGGAATATTAGGATGGAGGTTACTGAAGGAAACAGATGAGAAATTAATCAAGAAGACTGTACAGAATATTGAGAGAAAAGAACATGGTGCCTAGAAGAGCCCTCAAGAGAAGGGGGATGGTGTGTCCATCATTCTGTCATTGATGGAATAGAATGTGGTGTTCAGACTGAAGGTGATAGGAGAATTGTTACCTAATGGTAAAAGTAAGTGGAGGATATCAGTGAGAATGGCAGAGCAAGATCTTCAAAAGCTCTCCCCCTGCAAAAAAGCAGTGAGGACTCTATAAAAAATGGTCAGAACCAGCTTTTCTCCAAACTCTGTTAATGAATTAAAGTCTAACAGCAATCCTGTAAACATTTATTTGGGAAAATCAGTTGAATCCTAGTAAGAACAGCAGGCTTCATGGCATTAGAAATAACCCAGCTTTATTGAGATATGATTCATGTATCATACACATTTACAGTATAGAAATCAATGATTTTATATCTTCACAATTATATACAGTCATCATCATAGTCAATTTTAGAACATTTTCATCACCTCCAAAAGGAACCTACTATCTTTTATCTATCATTTCCTTATTCCCCCAATTCTCTTCCTCCAATCATGGACATTTTATGTGAATGGAATCATACAATATGTGGCCTTTCACTTAGCATAATGTTTTCAATATTCATCTATATCATAGCATATGTCAGTATTTTATTTTTTATGGCCAAATAATAGTACTCTGGGTATAACACATATCATTGATCCATTCATCAGTTAAGGACATCTGGATTGCTTCTACCTTTTGGCTCTTATTAGGAATAATGCTGCTGTGAACTTAGGTTTTTCTGTGGATGTATGTTTTTATTTCCTTTGTGATGTTTTAAGTTGCCCTGTTCCCATCGCCTCGTGTGTGGCTCTGTGCTAGTCTTGTAAAGCAACAGCCTGCAGGCACAGTGAACACCAGTATCCTGACAGCCACTGGATGGGGCAGAAGGGAGTAGGAGCTTCTTTAAAGCTGTGTTCTCAGGGAATTGTTATTTGACCTGTCTTATGGTTCTCGGAAAGAGACCACTCACAAGACTGTCTTTATTTGACCTGACTTGGAGCTGTCCCAAAGAGAGCAGCTTTTTCCTTGAGGGCATTTGTTGAAAACAATCATTGGCAAGTGTTGAACATTACATCAGCCTCAGGCAGTTGGTAACAGTTGAGGCAAACAATTGGTTGATCAAAAAGAATAAAAGGAAAACTTGGGGAATGAGTTGTCCATAAAGCTATGAGATATTCCTGGGAACCAATGTGCATTTTTAGGCCTATGTGCATGTCCGGGGTGACTTGACAAGGCTCTTAGCTGTCAACTCTGAATAAGCAGAAAGTAAAGGCTACAGCAAAGTTTTAAACTGCTTGGCTCAGTGATATGCCACATTATATTATGTAAATGTATGCTGTTGCTGCTAAGTCGCTTCAGTCATGTCCGACTCTGTGCGACCGCATAGACAGCAGCCCACCAGGCTCCTCTGTCCATGGGATTTTCCAGGCAAGAGTACTGGAGTGGGTTGCCATTGCTTTCTCCATGTAAATGTATAATTTTTATCAAAAATATTTAAGATATACAAAAAATAATAAAGTATGGTGAATGCAATGTACTGAATGTTTATGTCCTCCCAAAAGTCGTATGTTGAAATCTCATCCCAATATGATGGTATTTGGAGATGACATCACTGGGAAGTAATTAGGTCACGAGAGTGGAGCCTTCATGAATGGGAGTAGTGCCTTTATAGAAAGAGTCCAGAGAGCTAGCTTGCTGTCTTTCTGCCCTGTGAGGATACAACAGTAAGTCAGCAGTTTGTAACTGGAAGACAATCCTCACCAGAACCAGACTACCCTGGCCCCCTGGTCTCAGATTTCCAGCCTCCAGAACTGTGAGGCAAACTTACGCTATTTATAAGCCACCCAGCTTATGGTACTTTGTTATAGAAGCCTGGATTTATTAAGTCAGGCCCATACAAAGGAGAAAACACAGTCAAAAATAGTTGTGCCCAGATATTGGCCTTAATACACAAAGACTTTAAATCAGTTATATTTTTAATATGTTCAAAGAACCAAAAAAACCTTAGCTACCCAGCTACAGAAAAGTGTGGGAACAAAGTCTCACTAAGTAGAGCATGAAAAGCTACGAAAAAGAACTAAATAGAAATTCTAGAGTTAAAAAGTAAAATAATTGAACTGAAACTTTCACTGGAGAGAATTAAGAACATGTCTGAGTGGACAGAAGAAAGAATCAGTGAACTTGAGGTTATCCTGTCCCAGGAACAGAATGAAGAACAATGAACAGAGCCTCAGAAACGTGTGGGGGAATCATCAAGTGGACTAACCTGTGTTTGATGGGTATTTCTGAAGAAGAGACAGAAAAAGGCAGAAAGAATATCTGAACAAATAATGGCCGATATTTCCCCAAATTTGATGAAAAACACTAATGTACTCATCAAAGAAGCTAAATGTACCCCAAGTAAGATAAACGCAAAGAGTTCCACACCTAGACACACCATAATCAAACTGTCTAAAGCCAAAAAAAAAAAAAAGAATCTTAAGAGCAGAAAGAGAAATAATTCATCATGTACATGGTATACTCAGTAAGATTAACAGCTGATTTCTCGTTAGAAACCACGGGGTCTAGAAAGCAGTGGGATGAAACTAAAGATGATCTAAATAAGTGGGAAGATATTCTGTGTTCATGGATTGGAAGACCTAATATTGTTAAGATGTCAATACTCCCCAAGTTCCTGTACAGACTCAATACATTTAAAATTAAAATTTGTTTTTATTGTTGCTGCAGAAATTGACAAGCTGATCTTAAAATTTATATTCGTGTTCATATGGAAATGCTAAGGAGCCAGAATGGGCAAAACAATCTTTAAAAAGAACAAAGGTGGAGGACTCACACTCTTCAACTTCTAAACTTACTATAAAGCTATGATACTCAAGAGTGTGATGCTGACATAAGATAAATTTGTGTGTGTGTGTGTGTGTGTGTGTGTGTGTGTGTATATATCAATGGGATAGAATTGAGAGTCCAGAAGTAAACCCATATTTTGGGATTTACTTAGTCAAAGCCTATGGCCAATTGACTTTTGAGAAGGATATGAATTCAATGGATGGAAAGAATAATCTTTTTAACAAACAGTGCTGGGATAACTGGATATCACCAACAAAAGAATGATATCTCTCCCTCATTTCATATGCAAAAATAAACAAAATAGATTGAAACCCTATATTTAGAGCTAACCTATGTAACTCTCAGATGGTAAAGAATCTGCCTGCAATGTGGGAGACCTGGGTTCGATTCCTGGGTTGGGAAGATTCCCCCGGAGGAGGGCATGGCATCCCACTCCAGTATTCTTGCCTGGAGAATTCCATGGACAGAGGAGCTTCCTAGCAGACTACAGTCCATGGGGTTGCAAAGAGTTGGACATGGACTGAGCGGCTAAGCACAGTGCATGAAATTCTTAGAAAAAATGTACGTGTAAATCTTTATGATCTTGGATTAGGCACTAGTTTCTTAAGAATGATACGAAAATTACAAACAACAATAGAAAATTTAAATTAATTTCCTTAAAGTTACAAACTTTTGTGCATAAGGAACATTTTCAATCAAGTGAAAACCTGTAGAATGGGAGAAATATGTGCAAATCATGTTCTTAAGAGTTTAAAATCGATAATACACAAAGAACTATTACAACAATAAAGAGAAATGCCCCAATTAAAAAAAGGGTAAAAGATTTGAATTGATTCTCCATAGAAGATATAAAAATGGTCAATAAACACATGAAAAGATGCTAAACATTATTAGTTATTAGGAAAATTCAAATCAAAACTATGATGAGATAGCACTTCACATCTATTGAGATATTTATAATCAAAGAGGTAGAATAACAAACATTAATGAGGATGTGGAGAAAGTGGAACCTTGGCAGTATTATAAAGTGGTATAGCCACTTTGGAAAATAATTTGGCATTCCTAGAAAAGTTGAGTATATAATATACCTATAACTTATATATAATATATAGTATATATTAATATAATGACTATAATGTACAATATAATAATATATATTTAAAAGTTGAAAATATATGTCCACACAAAAACTTATACACAGGAAATGCTTGTTCACAGCAGCATTATTTAAAACAGGCAATCATGGAAATAACCCAAATGCCCATCAACTAATAAATAGGTAAACGAATTGTGATCTATACATGCAACAGAATATTATACAGCCATAAAAAGAGATGAAGTAGCGATACATTCTACAACATATGTAAACCTTGAAAATATTATGCTAAATGAAAGAAGCCAGTCATAAAAGTGCACATATTGTGTGATTCCTCTTAAGTGAGACATCTAGGATAGGCAAATTCAGAGAGAACAAGGAGTGGCTGTTGATGAAGATGGGGATTCTCTGTGGGGTGATGAAAATGTTCTGGAATTAGACACTGCCGAGGGTACACAACTTTGTAAATATACTAAATGCCACTGAATTTTATGCTTTGAAAGAGGCAAGACTGTCAGGTTGAGTGTTATTAGCAAATGGAGCCCACTCTCAAGGCCAGTGTTAACAATGGGTGGAACAGAATGTTGAGTCTAGAGTCAATTATAAGTGAAGGGGACTGTGGCGTAGACTATTCATAGAGCGAGGAGCAGCATGTTGAGCTTAACATAAGGAACAGAAAGCAAGATATTCCTCCTGCTGTTGCAAATGAACAGAGCAGAATGTGCTGTCAGCTGGTAACCGTAAACAGAGAGTTTGGTTTCAAGCTTTTATAGTAAATGTAGCAGAATGCAAAGTCTAGCCTTAATGGTACAAGGGGCACATTGTTGAGTTTTCTTGTGAGGATGGATAGAGGAGAGAGTGGTGTCTAGCATAGATGACAATTGAAGTAGAATGTCATGTCTCACATTAAAAGTTAATGGAATAGTCAGTGTCATGAAAGAAAACAGTGGGGAGACTCTTCTAGATTAAAAGAGTAAACCGTATGCAATGTGTATGTTTATTGGATCTTTGATTGGATCCCTCACCATGTCCACTGATGACAGTTTTTGGACCATTGAGAAAACGTAAAGGTTCTTTAAATTTTGGTGAAATTATGGAATTATTTCTAATTCAGTGATATTATTGTATTAATGTTAATTTTTTAGTTGTGATAATATCATGTGATCATTGTCCTTATTTAAAGGTGAATTGTCATGCTGTCTGTAACCTTCAAATGCTTCAGTAAAAATTGCATCTATCTACCTGCTTACCTAGAGAGAAAGATAAAGACAATGTGGAAAATGATAACTAGAGTTGAGGTGAAGGCTACTAGGTATTCGTTGCTTATTCTTCCAACTTTTCTGCACCAGAACAGAACGTGAAGTGCCGTATTCATTGCCCATGGTGCAGAATGTTGCATTTAGCATAAGGCTGAAGGGGGCAGAGTATGGTTGGTGTCTGGCATTAATGGCAGAGCACCATGTTGGGTCTTCCCTGTAGCTCAAATGGTAAAGAATCTGCCTTCAGTGCAGGAGACCAGACCTGGTTCTGGAAGATCCTCTGGAAAAGGGAATGGCAATCCACTCCAGTATTCTTCTCTGGAGAATCCCATGGACAGAGAAGCCTGGAGGCTACAGTCCATGGGGTCACAAAGAGATGGACATGACTGAGCAACTTAACACACACATGTTGGACCTGGTGTTGAGGAATGTGGAAAGTGGTTCCAACGACTGTGGCGAACGCAGTGGAAAACAGCGCCTAGCACTCGATACAGGAGAGTAAAGCCGATTGAGGCATCACGCGCTCATAGTGAATGGAGCCGTGTTGTTACCTCAAGTGTGGGTGAGTGGAGGAGCGCGTGGTGTCTGGCATTAATAGTAAATGAAGCAGAACATTCCGTCTAGTGTTAAATGTGAATTAAACAGAATGTGAGGTCTAGTGTTAACGGTGAAAGGAACAGTGCTGCTTTCATCATCAAATTGACTGGAGGAGGATTAGCGTCTGGCGTTGGTACCAATGCAGTGGGATGCTGCGTCTGGTGTGAGAAGAATGGAACAGAATGCTGGGTCTAGCACGGAGTGCATGGAGCAGAATGTGTATCTGGCATTAGCAGTGTGTGGAGTGAAATGTGCTGAGTGTTAATAGTGAACAGAGCAGAACATGGTTCAAGAGTTAATAGTGAATGTGACAGAAGGTGGTGTTTAACATTAGAAATGTCAGAATCAGACTGAGGTACTGCAGAAAAGAGTATAACAGAGCAGGCACCGGACTGCTGTCTTACGAAGGACCTGCTGGCCAGGGTGGCCCTTGGTTGACATCTAGAACTTGGATTTTGGGCATCTTCCCACTTTCCCTAATTGATAAGCATGCCCGTCCATGTTTTGACCACTGGTATAAACAGTGTGGTTTAAGCCTAACACCTGCTTTCCTCTTTGGAGTCTGGAATTTGGGGATGTGGTGGGCAGAGGGTACTTGTGTAACCAGCACCTAATAAAAACCTTTGATATTGAATCTTAAATCTCAGAACAATTTCTCTCTTTCTCTGGGTGGAAACTTGTCACACATATAGCTGTATTTTTGTTGCTGGGGTGAGAGTGAGCTCTGTGTGGTCCCTCATGGGATGGAGAGAGTGAGGAAGCTTGCACACGGATCCCTCTAGACTCTGCCTGTGTCTTTTTCTCTTATCAACTAGCTGTGTATCCTTAATCTATGGATTAAGGATAATGTGTATCCTAATCACTCTAAGGAATCTTAGCTGTGAGTTCAACAATTTGTTGAGTCTCTGAGTCCTTTGAATCTTTGTATATGGTGTGGTCTTGAAGACCCCAGACACAAAGTGCCATTGATGGTGAAAGGAGTGGAATGTTGTCCTTAGCGCTGCTGTGAAGCGGCTGGAGGAAGTGGAGTTGAGTGTTAATAGCAGATGAAGCAGAATATGTGTCTAGTGTTGGTAGAGAATGGAACAAAATGTGGTTATCTGGCAACTCTACAGAACATGATGTTCTATACAGGAAATGTTCTGGAGGAAGGGTTTCTGTGGATCTGAATGCTGGATCCTGCTGAGTTTAGAGGATCAAGAAATAATGCCTAATTCCTTGTGCAGGCCTGATCTCAGGCGGGAAAGGGAGACGTGTGTCCTCCATGTCTGTCCGGGTGTTCTGTGCTCTTGGGCGGTGGGACTTACCTTGGGCAGGGATGCTCGAGAGCCGGAGCTCTGGGTGGTCATGGTGAGCACAGTGGTGATGCCCAGGCCCACACGGGCGGGGGCAGCATCCATGTTGATCCAGAAGGAGATCCACGAGAGGATGACAATGAGCAGGCTGGGGATGTACATCTGGATCAGGTAGTAGCCCATCTGTCGCTCCAGGTGGAACCGGGCCTCGATGCAGGTGAATTTGCCTGCAGGAAATTAGAGTGGGAAGGCAAAGTGGCCTAGTGGATAGGAACAAGGTGCTGAGGTCAGAACAGTCTTGGCTGGAATCCTGGTCCAGCCTCACACTAGCCGTGTCCTTGGGTGAGCGTTTGAATCTTTCTGTGCCTCAGTTTCCTCATCTGTGGTAAATTGGGGATGATGACGATGATAGTAAATAATAATGACACCAACCTCACATGGCTACTCGTGTTTACTGCGATGGCAAATGAGATGGTAAAATGAGTAAAGAACTTAGCACAGCCCTCACAAACCATTAGTGCTCAGAATGTCATTCACCATCAGCCTCATCATGTGATTATTTGATACCTACAGGGAGAAGGTCAGCCTCTGTGGTCTGCCCTTCACAGTGCAGCCTGTTTCCACTCCACTTCCCTTTTCTTCACCTCACCCATGACCCCTACACTCCAGCCCTTGCCTTGAATATCCTCTGTACTTTCACACTTCTGAGTTTTTGAGCCTGATAATCCCTCTGCCCGGAATGCCCTTCTTCCACCCCACAACCCGCCAAGGAATCCTGCCTCTCCTGTTTAATGGTGACATCTCCCCCAGGCAGGGCGCTTCTTTTTTCCCCATGTCCCTTCAGCTCTGTTCACGTGAGCATTGGATCCTTTAAGGTGTAGTACACTGAGTAGGCAAGTCGACCTCTCTTTCTCTTTCTCTGTCTTCTGCACCAGGCTGTGGACAACGCATCTCCCAGTCTGTGTGTCCCTTGAGCTGGGCCGGGCCGTCCCCTGGTGGGGTCTTGGCTCCAGTCCACTGACACACAGTTGCCAGGGGATTTTTGTACAGTTCCCTGGACTGCACCTTCCATGTGGTCAGGGCCTTGCCAGTCTTTTCTCATTGAATCCACAGAACTAGCCCGGAACTCAGCTCTTACTTAAATGTGGGTAATGAAGGGCCATTGAGATAATGAATGAGAAAAACGCTGTGGTGTATGAGAGCCGGCTGTAATTATTTGATACCTGGGGACTCACTGGCTCTCCGGACCCATGGGCCCTGCATCCTCCAGTGAGGAGGGCTGACCATGGCCTTGAGCATCCCCGGATATTGGTAATTTGGGGGGCCTGGAACCCAGTTCCTTTGGAGACTGAGGGATGACTGGTCTGCTCTCTCTCTGAGTCTCAGCTTCCCAGGGATGAAGAGAGTAGTTTTGAAGTTTCTAGGATATCTATCTCCGAGGTCACTGGAAAGGGACACCTGTCCTAAACAGAGCAGAACCCAGGCTGCCTGCTCTTCTGGGCCTTCCACTTGCATCAGAACGCACAGTGGTTTCCCTCAACTCCTCGCCCTCACCTCCTCCTCTCCTTGGCCCCTGTCACAGCCTGTCATGTGCCTCCACTTCACTGGGCTGCGTTCAGACAGCAGCCTCCCTGCCCCCCACACGCAGCTGGCATACTGACTGGCCTGCCTTTTGTCTGCAGTGTTCCATAAGCTCCTTCCCTGCCTGAAACACGGCAGGCGAAGCCAGTCTTGGTCCTGCCCCAGTTCATTCCTGTGTTCATTCTTCTAGCAAAGCCTGGGCTAGGCATGGGAGGTAGAGAGCTGAGATAGAGAGTGGGCTTTTCCCTTCTCCCCTCATAGCTCACACTCTAGGGGACCCTTTCCAACTTCACTGCTTACTAATCCTCAGTGCTGGCTCGAAGCTCCCTCCTGAGATCTAGTGGGAACATCATCTGCTCTTGCCCTCTGAGAAGTGCCAGCCGCTCTGTGACACTGCTAGATGTCCTCCCACTGCCAGCTCTCCCTTCTGCCTTAGGTTCTACCCTGAGCTGAGCACACTGCTACCTGGAAGAAAGACTGTGTCTCCCAGTTCCCCTTGTCATGAGCCATGGTCCAAGCTCAAGTTACTTGCCCCAGGACTTCAGGAGGAAATGGTGGGAATACTTTTGGTTTCAAGAGATGTTCCCTTAACCCCTGGGTAATAAATGCAGATTAGATCCACCATGGGTGCCTCATAAGACCCACTGAAATGGTGATGGCACGAAGGTTTGCAGTGACCTCTGGCCCTGGCTGCAGCAGGATGGGACCCCAGGAGGGTGGCCCCTTGCGCCTACCTGTGTTGTAATGCTTGGTGCAGTATCTCAAGTCCTTCTCCTCTTTCAGGATAAACTGGGGTAGAGTTAGTCCGTCTGCCACCTGCACAGCCCCCTGCTCCTGCCACTCAAAGATGAGGTCGTTCATGGTGTATCCAACTGGGATGGGATCAGAAGGAGGAGAAGTCACCACCTGGAAGCTCTTATTTGAAGCATGTCAGGGGTGTTTAGGCTTAGAGGTGAGGAGGCATCGGACCCTCAGTGGAACTCATGAGACTACATTGCTTTATTTCCCACCCTCCTCCTCCCATGGGAGGTTAAAGCTGGCTTAATTGCTTGTGTTTACTTCACAACCCTGTTACCTCTCTCACTCCTCCCAGCATCCCACCTGAGCATCCCAGCTCTCAGTTCTGTTGTCAAGTTCAGCTGACCTCTGCTGTTTTTGGCCTGTGCACCATCCTTGCAAGCACATCTCTCCCCAACCCCCGGGGAATAACTGTATGGATTGCTGTCATGGTGGGGCTGTCAGTTGGGGCACAAGGTCTGAGATGGTGACTCATTTAGGCCGTCCTGAGCCTGTCACTCTTCCAGTCTGGATGTGCATAGGGTGGGGTGGGCAGCAAGCGAGCAAGGCCATGTGGGCCCCTGATTGCTCCCAGCCTGAATAAAGTGATAGCAGGTTGGGAGCTGGCTCTCCTTGGAGGTGCTACTCCAGGGAATGGTCTGTTAGTTCCTGTTGCCTAAATGCTCTGCCCTGGTTCTTGTACTTTAGCTTCTCCTTCAAATCTGTGAGGAGTTTGAACCCCTGTGCCCTTCCACTTAATTCCAGTCTTCAAATTCGTCAGATTGGTTTCTATGTTTCCAATCAAGTAAGTGAGCTACCCCATTGGTTAAAATCTTGGTTCACCTGTGATCTCCTCCATAAAGCCTTCTCTGTATCCTGTCTCCTTCCCAATCAGAAGGAAGTGCCCTTTCTGCCTTGAGGCCACAGCATTTTGTACATCTAACCACTTGCTGCTCTGCGTTAGAATTATTTGTGTGGACAGACATCTCTCTCCCCTGCTGGAATAGGCAACTCTGGGAGTTTAAGGACTCTGACTTATGTAAGCTATTACTTCTCTATTCCTGGTGAGCATGTTCACAGAGGACATGGAATAGTGCCTCTTTGGAGAATGCTGCTGGCTCTAGAGCTGGACCTGAGTCAGACCGTGTAAGGGAAGTTACATTTCTGATGCACTTTCCAAGAGCAAAGCCCCTCATCTGGTATTTTGGACTGTTACAGTATGGCAACCGACTCCAGTATTCTTGCCTGGAGAATCTCCATGGGCAGAGGGGCCTGGTGGGCTACAGTCCATGGGGTTGCAAAGAGCTGGACACAACTGAGCAACTAAACACAGCACACAGCACAGTAATCTCCTGGGGTCCAGGGGTTAGGAGCAGCTGTGTGGGGATTTCTGCTGGTCCCATGGGTAAAGGAGGATCTGATTTTTTTAAAATGGAGGCCTCATGCAAGGGACTCACAGCTTTCCAGTTGCATAATGCACGTCTGGACATCCATGGGGAAATTCTTCAAGTCCATGGGGCAGGCCAATGTCAGGGTGATCCTGGGAAGAGAAAGGAGTTGAATGATGCTGGATCCACAGACCAGGGAAGTTGTGCCTCCATGCTAGTTACTACCAGTGAATTAGTTATCTAGGAGAGGGCAAGGAGGTCAGGGAACTAAGCGTTTATTGAAGTAATATATGCACGTTTCCATATGAGAGAGAGAAAGGAGGTTGCCTCTAGTTACACAGAGTCTGTGGAACTTCTGGGCTTCTTTGGTGTCTGTCTGGCTTCTAGAAACCTGCCTTTAGCAAGTGCCTGAGGCCTGGAGGCCCGCATCCTTACTCTTCTGCGGAGCTCTTGGGTACGGACAGAGCCTGACTTTTAAACTGAGCGCGACCAGGCCTTAGGCATCCCCAGGTGCATCTGGAGCAGGTGTGTAGGTGGTTCTTGGCTCCTCCCTTCACACGCTCATCAAAGGTGATTTCCAAGAGGCCCCCTGCCTTCTCAGTGTCCAAACACAGCTGATTCCCATCTGTGGGCTCCTGTTGGGCTCAGCTGGGAAGCAGTGGTTTCCCCAGGCTTTTGGGCTAGCTGTTGATTTTGGGTTGTTCAACCCTGGCAGAGGCTGCAGTCTCAAGCAGAGGGAGTCCCCTTAGCACAATCCGAGGTCTGCAGCTCAGCTGAGATGCAAGGCTTCAGCTTGAAGGGCTCTGCCAAGTCCCAGGCCCCTGCTGCAGGGAGTGGAGAAGAAAGACCAGTGGAGGCCAAAGAGACTTCAGTCGACAGGCCAACTCCCGCATTTGACAGGTGAGAAAACCAGGGTGTAGAGGAGGCCAGGGAGGGGCGCATGTCAGTTCACAGCAAGCTGATGGCTCAGCCACGACTCAAAGCTGTTGCTCCTGGCCTCTGGATCTTGAACTCATGTATTTGCTGACGGGCTTTCTAGCACTGCTGTCCTGAAAAGCCAACCTCAATGTCCAAAGACCCCTAACTGGTAGTCATGTGGGGCTTAGCTGCCAGCACCTTGGCCCCACATGGTGAGGCACACAGCCCTGGGTGAACGCCCCCCTCCAGCTTTTACCCACGGCTGTGGATGTGGGCCCTTTAAGTACAAGGCGGAAGCGAGGGAGGGAAAGGAGGGAAAGGAGGGAAAAGAGGGAGTGGGAGGAGGAGGGGGAAGGGAAAGGGCACATTGTTGAATTTCTGCAGATAAAAGCTCTAAAGTGGGGCAACTGTCACACTGGGTTAATTTCCTGAAGTTGAATGACCTTGGAACATCACTTTCTGCTGATTTGTCCTTCTGTCACGCTGCACTGGGGCTTAGCTTCCCGGAGATGTGAAACTAGCCTGGCTGCAGCAAATCCCTAGCCAGCAAGGCCTTGGTGGCCGTCCTGAGCCTGTCACTCTTCCAGTCTGGATGTGCATGGGGTGGGGTGGGCAGCAAGTGAGCAAGGCCATGTGGGCCCCTGATTCCTCCCAGCCTGCCCTCCCGCAGTGCCTCCTTTCTCTCCTGAGGTCCTTGAGTCCCCCTCCTACCCTGTCTGAGTCAAGTCACACTTGGGGATTAGGGCCTGTACGGCTTCTCCTATGGGCCTGGACACTTAAAGCTCATCTCCTGATAGAATTCAAAAGATATTCCCCTGAGGAACTGGTGGAGACAGGGAGCCATTTAGGACCAGTGCCCCTTTAAGCTCTTTGAAATAGAAATATGTTCATCTAATATTTGAGTGCCTGTTGAATGTTCTAGGCTCAGAGTGGGCATTAGATCCACACTAACATAGTAGAATCTAGGTTCTGCTACTAAATAGCTGTGGGAACTCTGGCAAGTTGCTTAAACTTTCAGATCTTCACTTGTCTAATCTGTAAAATAGGCATAACAAAACCTGCTTCATAGAGTTGTTGGGAGGATTAGAAATCATACGTGGTAAGTCCCAGCCTAGTGGGTAAATTCTCAGGGAATGATGCATAGTAAGAATATTACATGGACACTGGTTCTTCCCTCCATGCCTTGCAGGAGACTGGGAATTACGTGGGATGGGGGGTGCAGAGTGTGGCAGAAAATTCTGAAGGTTTGACCCCAGCTAGTGTCTGCAGGATACCTCCCAACCTGGAAAGAGGGTCTCAGGTTCTTAAAGTCAGTGCAAGGAATAGAGGATAGAAAGGTTTTATAATCAGGACAGAGCATCCCTGGTTTATACTTGTGAGCAGCACTGTCCACCCGGCAGGCCATTTATGTTGAAGTTGCTGTGATTTTTCAGACTTTGTGCCTTTGCTCCTGCTATTTTTTTTTAATTATGTAAAAAAATGTAACATGAGATCTACCCTCTTAATGCATGTTTTAGTGTACTGTCCAGTATTACTAGGCACACTGATATACAGCAGCTCTCTGGAACTTATTTATCTTGAGTAACCAAACATTCCTGCGGTGGGCATTGACTTCGAATACTCTTTTCCCATCTTGTTTTACTGAAATGCTGGGGAAGCTTGGGGGCCTAGTTTTAACCCTCCCTCTCTAGGCTGCTTCCTTAGTCTCCCTGGTTATAATGAACCATGGACTTGTAGAAGCTCCCATGGTGTTTGATTCTTTCTTGCTGATTGTAAGCGGCAGAGCAGGCTCTGCCTGTTCTGCAAAGGCATTGGGTTGCCAGGGCCTGTTCACCTTTGCTTGGCCCTCCTCTTGGTGTCTCCTCCCAGAAGGCGTGTTCTGAGGATTCAGCGGGTGATGAGCCTGACAGGACTCACCTAATGCTGTAGAGGACATTCCCGTTCCGGGAGATCCTCAGCAGTTTGTTGTCTGTGGTGATCTCATGGAAGTGGGCCCCCTTCTCATTGGCAAAGAACAGGTCAGGTTTCCAGATGGAGTCCAACATGGATGGGTCCAAGTCCAGCGAGTCATCGGGGTATTCATTGTAGGCCAGCCGGGGGTCATTCCACTGCTGCCGCAGGAAGATGTTGACCCTGTAGTCCTACAGCCAGGAGACAAGGAGGTGGACTCAGTGTTAGGCCCTGGACTGTCACGTGGTGGAGGGCCTGGGTGCTTCCGGTCAGCGTTCCCCAAAGCCCATTCTGGAGGATGTTATCAGAGTGTGGCTGCATCTCATGTGGGGGTGAGCCGTCAAGTCTGTGCTCAGGCAATAATCAGGGGAGTCATAATTATCCCTGAAAATTCTCTGGATGCCCTATTAAGCATATTCAACTCTGAACTGATATTATTTAGATGTTTTTCTTTTGAAAAACGAAAAAAAAAAAAGGAAGTCCATAGTAACCCTAACCTGTTTTCATCCTGTTAACATTTTGTCATGTTTGCATCAGTTTTTATTAGATAAGAGAAATAATCCATCACAGATAAAGTCCCCCTTTGATTATCAACCCCGTCAGGGCAGTAATTCTCTTGACCATTAAGCTTTGAGAGTCACTATTCTAGACAGATTGAAAGAACAGAAAGACTAAAAGCTAATGCCTGAGCAGTCATACTATTTCGCCCAGTTCCCAAGAAGTGAAGGAAGGTTGGGTGGAGGGATTTTATAGTGTTCTGCTGGTCTTAGAATTCATACCACTCTGTTTTAGTACCTGCCTCCTATTACCTCTTGTTTGTTTGGGGAGGATTAATAGATGACACACCTTACTGAGTTTTAAACCCAGTGCCAAGTAAAATGCTCTCTGATGGGATTGTAGTGTAGTTACTCCACTGAAAAAAGATTATGATCAAACCAAGTAGGGAAATGTTTGATTAAACCAAATATATCAGATTTCTTTATTGCAGGACTTCTCAGAGACCTTAATATACTAAGGAGTTGTGTGTATCTCCAAGAAGGGACTAGACTATTCAGTATTCCCCTGGTTCATTTTGGCCATAGAACTCTTATTTTGTGCAGGCTACTTGTCTTCTACAGAATGTAGGTTAGAAACTGCTTTCCTAGCCAAAAACTATCCGCTTCTCCATTTTTATTTTTCTCCAGATGGGGAAACTGAAATCAAAAAATAATTGAGACTTGCCAGTGTATCTCTGAAAAGGCAAAGCAGAGCCCATTTTGGAGCCTGGGTGCCTTGACTACTAGCTGAGGATTTGTTCGTTGGATCCTAGAGGAACTTAAAGAATCCATTTAGTTTGTATTCACATCCTGAGAAGCAATTCATGGCATGGGTAGGTCTCCATGGTGGGAAATTGGGTGATGAAGTTAAGAAATATTTCCATTAAGGAAAGTTTTAAATTTTGTTAGAGAAGCATTGTTAACTTGCGGCCCATGAATATTTCACTGCAAGTAGAAATTGGGGTGTATTTGTGTTGTCCTATGAAGAAGGGTCTAGCTCTCTCTGTTGGATTCCTAAGAGGGTTTATAGTTCCCTAGAATATTATAACCTCAGTTCAAGTCCAACATTAAATGTTCTCCTTCAAGTAATAATCTCTACTCGTAAGCACCTGCTATTGCTTTTTCTCTGGCAGGATAAGGGAGGTTGTGCTCTGCTTTCTTTGGGGGGCTGCCTCTAAATCCTAATCACTCTTGGTCTGTCATCAGCACAAACGAACTGAAACAAACAGCCCTTCTCCCCGCCCTCACCTTCACCCCACCACTTTCCCCCTCAGCTCATGCCTCATTCTGTTCTCCTATAGAAATATCAACAGCTTCATAAAATGTTCCAAGGTATTTTATAGGATTGTTCTATAATTTAATTGAAGCCTCTCCCTCCAGGCCCATAGAAAATGGCATTTGGTCTCATAACTTCATATCTTATAAGTCCCAGGGTGGAGGGAAAACTTCAGACCAGACTGGAAGTTGATGCTTTGTTTTTCCTACTGACGGTAATGGATAGCTGCCAATCTGGTTCCATCTGATCAGGGATTAGAAATGGCCTCTTTTTGTCCTGTGGATTTTACATGAAGTGTGTGTGTGTGTGTGTATGTGTGATAGAGAGAGAGAGAGAGATGAGGCATTGGGCAATTCATGTCAGAGTAAACAGACTATGAATGGTTGGACAGAAAAAGCCTTCCAGTCCCCAAACCCCAGCTGCACTTCTGATGTTCTTGCCAGTGACATGTCAAATGGTTTATGTGTCTGGAAGGAGGAAAATAAAGTGGCATCTAAAATGGCCTGTTAGGCACCAGGCACTCTTCTAGATACCGTCACATACATTTAATCCTTACAAAACCCCTGCAAGCTAGACGTTCGTATTCTCACAGTGACCTTAAGGAAACCGAGGGTTGGAAAGGTTGAGAGGCTTGTCCAAGGCCCAGAGCTAGCAAGCAGCAGAAAGTGTGAAAGTGAAAGTGTCAGTTGCTCAGTCGTGTCCGACTCTTTGCAACCCCATGGACTATAGCACTCCAGGCTCCAATGTCCATGGGATTCTCCAGGCAAGAATACTGGAGTGGATAGCCATGCCCTTCTCCAGGAGATCTTCCCAACCTAGGGATCAAACCCACATTTCCTGCACTGCAGGCAGATTTTTTTTTTTTACTGTCTGAGTCACCAGGGAAGCCCAGTAAGTGGCAGAGCTGGAGTCTGAATCCACATCAGCCCAACCTCCTAGTGAGAACTTGTTGATTATGTCCCCTGGCAGTGGATGGCCAGTTGTTTGTGGGGACTGTTTTCTCTCATCCCTACAGCCTGCTCAGCCTAAGCCGTATCTCTGGTAGGGGCCTTAATGCCCACAGGCTTTCCTGATTGCTTCCTTTTCTGATTTGGTTTTACCAAATTTGGTTTCACCAGAAATGTTTAATTTAGCACTTCCTCCCCATGTCTTATCTCCTTAACTTGATGGGAAACAATTAGAGGCAATGGACCTGACCTTGTAGTTCTCTTGTACTCTCCTGCCTACCTACCCAGTCTGTGTACCTGGCAGGGGAGGAGGAGGAACATAGCCAGGAAAAGCTGGAGTACAAAGAGCTTTCCCCGTTTTATGGCTGGGGAGACTGAGACTCTTTTCTAAGGTCACACAACAGTTCACAGAAGACCTGGGATTAGAATCTGGATTTACTTCTCCGGGCCCCACTGTTAAAAGAAGGAGTTAGGAGGGGATTTCCTGGAAGTCCAGTGGTTTAGATTCTACACTCTCACTACTGTGGCCTGGGTTCAATCCCTGGTTGAGAAACTAAGGTTTCTCAAGCTGGGTGATGCAGCCACTCATAAAAAAAGTTAGGCTAGATGGTCTCTAAGTGAGTGAGTGAATGAAGGTCACTCAGTTGTGTGACCCCATGGACTGTAGCCCACCAGGCTCCTCTGTCTATGGAAATCTTCAGGCAAGAATACAGGACTGGGTTGCCATTTCCTCCTTCAGGGGATCTTCCTGACCCAAGGAACGAACCCAGGTCTCCTGCATTGTAGGCAGATTCTTTACCCTCTGATTCTTTACCCATCTAGGAGCCACCGGGGGAGATCCTTCCAAATCTCATAGGTAATGATTATTACTTTTATTTTTTCCAGTGACATTTAGCTGAGTGTCTAAGTGCCAGGCACTGTTCTAGGAACTGGAAAATCCACTGAGAACAAGAAAGACATGTTTATGGTGTCCCAGAGCCTACTGTATGGTGCTTACACCACACAGAGACAGGGCTCTGCTGAGGCTTAAAACAGGTCACTGGGAGATACAGAATTCAGGATCTCCATCTGGATTTGGATGTGGGGGTCAGGGAAGGTGCCAGGAAGATGCAATATTTAATGTGAAACCAAGTATGGCAGAGTCGAAAAGGAAAAGCATTTAGGGCAGTTGGAACTGCCCCTGTGATGGCCTGGAAGCAAAGCAAGAGCACATGCCTTGGAAAGAACAGCGAGTGAATGAATCAGGGCAGGAGTGGGATGAGGCACTCAGTGAGTGGAGTCTTCAGAGAATTCCAAGTAGGGAAGGACATTATTATAGTTGCATTTTATTACTGATATTTAAAAATACTTTCAGTTTTCTTATTACAGAAGTAATGCATGTTGATTATAAAAAATAGAAACATACATTACCTAAAAGAAGAAAAACAAAATAAAAACTGTAGGGTTTTATTATGAAATGCTTCATAAGTAGTGAGGGTAAGAGATGTGGAGACTGTGTCTGACACCCACAGGCAACTTGTCTCCTCCTCCCAGTGGCCTGGCTCCTCCCCTCTGCTTCGATTGATTTTATTGTCCCTGGTTGGTAAACAGCAGTGGGAAATGCCATTCAGAAGGAATCAATATAATTGCTGTAATCGACTGAGAGCTAAATGCTGTCTCGCTTACTTGGCCGTACACTCAACGTTGGTTGGTATTCAACACGTTGGGCGTCCATGTTCAAGTTCATGGGCAGGAGGAGCAGCATTGGGGTTCTCCACCCGAGAATCTCAGGTCCTACCTCCTGTAGTTGGCTTCTAGTCCTCAGACCGTCAAGGTGGCCCATCTTCTAAGTCCGAGGGGGCAGGGCTGCCAGAGCTCTGGCTCAGCAGGCTCTAGTATCCACCCTCCAGTCTCACCTCTGAGAGTCCCTGATGGCCTGATTTCTGGAAACTGGGCAGCTTGCATGCTTGTGAGACCGAGGGAGAGCATTCATTCATCTGTTCTTTCATTCAACAAACATTTATTGAAGGCTTCCTGTGTGCCACCCCTCTCCCCACTCCTGTTATGTCTAATTTCCCACTCTAACCTCTCCCAGTAACCTCCTCTAAAACTGTAAATTGTGGTGAAATGGGAAGCATGAGGTACTTTAGTGGGAAAGCGCTAAAAGCCTGGTGAGAGTGTTGGTGGGAAGGGGACATGGAGGGCAAGGTATGCGCCCACTGCAGTCAGAACCCAGAGACATTACCCAAGAGGAGAATGAAGAACCAGATTCTTATGTCTTCCTGCTCTCAAAGGAATGTCTCTTCTCTAAATGAGATGCAACTCAGTAAACACTTATGAGGCCCAGTAGGAAAACAATGAGCGTGGAGGCTCAGGCTTCTACCCTCATGGAGCTCAGATTACCTAGCCATCCAGGAAAGGAATGGACACAAACCTAATGTACAAAAGTGAATGTGATAATGGTCAGAAAAGGTTCTATTAGATATTGCTGCTATTAGCTAAGCAGCTGTTAGATACTGCTTTTAGGTTGTTAAGATTACTTCCAGGTGAATCTGGAAGTGATTTTGGGGAGAAGGTAGCATTTGAAATGGCCCCTATCAGGTTGTTTCATCCTCCTGAAGTTAGCATCTTTAGATCTGATATTGTTCTGAAATAAGAGCAATACTTAATTTCTGCTGGAAAGGAGGCCAGTAATGTGTGAGGAAGAAGGACAGGGCTGAGGAATACAGACATAAAGCATGACTGGATGTGAGGGACTGAGGGCTGCAGTCTTGGTGTATATAGGATATGGTTTGTAGAGTTGGAGCGTCAGAGGAATTTCATGTGGAAGGAATAGCATAAGCAAGGTTGTAGGCAGGGGCATTCACACAGTTCAGTTTAGCTCAACCATCAGCTGCATAAGTAATAAAACGTCTCCCTTATTGAGGACCTGCTATGTACTAGGCATTTTGCTAAGCATGCCATAAATTGCACCTCATTTTATCTTTAAAACATTCCTATGACTATAGGTATTTTCACCTTAATTTTATAGATGAAGGCTCAGGAAGATTAAGTATTTCGTCCAAAAAACACATAGCAAATAGTGAGGTTGAAATCTGGTTTGTCTGATTATATAAAGCACATTCTCTCAATCACTCTGCTGTGTTGAGGCTGTAGAAAGGATTGATTTGAGACTGTGGGTATCCTTAACTACCAAACCAAAGTATTTGGATCTTATTTTGTAGCCGGTTAGGTACTACTGAGGTTTTAAGCAGCGGAGCAATAGCACAGTATGACTTCAGAAAGATCAGTGTGGCAGGCGTGACCGTGAAGTGTTGAAGTGAGAGAAAACAGGTCCAGGGAGACCTGCTTTGAGGCCACTGTGACAGTGCAGTGAAAGAGGAGGAGGAGCTAAACTAAGGTAGTAGGGATCGGGAGTGGGACACAGGAATCATTGCTCTCTGTCATCACTGTCATCTTCTTCCTCAAATATTACATGTAGACTTCTGTCTCAGCTCCGTCATTTTACAGATTGTCCAGAGAGGGAAAGGAGACTTTTCCTAGGCCACACAGCAATCCAGTGTGGTACTTTTATACAGAAATCTTGCCCTACTCTATTGCTTTTCCTAATCACTTGTAGAACTTTGAGGGCAGGAGGAGGAGAACTAAGGTGAATCTGCCATCAGGTAGGCTCTGATCTCTTAGAGAAACTCTGAGACAGCTCTGACTGGGTTTGGGATAAGATGCCTGAGAGCTGGACCTGTCTGCTGAGAGCTGGGGAACAGGGGCATTGAGAGAAAAAGGGTCCAGGCCTCATTCATGAGCTGCTGCTGCTTTTCAAGCTTTCCAGACCTTCGAGATGCATTGTGGAACTGAAGTCGTAGATGTTGCCCCCAAATGTGAGGAAAGTCAGCCCCAGTCTCTTCACAGTCCTGCGAGAGTGTGGAGCTGACTCACCAGCACATGCAGAGTTTACTGAGTCCCGACTGAGTGCTAGGCACAGTGCTAAGTGCTTGAATGAACCCTTTCCCCAGCTTCTCACAGGGACACTGTTTTATGGATAAATTGAGCCTGAGAATTCTTAACGCTTTGTCTAAAGTTAGTGACAGGCTTCTCTGGTAGCTCAGTGGTAAAGAATCTGCCTGCCAATGCAGGAGATGTGAGTTCGATCTCTGGTTGGGAAGATTCCCTGGAGAAGAAAATGGCAACCCACTCCAGTATTCTTGCCTGGGAAATCTCATGGACTAAGGAGCCTGGCAGGCTACAGTCCTTGGGGTCACAAAAGAGTCAGACACGACTGAGTGACCAAACGACAAATGAAGGCACATAGAGATTAAAGTGCTTTTCCTGACATCACACAGCTAGTAAGTGGCAAAGCTGAAATTTGAACCCAGGATGTTAATGCCAGAGCCTGAGCATATAGACTATACCACCCAGGATCTCCCAGTTTTGTACTGAGCCACAGTTCTGTGATACCTCGGTGCCATCAGCAACTGCCTCTGGCTGTTGTTATGTACCTGTGGGTTTGTAGAGACCTGCAGCTAGCAGAAAGTATTGAAAAAGGGCAAAGGTCTAAACGCTTCTGCCCCAGGTCCAGCGGGCGAGCACTCCTGCCTTGTTCCTGGCTTGCCCCTTGGACTTAACCCTTTGTCTGCTCTACACTCAGGTTCAGAGCTGGCGGAGTCCCTACGCCTGACATTGCCTCTTGGGCTCCAGGTGCCTACTCCTCCCTCTTCTAAGTCACTACCCCGCCGGAGAATTCTCATTTGGATAACACACAATCAGGACTGCATTTGTTGTGAGGAGCTGTAGGTGGTTTGGACCAGTGGAGCGGAGCCTCTTTGTCTGTCTTTAGGGGATCACTAAAGCCCAGCATGAGTTTAATAATTACATAAAAATGCTAATAGCAGCTACTTTTATTGGGTGTCTAACATTTCCTAGAACTTTATATGCATTGTGTTTCTACACTTTTTATCAACCTAGAACACTGTATATTATTATACTCATTTCACAGGGGAGGAAACTGAAATTCAGAGAGGTTAAACAGAGGTTAAGTGACTTGCCTAGAGTCCCATAGCTTGTAGGTGCTAGAGCAGGAATATGAATCCAGGAATGTCTGGCTCCCAATTTCATATTCTTTGACAATTACATGCTGCCTCTCTATTTTCTTTTCTTTTCTTTTTTTTGAAAACCAAGTTCCTAGATAGGGAGGTGAAAGAAATATAGTGGACATAGTGTACTGGGACCTCACTGGGCCCCTGTGACAGGTTGGCTCAGACATATCCTCATGGTCAGTATCAGGTGGAGAACTTTGGATTGTAATACAAGCTGAGGTGGATTCGTAACTGGTTACCAAAGGATGTAGATTGAAGGGTGACTATTCACTTGAAAAGAGGAAAGAGGACAATATTGCAGTTGTTGTTTAGTCGCTAAGTTGTGTCCGACTCTTTGTGACCTCATGGACGCCAGCACACCAGGCTCCTTTGTCCATGGCATTTCCTAGGCAAGAATACTGTAGTGGGTTGCCATTTCCTTTTCCAAGGAATCTTTCTGACCCAGAGATCGAACCTGCGTCTCCTGCATTGACAGGGAGAGTCTTTACCACTGAGCCACCAGGGAAGCCCAATATTGGCAGTACAGGGCATAAAAGTGAGCTGAGCCACTAGAAAACTTGGAAATATAGGAAATAAGGTTGACCTCTGAGAGTTAAACTAACAGCAGAGATGAACATGCAGCAGAGAACTTCGGCAAGGCTCAGCACCATCACAATGACCCATGTGTAATCGCAGTGATTTATAACAGGCCTCTGCTTGTAATTTAATCAGTGGAACCCTAACTTATTGTATCATGTCTTATTTAGAGAACTATTATATAAACATATTGAAGACATTCATTCAGTGGTACAAGAAAGGGCCCTTTGAGGATCAGGGATTTGGTGATTGGTAAATTAGCATCTGGAGGGCGGGGTCACCCTGCTTGGGGGAGCACCAATTTTTTCATCACCAAAAAGTTTTTTTTTTTTTTTAAGAAATCTTTTTTTATTTGTTTGGCTGTGTCAGGTGTTAGTTGCGGAATGTGGACTCCTTTGTTACCGTGCACGGGCTTCTCTCTAGCTGTGGCATGGGGACTCGGTAGTTGTGGTGTGCAGGCTTGGTTGCCCCAAGGCATGTGGGATCTCAGTTCCCTGACCAGGGATCAAACCCATGTCCCCTGCATTGAAAGGCAGGTTCTTAACCACTGGACCACCAGGGAAGTCCCTGAAAAGCGGGTTTCTATGCAGTGAGACAAGGATGGCATCTTAGACCTGTCTCTGGCCCACATGAAATTTCCTCAAAACCTTCTTTTCCTCCAGTTTGGTATGTCAAAAGCATACTTTTCATGTGCTTTCTTGGTACCGGGAGAGGGGTAAGAGAGTGCTTTCATGGAGGACACGTGCATGCTATTATTGGAATGGGAAGTCCCATTATGAATTAAAATGACTTGGTGGTCTTCTTTACCCACTTCAGTTTTTCCTGGGTTTGGTTGTCATTAGTCAGCCCTCCTGAATCTGACCTGATGGAGTGCCAACCCTGTGCTGCCGTAAATTCAAGACTGTGATGCCTCCCTTGGTGGAGTCCTGGAGAGGGCCATCCAGCAGACCGTGCCAAGGCTAGCTATGATCTGTTTTCTGCCTCGAACAGACTCTAAAAGCAAATGTGAGGCCTCTCTTCTTGGCTTCCTCTCAGTCATCAGTTTACCAAGGTTTTGTGGAGTGTTGAGCTATGTCTAACTGGATGACATTTACTAGACTTTTTCTTGGATTTCCTCGACTCCAGAGTGTAAGCGACCTAGCCTTAGCTGTGTAGACAGGCTGAAAGTGTGATGGAAAAAGCAACAAACAAGGATCTTATCCACAGTGCTAACCAACGTCACACAATATTCAGAACTAACCTGACAAGAAATGTGTGACTTGTGTGTATATATATAGAAGTTATACATATATATATATGTGAAAAAGTTATTCTAAAACCTTACTGAGAGGCATAACGGAATATCTCTATAAATGGAGAGACATACCACATTCATACAGTATTGTTAAGACGTCAGCTGTCTGCAAATGAATCTATGCATTCATTGCAATCCCAATTAAACTCAGGCAATTTTCATAGGATAAACAAACTGATTCTACAGTTCATATGAAAAAGAAAATAGACTAGAAATGACAATAAAACCTTATAAAGGAGGAATAACAGAGGATTTTTTTCTCCTGGACATAGAAAACAGAGCAAGGGGACAATAAACTGAGACTATCCATACACACAGCTGTTTCGTAGCCCACCATATATATAGGCTTCCCAGTTGGCTCCGTGGGTAAAGAATCCACCTGCAGTGCAGGAGACACAGGAGGTGAGGGTTTGATCCCTGGGTCAGGAAGATCCCCTGGAGGAGGAAATGGCATTTAAAGACAGCATGTCTAATCAGTGGAGAAATAATGGCTACTAAGAATAATGCTGGAAAATTATCTAATCAGAGAAAAATAGAGTTAAACCATCATCAACTACTTTACAGCAAACTAAACTCCAAATGGGTTATGGAGGTACATATAAAAGAGGGAACTTATGATATTATTCAAATTGTGCATACGTGCTCAGTTGCTCAGTCATGTCCAACTCTTTGTGACCCCATGGACTGTAGCCCACTAGGCTCCTCTGTCCATGGGATTCTTCAGGCAAGAATACTGGAGTGGTTGCCATTCACTTCTCCAGGGACTGATCTTCCCAACCCAGGGATTGAACCTGTGTCTCCTATGTCTTCTGCATTGGCAGGTGGATTCTTTTCCACTGAGCCAACTGGGAAGCCCAGTATGTAAAAACAGGCAAACAAAAAGGCAAAGATACTCAAATTCACTAAGAATCTAGAGTGAAAATTAAAAATGACAACGAAATACCATTAAATCTCATTTGGTAAAATTTAAAAGCTTGGTAATATCTTGAGTTGGCAAGGATAAAAACACTGTTGTGGGGACAGTCAATTATTGAAGCTTGTTTGGAAGTGATTTGGGCAATAATATTTGTCACAATAGTGCAGGTCCCTTGATAAAGTAATTCCATCTCAGTGATATATCCTAAGGAAACATGCAAAGAGTCATCCAAGACTATTCATGGTGACACTTGTTTGTAGTAGTGAAAGCTTCATAAGCTCAGAGAGGAGTGGTTAAATACCATGGAAAGATGTTATGTCCAGACCGTGGAATTTTATAGGTAGGCTGCGAGTCTGGAAATACTGATTAAAATCATTTTGTAATGTGTTGAATGTAATAATAATAAACCATTGTAATGTTTCTAAATTTAAGGGTGGGTAGAGCATTAAGAATGAGGTAGGTCTATAGGTGGGCTTCCTGCCAATGCAGGAGACATAAGAGAGGCGACTTTGCTCAATCATGTCTGACTCTTTGTGACCCCATGAACTGTGGCCCACAGGCTCCTCTGTCCATGGGATTCTCCAGGCAAGAATATTGGAGTAAATTGCCATTTCCTCCTCCAGGGGATCTTTCTGACCCAGGGTAGAAGCCAGGTCTCCTGCATTGCAGGTGGATTCTTTACCACTGCACCATATGGTTCTCTTCAATGTTCATTGCAGCACTATTTACAGCAGGCAGAACATGGAAGGAACCTAAATGTCCATCGACAGATGAATAGATAAAGATGTGATACATATATACAATGGACTACTACTCAGCCATAGAAAGGAATGGAATTTGGTCATTTGTAGCGATCTGGATGAACCTAGAGTCTGTCACACAGAGTGAAGTAAGTCAGAAAGAGAAAAACTAATATTGTATATTAACACATATATGTAGAATCTAGAAAAATAGTACTGATGAAGCTATTTGCAGGGCAGGAACAGAGACTCAGACTACAGAATGGACTTGCAAACATGGCAGGGAAAGGAGAGGGTGGGACAAATCGAGAGAGTGGTATTGACATGTATACACTACCATGTGTGAAACAGAGACCTAATGGGAGGCTGCTGTGTAGCTCAGCCCAGTGTTTCGTGATGGCCTGCAGGGGTGGAATGGGTGGGGGGTGAGAGGGAGACTCAAGAGGGAGGGAATACATGTGTGCATGGTATACAGAAGAAACTAACACAACACTGTAAACAATTATATACTTCAAAAAATAAAAAGACGTGGGGAAAAAAGATTCAGCTTAAAGATGAACTGTGGTATGTAGCTGCTGTTAAAAACAATGCTTTGAGGCCCACTAACCCAGAGTGTGGAGGGCTTGGTCCCAGTGCACTCCACTCTGAGCACTCCTCGGGGCCTGGGTTCACTTCTTGGCCTTTTGGCTCAAGATGGACATTGACATGCTGGCTGTACTGGGAGAGCACCCCGGAGGCAAAGAGACAGAACCAGGGAGAATGACCGAGGGAGCCAGGTGTGGGGAGGGAGTGAGGGGACTGACCACAGTTTTTGGAAGGGCTGTCAGGTGCATAGGTTGGTTCTCTGTGGCCCCAGCATCAGAATGAAAGCCCTGGGCAAACGGAGATGTAAGAGGTGTCCCAAGATGAAACGGGCTGCCTTGGGAGGTGCAGGGGTTCCCATCACTGGGCGTGTGCAAGCCAAAACCACAATGTTTGTGGCAGAGATTCTGAGAACAGGTGGGGGTTCAACTGGAGAACCTTCAAGGTTAATTCTCTCCCCAAATATTGACTGAGCTCCTCTGGTTCAGGCAACGTGTTCGGTACTGGAAATAGAGGGATGATTGAGAGAGACAGGGTCCCCACTCTCAATAAGAAAGCAAACAAAATCACAAACTAACAAGCAAACCATTACTTTTTAGATATAACTGAAGATAATAGAACATGAAGCGACAGTGACTGGAATGGGGGACATTTTTAGATAGGGAGTTGGGAAGGACCTCTGAAAAGATAGCTGAGACCTGAAAGAATGAGAGTCATTCATGCAAATATTTTTCTGGACAGAAGGAGCAGAACGTAGTAAAAGGATTAAGAAACTGTCATAGAATTTGAAGCAGAGTGCTGTGATCTGATTTAGGGTTTAAAAGGCTTCCTCTTGGCGCTATGGGAAGTGGTGAGGATGGGAGGAAAGGAGGCAGGGAGGCCAGTTAAGAGGCCGTTTTAGTCAAGCAGGAGAGAGATGGTGCCAGGCTGAGCTAGACCTGACAGCAGCAGAGTTGGAAAGAAGTGGATGGACCTAAGTTTTATCTTGTATGATTCAAAATCAATTCATTCAGTCAACTGATCCCAGTTCAATTCAATCAGTTGATTCAATTTAGTCAATCGATCCCAGAAGTAGGTTGGCATTGAGAAGTGACTGCTTCCTAAACAATGTGTTAACTTTTATGGTTAGACATAAGGACATTTAATCTCCTTACATGGAAGCTGTTTTCATACATCTTGAACTCTCATTTCCAAATATCCACAAGGATGGGTGGCCAAGGCCTTTTGAGATACCCGTTCTGTAGAATTGCACAAATCCTACTTGTTATCCAAATCTGAGTGCAGAAGACCAGGACAAGGTTGTATTTCCATGACCCTGCCTCCCTTTGGCACAGTAGCCTCTCCTCTTATCCGATAACTAGTGAGGATGTTTCTTGGCTGGAAAAGCTTGGGTGAATTAAGCCTCTCTGAGCTTTAGTTTCCTCATCTATAAAATGGAATTATTAGGTTATATGAAATAATCTCCATAATTTGCTAACTACCAATGCCTGATTTTTAGAAAAATGCTCAATAAATGACCACCACCACCACCTCATCTTTTTCCACAGCAAGCTTTGTGAAAGAATTATCTTCCCAATGTCTTCTCATATTTTTGTCTTTTGCTTTCTTCATGTCCCTGAATTACATTCCCCACCTTCATACATGCTTCCCTCCTCTCACATCCCATTGCCAAATCCACTGAATACAGTTCTCTTTTCTTAGTTGACATGGCTCCTCTTTTAACACCGTGGAACACACACACCGGTTTTTAAACCCCTTCTGTTTGGGTTATTCCACTAAGCCATTCTCTCCTGGAAGGTTTTAACATGGAGAGAACCATGATCAGACTTTTACTCCAAAAAAAAAAGCTACTCAAAACCACAACACAGCATTTCACAGCATCTGGCACGTCGTGCCTGTTCAGTGAGCATGCCCTAACTTTGCTGCTGGTGCGGCCATTCTCTGTGTTCTGGCGGTGTCCTGTGCACACCTCTGTAATCTCACCCATCACACTGTGGTCTTGTCTCTGGTTTCCTTTCTCTAGGAGACTCCTTAAAAGAAAGGCCCTACTAGTCACAAATGTCTGGTGTCTCTTTCCTTATGGGAGGATTACAGTCGTTTTCAGATAGGGCCACGAGGCTTTCCTCGGTTAATGAAACGTAAGCAGAGGTGGTAGATGTCACTGCTGGGTGGAAAGCATTAACTTGCCAGTGTGCTACTGTTTAATGCCTTCTTTGCACAGCAAGTGTGCAACCATGTGTCAATGTGGAAATGCAAGGCTCAGCCATGATGTGGAGGACAGTAGTCCTGGAGGGTCCCCCAGATCTGTGGCAGACTTTAGAAGAGGGATATATCAGTCTTTGTGATTTTAAGACTCTAGGGTTTGGGTGGTGGTTGTTGGTACAGGAAAGCCTAGCGTAATGTGAGTAAAGCTGATCTATATCCCTTGAGCCTATGTAATGCTGCCTTCAGTACATTCAGTATGCTGCTGCTGCTGCTAAGTCGCTTCAGTCGTGTCCGACCCCATAGATGGCAGTCCACCAGGCTCCCCCGTCCCTGGGATTCTCCAGGCAAGAACACTGGAGTGTGTTGCCATTTCCTTCTCCAATGCATGAAAGTGAAAAAATAAAGTGAAGTCACTCAGTCGTGTCCGACTCCTAGCGACCCCATGGACTGCAGCCCACTAGGCCCCTCCGTCCATGGGATTTTCCAGGCAAGAGTACTGGAGTGGGGTGCCATTGCCTTCTCCGACATTCAGTATAGGACCTTAAAAATGGGGGTGGAAACAATGAATAAATAGGGAACAGAAGGGGGAAAAAACCACTTAGGCTTATGTATTGGTGACTGTGGCTGATTATTTTAGTAGTTAATAACCTGTTACATTTCTGTAGCATTCATAAAGGACTCTCATACCCATTTCTTGTGTATTCCTACACTCCATTCCTAGAGCCAGGTGCCAAGGGAGAAGTGAGTCTCAGTGGTATTAGACAGTGGCAGAGCTAGAGCTCAAACACTCGTCTCTTGTTTCCTGGTTCAGGGCTCTGTCCAATTCTCCCCTAATATCTACAAATAAGGCCAGGGACGTGGGCTCTAGTTGGCTCGGTTGTCACCCATCACCAGGGGTCCTGGCCACAGTGTGCCTGTCTCTATGCCAGGCTAGCCCAACCCTTGGCAAGAGAGGCTGGAGCACACGTGCTTATCGTGGAAATGCCGGGATTCGTGCCCAAAGGATGTCATTAGCCACACTCGCACATTCTGTCTCTCTCTCACATCTGTTGACATTGAGTTCCACATAAATTCCAGCTGTCTGTGTGTCCCCATGTGTGCACACTCACATGTACACCTGCACACTGTATAGGCATACCCACATGCTGATACACATTTAAATATTCTTTCATGTATTCATATCTTTTTGTATGGACATACATTCTCACATGCATGCACACAGAATTCATATTTGAGGGATGGCTCAAATGCTGATACATACTTAAATGCATGCATCAATATTCACAAATATCCACACACAGTTACATAACTGAAAATAATACCCTTCATGTGTTTTAACTCTTAACCATGTTCACATATTCTTAAATGTACATGCAGATACATGCACATCCCCATTACACATGTTCACATGTGTGATTATAACCATAGAAGTATACCTACTTATGTTCATATCCATACATGATCAGACACTTTTCTCTCTGAGGTTACCTGTCTATATGGGCTTTCTTGGTGGCTCAGACAGTAAAGAATCTACCTGTAATGCAGGAGACGTGGGTTCGATCCCTGGGTCAGGAAGATCCCCTGGAGAAAGAAATGGCAACCCACTCCAGTATTCTTACCTGGAGAATTCTATCAACAGAGGAGCCTGGCAGGCTACAGTCCATGGTGTCGAAAAGAGACACGACTGAGGGACTAACACTACCTGTCTAAATATATTCAAACTAGTGTGCACAGGTACACAGGCCTATGTGTGCATTTGCACAAACATATGGCCCCACAATATACACATGCGTGCACATCCTCCAATGACATATAGATGCTGCAGAGCACACACTGATGCGCCCATGTAAGCATGTGTAGTCCCGTTGAGGTCCTAGGTCCACATTTTTGTCTTATGGAGTGCTGGAGGTGCTGCTGTAGACCAGCAGTCCTCCTTCCCTTTCTCCTTCCTACTTTCCTGTCCCAACTTCTACTTTCGTCTTTTTGCACAGATTCAGAATCACTCCAAAGGTTGAATGAAGGTCAGCTAGCCTCAGCGCTAGCCCCATCAGGAATGGATGGAGACCCCTGTTGCTTTGCTGGCTGCCTGCCTACTCTCAGCTCTGGTGAATAAAGCTGAGCCCTGGGAGGCAGACAGTCAGGCCTAGGGACTCCAGCTGGTTATAGAGCTGCTCTGCACTCCTGCTGCTCTTAGAGAACAGACACAGCCTGGAAAGTTTCTGACATTGGACTGTGACCATATTACCACAGACCCAGGGTACACGACCAGCTCATTGTATGGGTGGTGAGACCGAGCCCTGGGCTGGAAGTATGGGGGCCTGGGTATGTCTGTTCAGTGAAGTTCCCTTTCAACTCTGACTTCCTTATGATGAAAAAAAAAAAAAAAAAAGCAAGGGCTGGATAATCCCAAATATCTGGACATTAAGTGTTTACATTTGGCTCAGGAGAACATGGGGTTTGGGGTGATATCTGACTTCAATTCCTACTTCTGCCACCGATTAGCTGTGTGTCCTTACGCAAGGGACCTAACCTTTGTGAGCCTAAGTTTTCTTATCTGTAAAACTCAGCAGTGGCTACAGGACTGGAAAAGGTCAATTTTCACTCTAATCCCAAAGAAGGGCAATGTCAAAGAATGTTCAAACTACCGCACAATTGCACTCATTTCACATGCTAGCAAGGTTATGCTCAAAATCCTTCCAGCTAGTCTTCAGCAATACATGAACTGAGAAATTCCAGATATACAAGTGGATTTAGAAAAGGCAGAGGAACCAGAGATCAAATTTCCAACATTTGTTGGCTCGTAGAGAAAATAAGGGAATTCCAGAAAAACATCTGCTTTATTGATTACACTAAAGCCTTTGATTGTGTGGATCACAACAAACTGTGAAAAATTCTTAAAGAGATGGGAATACCAGACAACCTTATCTGCCTCCTGAGAAATCTGTAGAACCAGACATGGAACAACAGACTGGTTCAAAATTGGGAAAGGGGTATGTCACGGCTATATATTGTCACCCTACTTATTTGACTTCTGTGCCAAGTACATCATGTGAAATGCCAGGCTGGATGAATCCCAAGCTGGAATCAAGATTGGTGGGAGAAATATCAACAACCTCAGCTATGTAGATATGGGCTTCCCCAGTGGCTCAAGTGGTAAAGAATCTACCTGCAATGCAGGAGACCTGGGTTTGATCCCTGGGTTGGGAAGATCCCCTAGAGAAAGAAATGGCTACCCACTCCAGTATTCTTCCCTGGCAGGCTACAGTCCACTGGGTTGCAAAGAGTCAGGCACAACTGAGCGATGAACATTTTCAGATACGCAGATGATACCACTCTAATGGCATAAAGTGAAGAGGAACTAAAGAGCATCTTGATGAAGGTGAAAGATGAGAGTTAAAAAGCTGGCTCAAAACTCAAAATTCAAAAAACTAGGATCATAGCATCTGGTGCCATCACTTTATGGCAAATAGAAGGGGAAAAAGTAGAAGCAGTGACAGATTTTATTTTGTTGGGCTCCAGAATCACTGCAGATGGTTGACTGCAGTCATTAAATTAAAAAATACTTGCTCTGGAAAGAAAACTGGCAAACCTAGACAGCATGTTGCAAAGCAGAGACATCACTTTGTCAACAAAGGTCCATAGAGTCAAAGCTATAATTTTTCCAGTACTCATATATGGATGTGACAGTCGAACCATAAAGAAGGCTGAGTGCCAAAGAATTGATGCTTTTGAGTTGTGGTGCTGGAGAAGACTCTGGAGAGTCCCTTGGACTGCAAGAAGATCAAACCAGTCAATCCTAAGGAAATCAACCCTGAATATTTATTGAAAGGATTGATGCTGAAGCGCCAATAATTTGGCCACCTGATGTGAAGAGCTGACCCATTGGAAAAGACCCTAATGCTGGGAAAGATTGAGGGCAGGAGGAAAAGGGGGCAGCAGAATATCAGATGGTTAGATAGCATGGCCAACTCAATGGACATGAATTTGCACAAACTCCAGGAGATAGTGGAGGACAGAGTAGCCTGGTGTGCTACAGACTATGAGATCACAGAGCTGGACATGACTTAGTGACTAAACAACACAAATGGAGATAACATGTCCTGCCTCATGGGGGTTGTTGTGAGGTGTAAATAAGATGATACACATGGAGTGCTCTGCATAATGCCTGACACACAGTAGCATTTAACGTGTGGTTGTTGCCCTTTTTTGTGTTCCATATTAATACAAGTCTGTAGTCTTGCTTTTGAATGCAATCTTGTTTTCTAAGCATATTCTGAGTGACAAGGAAATAGGCTTGAATGGGAAAGTGATCCAGAGGGTTTGGTTGGTGAGATCTAGGGGAGAAAGAAGCTGCAGGGGAGTGGAGCTCTTGGCCATTGCAAGGCGGCCTGGACCTGGGCTTCTGTGGCACCCAGTGCGTGCTGTGTGACCTTGCTCAGTCAGTGTCACCACTCTAGACATTGGACTCCCTTTCAGTAAAATAAAGACTGACTTAGTTTCTTAGCAGTTTTTCTACCTTTGAGATTTTAGGTTTTCTCCTGAATTATCTGCAATGTGTGTTAAACACATATTGATAATTAAGAACCCCATAGGAAAAAAAAAATCACTGTATTACTGAATGTGGAAGCCAGAAAATGACAACTCTACTTTGGATTAACTTTAGTTAATAAAGACAAAACTGTGTCAGCTGTGGCCCATTCCCAAAGAAGTACCTCACTGCCAGTCCTTCATGTTCTGTCTAAACATTATTTATCTCTGCCCCAGGCAGCCATCTCTCTGGGCTCCTCCCCTCGTTGGTTACCTCCATTTTCAGTACTATTTTCTCCTGAGCCATGCTGAGCCTGGCATGATTTGAGGTTGGGTTTCCACTTTGAATAACACTTAGGTTGCTGCTTAAGTGTGTTTGTGGGCCTGGGGTCCCTCAGTTTCCCATGTCTGTGCTCTTCAACCATGCTGTCTTTTTACATGTCTTTTTCTTGGGGATGGTTTCCTTGCAGTTGTGAGAATTGGACCCTATTTCCTGCTTGGTCACTAACTAGTTCTGGGATGGGGGTGTCTCCAAATCTCCATTTCCTCAGCTGTACACTGGGGAGCATTGTGTCTGCCAAGTCTGCTTTATAGAGTGGTTTTCAGAGCAAGTGTTTGGTGAAGGAATGAAGTGAGAGAACGAATGTGAAAGCTGTTGAAAATGACAAGTGGCATCTGAAATAAGAACTACCATCCGTTGTGTGTGTCCTTTGTGTCTGACCCTGTGCTCAGCGCTTCCATGCCTCATCTGCCAGTCCTCACACAGTCCCAGGTGGATGCTCTTGGTCCCCTGCTCTACGAAGGAGGAGGCTGACGTAGGCTACCTTGTGCGTGTCCACAGAGCTGAGTCTCAGATTTCGTCCGGGCACGAAAGACTATGTCCTGATTGCTATACTGTCTCTGTAGAAAGCATATGTAGCAGGAATAAAGTCTGAAGAGGTAGACAGGATATACTGGAGAAGGGAAAACTAAGGCTCAGAGAACTCAAGGAATTGCTCAGGATCACACAACTAATCTGGGGTGACTTTGGGGCTTCAGTGCCCAGAGCCCCCATCATTGCCCCCATCATTCTCATCATCGTCATTGGAAACAGTTTGAGCACTTACAAAGCATCTACTCTGAGAAATGCTTTCCTGTTTATAATTTCCATCCATAATAACTTCAGGAGGCAAAAGAAATTAACTGGGTGAAGTAGTATGACATTAATCACCCCTGGGATTTTACAGACAACGAAGTTGAGGCTTAAAGATAACAAAGCAACTCAGCCTCTTACATAAAGTGAGTGCATCCAGGTTTCCTTCAGAGCCTCAGCTTTTAACCACCATGCAAAACAAGAGCAAACCACCACTCCATTAGTAATCTGTAATAAGGAAATAGATTTCCATGCGACTGTTATAGGAAAGCAGGGGTGGGCTTGGAGTGCAGATGCGTACACCTGTCTCAAATAACCAAGTTCCTTACGTAACGGGGTCATATGTAAACCGTTACTTGGTTTGATAACTCTTTACCATTTTGGAAGAAGAGTGGAAGTTTCAACATTTGCCACACGCACTATGAATGATGCAGATGTCCGTGCATGTCTGGTCTGGAGGGAGAAGAACAGCAGAGGGCTTCACTAGGAGCTCTGAGAAGGCATCCATTCACAGGGTGGAACGACTTGGCTTTTGGACCTGGAGGTCCAGTGAAAAGCAGCCATGCTTGTTCTAGTCGATAGGCGGGACAATCTCCACATGGAGATTAAAGGCCTGTTAGTTTTAGGGACTTCGATTGCTTGATTTGACCATATTAAAACAGACCTCTCTGCAAAAGGATAGATTTTGGATCATTTGCCCCATGACATATAGAACTCAGCAATTTTTGCCAATCTGGGACTAAAAAGTTAGATCTAATTGGTATAAATATTTCAGACCAAATAATGGTTTGAATCAACAGACAATATATCAGATTTGGCTTACTTATTTAAAAAAAATTACTGAATACCTGTTATTAAATCACTGTGCCAGGTGCTGAGGTTACCACAGGAAATGAGACAAGATTCTGGCCCCCAAAGAACTGAACTACATTCCAGTGAGAGGAGGCACACACGGGTAGATGGTGAGAGTGTGAGAATGCACGGCCAGCGCATTCAATGGGGATTGCAGCACAAGTCATGAGAACGGGTAGAAGGAACCCATCCTAGCATTAGGTCAGCGCACATATGAACTTACACACATGTACATGCGTGTTAAGAGTGTGAAGGCTTCCTGTGGCGGTCATCCTAAGCAGGGAGTTAAGAGAATCTGAGGGTTGGCAATGGAAAGGAAGCTGGAGTGGGGGCCCTGGGCGGAGGCCTCCGCAGCATCAAGAGAAGGCTGGAAACCAGAGAGCAAGCACCTCCCGGGTGGAGAAGGCTGAGCAATTCCATTCATCCAGAATGGGAAGTGAGAGGGAAGAGATGCAGCCAACCAGAATCAGAGGGGCCTTGCAAGCTTGATGCTGAAGGTGAGGGGGCTCTGGGGGAGGTGTTAAAGCAGGGGACCAGTGTGGTTAGGTATGTATCTTAGAAAGACCACAGTGTGAGGAAGAATAGACTGGAGGGGGCAGGAGGCAAGTTGGGGACACTTTGCAGTAATGTGAGCAAGGCACCATGGCACCCTGAGCTAGACTAGAGGCAGGTGGGCATCCAGGGATGGATGGTTTAGAGGATTTGAAGGCAGTAACATCTATAGGACTTGGTGATTGACTGACTGCTTCTCACTCTGCTCATAAAGAGTTGATTTGAGGCCGCTTTAATTGTTTTCTCACAAGCTTTATTGCACCCTTCAAAACAAGTACAATTGAATTTTTGTTTTCAAGCATTGAGAAAAATATTTTAAAGTAGATTACATTTATTTATAATTATTAACATAAGATTTACTCCTTGCAGAAATTAGAAAAAATATAAAAGTACTGAAGGATATGAAATCCTCCATAAGACGATGATTCAGGGATAACTGCTATTAACATTTTGGTTGTTTTTCCTTCTAGAATTTTTTCTACTCTAACAGATATATTTTAAAATTTTAACTGTGGGAATTTTTAAATATATACAAACATAGAAGAATCAACCAAGTATACGCATCTCAGCTTGTATAACCCGTCTTTTGCTATTCTACAGCTGAATTTTACACTTACAAGCAGGTCTTTATATTTTCTTTTAATCTAAAACTTTCACCTCTTGATAGAATTTTGCTTTTGTAATCCTGAGTGTTTAGCATGTGCTAGCCCCCTAGCTCCTTGGTCATTTTCAGATATATGTCTTCACTCAAAACATTGAACAGGACAGTAAAAATGTCCAAATCCCATGAAGCCCTGAAAAACACCAGATTTCCCACTTCTTTGAGCAAGACCAGTACAGAGGGTAAATATTTCAGGGGGAGAGATCTCCCGGGCAGTAAGTAGCAGCCTGTGTTCTGACTCACTCACCATAGTTGTCTCAGCAATGGAACCGAAGCTGTTGATGAAAATGTTGCAGCTGACATTCACTGGGGGACCTGCCAATTAAAAGAGATTCTTGCTTAGCTCCATGGCCATGAAAAAAATCCCCCAGACGAGACCCATTCATGAAATGCTGAATTTAGGGATAGATCCCCTTTGGCGGAGGAGACCCTGACTTGTCCTCCACCCCACTCTTAGGCAGCAGGGACTCGTAGCCACATCATTATGCCAGATTCCCAGGTCCCCAAGTGAGCACCAGGTACAGAACACCAGAGGCTGAGATGTACTTTCATTAACACGAGATGATTCATCATCCTGCCATATGGTTGAAATGCCTTCCCCAAACCCCACTGGCTGCCTTCTAATTTGTGGCCGAAATGTATTTACAGCTACAACATTTGGAGGCCATCTTGGGAATTGCAAGAAACAGCAAGTTCCTTGCCTTGAACTTCTGAACCAAGGATGATTGTCTGAAAGGGCGTTGATGGGAATTACCAGCTGAGGAATCCAGAGGGAACCTCAAGGGAAGTCCATAAGTCTTTGGTAAATACTTTCCAAGCAAGCTTTTTGAATCCTACTGCAAGGGTAGGAAAGAAGAGGAGGATTATTTGCCCTTTGGAATCTCATTGCTAGCAGGACCTCTGTCCAATTGAAGCCCAGTCTCTTCATTTTGTACAATTAGTTACCATTAACTGAGCAGGGTTTTCTGTTGCACTGAGAGTGTTACTAATGTTATCTCATTGTATCCTCTCAGTAGCTCCATGAGAAGACACGGTTATTCCCATTATTTTACAGACGTGGAAGCGGGCTCAGAGAGGCTGTTTGTCCACAGCCACACAGCTAGTAAATGGTCAAGCCTGAGTTCAGATTGGTCTAATTCTGAAGCTAGTGGTTTTAATGACTATACTTTTGGAGAGAGGTTCAGAGAAAGGAAGGGGCATGCTCAAGATCATAATGTGGCAAAATCCAGGATTTTAAGCACTGCGTTTCCACTCATGCTGGCAAGAGGGCCAGTATAAAATAACCAGGAAAGAATGTGAGGCCGTGGGTAAAAGTTATATAAACACTAAGAGTCCAGGTGTGAGAGAGGTTCTGAAGAGCGAGGCATTAGGGAAGCCCTTGTGAAGGTGATGATGACCTTGAGCTGATTTTGAAGGGGGTTCAGACTTGGATAATAGGTTATGATCCTTCACTTGAAAATGGCAACATGCCATTTGTGAATTTTTTCCAGGTCCACTTTCTGGTTGATCCCCATGAGGTCCTGAGGTAGGCAGGGCAAAATTATTGTTACTAGGTCCCTCTAGCAATGAGATTCCCAGCTTCATAATACAGCAGAGAACTTTAGTAGCTCACCTGGGCTTCTGTACCCAGCAAGTGGTGGAGCCAGGACTTGAATCCAAGTTTTCTTATACCCACTCCACTCTGTTCATCTTGAAAAATTAGCCCAAGCATTTCACCCAAACTCAGCCAAGATTCTTTTATTTTCAGAAATCCTAGGGTATAGAAAGGGACTCAATCCTGCTGTGAGGATCCAGGCTTTCCTTCCAAGGGCTTGCCAGGATCCCTGTGTTTGAGACACAGCCCCAGACTCTCACTGGCTCTTTTCTCTGAGGCATGCCCCTTCCCTTTTCTGGAATGCAATTTCCCCATCGACTTGGGAGAGTAGATCTTGATCTGGGCAGTCATTCTCAGCTCCATGGGTTTGGAATTCCCTTATGGAAGCTCTCAGTTGAATTACAAGGTTACTGTATAGGATTGCAGGGCTGGAGTGTTTCTGAAGGATCACTTAACCAACCGTTTCTCAAACTGAGGTGCAGACGTAGAATCACCTGGGGAACTTGTTAAACTAGAGACTCCTCAGCCCAACCCCAGACCCAGTGAACCCAAATCTGTAGGGATTTAGCCCAGAGTTTATTGTTTAATGAGTGGCCTGAGTGATCCTCATGCAGAGCTGGGTTTAGGAACCACTGGTACTCATTCAGGGCTGAGCGCTTGATCACCTCTAGCAGTGGGGAACTCATTTCATCTCAAGCAGCACTTTCCATAGTTGGATAGCTCTGCCTGCTAAAAATTTTTTCCTTATGCTGAGCAGAAATCTGCCTTCTTGGTCACTTTCACCAGAACAAAGGCTCATTAGGGTTCCCCCCCAGCTCCTCATTTAGACTCAGATACAGGTTTCTCTTTTCATTTAGCCTCATACCATTAAGATGCCCCAAAGAGTTACTGCCTGTGCCTTGAAATGACGTGCACAGAGTTCCCACCCAGGCCCTGCCAGTATCTGGTGCTATGACTCCCATATAAATTAGATCCTGATTTATGTGTGCGAGAGGGCGCCAGCCAAAAGGACCTCATGGGGAGGTGTGGTTCATTGAAATAAATCTTAAATTAAATTATCCTCAAGAAAATTACAATCTGGCTGCCTTTGGCAGCAGTGTAATGTATATATTTCATTAAATATTAAAGTTTAATTTTGGTCTTGTGTGTATGTTTGCATTGGGCCGTGCCCTCGATCCCGGGAGCCATTGTGATACACAGAGTCTTAGCGAAGATACAGCATATCAAAGCTGGCAGGGCCTGGTTCTCCTGGATCATTTCACAGATGCAGAAACAGAGGCCCAGAAGCGTCAAGTGATTTACTGGGGGTCACAGACATCAGGTAACTAGTAAGAGGGTTAGAATCCAGTTTTTGAGCGCTCTACTTCAGTGTTAGGATTTTCACTGCCACTGTGTTCTGCAGAGCCCACTCTCCCCAGCACGCATATCTTCAGACGAAACTGTTGAGTGATTCATCACTCTGTGGGGTCCTCAAACAAGGCAGGCCCCTTCCTGTTGTCTTGGGGTCATAGGGGCCTACTCTGCCTGGCCTTTACAGGAGCTCTGTGGTCTGTGGGGGGCTTTTGGGACATGTGAAAGGGGCCGTGGGGCTCAGAAGCAGGAGGTACCCTGCAATCAATGTTTCAGCCCTCACCACAAGGGAAAGTAGAGATCTTACTCCTCTTCACCTGGGGTGGGGTTCCAAGAAGATGTGCTTTGCGCAGAGCCCAAGTCAGAGGAGATTATAGGGGGTTGAGATAGTGTAGGGTTGGGAAAGGCCCAAGGGATTGTCTTGTCCGGTACGTTTTGGGTCCGAGTGTTTGGAATAATGTTTTCAGGGTGGGGAGGGAAAGGGCCCTGATTCAATGGTTATGTCCACCGCTATGTAAGTAAGTAAATAAATAAATGAATCAGGCAGTAAGCAACTAAATAAATCACTAGCATTAGACAGAATTGAGTCAGAGCAGCTAGCTGGGTTAAAGTCCCCAGTCTTGGCAGCATGACTTGGGTAAGTCACTTAATTATTCTACATAGCCTATTTTTCGGAGAAGGCAATAGCACCCCACTCCAGTACTTTTGCTTGGAAAATCCCATGGATGGAGGAGCCTGGTAGGCTGCAGTCCATGGGGTTGCTAGAGTCGTCAGACACGACTGAGCGACTTCACTTTCACTTTTCACTTTCATGCATTGGAGAAGGAAATGGCAACCCACTGCAGTGTTCTTGCCTAGTGGGCTGCCGTCTATGGGGTTGCAGAGAGTCGAACATGACTAAAGCGACTTAGCAGCAGCAGCAGCATATTTTTAGGGTCATTTGCTCATGCGTTCATTTATGATGGGTTTACTGTGGGCCTTCTATGTGCCAAGTACAGCGATACGCACAAAGGATAACTAGCACATGAAACTCGGAGGCCCCTATGTTCAGCAGGTGGACAAGACCAAGGCACTTCTACTCAGCCTGGAGTTCTGAAGGAGCCCACGAGGGGGCGCTGGGGGACGGAATTGCTGAAAACTGCGAAGCTGCAGATGCAAACTGGTGGTCAGTTTTCTCTGATGTGTTTGATTTGGCCAATGGTGTTTCCCAACGATATGGTTTAGCTGCCAACTTGGAAGATTTCACATAACCCCCTGACTTAAGTCTCATCTGGGAAGGCACGCCACCCAGGGCCTGCTTCCTACCTGGCGGGAACCTGGCTGCCCTTAGCAGAGCGTGTACTTTCTGGTTCTCTCTGCTTACCCCCATCCTATTTCAGTTGTGCGCCATACCCGCTGGGCCCCTCTGGGTGTTTGAGACTGTGACTCTGGTGAAGGGCTTCTATGCCGACTCACTGTCTTTGAGGGAAGAAAGGTGATGTTCAATCCTGGAAGAGAATGGCCTCAGGAGTGAGGTGCTGGGGAGCAAGAGCACCTCGACATCAACAGGTGTGGGAACTGGGCCCCCACACAAGCCTCAGTGCACTTCCCAGCCTGTTTTCCATTTGCAGAGCGCTCTGAGAAGGGGACTTGGAGGGTGGGGGGTTGAGGGAGCCGATACTAGGAAGCTGTTAACAGCTGTCACATCTCTTGTTCGGTCTTGGATTTGAGCCAAAAGGAACAGCAAGGAAGGGCATCTGGAATCAAGGATTGATCAGAGGGTTGGCTGTGGGTCTTTGAAATAAGATTTTTGCAGGGGTGCTGGGAGGAAGGTCAGGGTGCACAGGCTCCCAAGGAGGTCCTCAAGTCTGCGCATGCAGAAACCTGCCCAGCAGTTAGAGGTGGATGGTTACAGTTTCCTGAGGCATCAGTGGATGACAGGAACTGGCCCCTCTTGTTGTAAGACATAAGAGCTCAGAGGACTGTGAGCCAGAAGAAGCTTCTCAGATCACTTCATTTGTGGTTAATAAATGGGCTACCCATAAGGGCATATCTGGCTCCCAAACATGTTTTGCTTGTATTTACATGTGTTAGGTTTCAGGAAGTTTCTCCTAAATCTTGATTTGTGGCTTTTCTTGGACTTTTGGATGGTCAGGCAGCACAAGACCCGCAGTCCTGTAGGGTAACGAGGGACTGGGGGGACGGAAGGGCTGCCTACTTTCCAGGGACCTGCAGCACTATTTTTTTGCATATTTCTACCACCCCATATTGTCTTACTAGGCACTTGAAATTGTGGCTCTTATTAAGTGAGAGAGTTCCAAAATTATTTGTTATTCCAGGGGAAGCTTTCAGTGGATGAACTGTAGTTAGAAGCTTCTCATCTAAGACAAATAAAAGTACAGCTGCTTGGGGGAGAAGCAAGGTGGGGGACTTGCTCGTGTCTTCTGTTTCTCTCTTTTGGGACACAGGGAAGAAGCGCCAGGACTCCATGAGGCACAGTGTAAAAACCACAGAGATAGCCTGCTTCATCCCTGCCCAGGCCAGGAGACTGAAACCGGGAAAAAGGAAGGGGCTTATCTAAGCTCAGAGAATAAGTTTGTACCCGAAGCGAAACCTGAACTCATTTCTCTACATTCTGCGTTCATTGCTTGTCCATTAGTAAAGCTAGCAAGTGGGTTTAGTTCCCATACTGACACAGGCATCCAGAGATCCTGTTGAGTTGTACTCTCCGAGGCTTTGTTTGGCCTTGGTGAATTGACTAATAGTATCTGCCTTAGGGGTAGAGAAAAGAGTCATGGAATTCATACCATCTGCATACAATTCAGTGGGCTTGCTGCCACAATCTGGGAAAGCAGATCCCTGGGGCTCTGAAAGGCAAGATTATCTACCTTTGAAATTGGGCCTGATCCTGGCGTCGTATCCAGAAGTCCTCCCCATGAGTTTATCCAGGAAATCGGACGGTGACATGGGCTTGGAAGCAGACCGAGCAGCTTCAGCCTCCTTGGAAGCAGCAAGACTAAGAAAGGAAAGAGGAGGCAGATGGTTAATGAGGGCTTTTCTCACACTGAGATCAGATCCCAGCCTTGCTCAGCCCAGTTCTAGGAACCACTGGAGAAGTAGGTAATATGGGTCCTTAATGAGGTAAGGCCCAGGCTACCTTGTTTATCCAGCCCAGGTATCAGCCTGCATGGGATCCTGGCAGGTGGCTGAGAGTGTCTGATTGATGCTAAGTAACTGCTGATTCTTTTAAGGCTGCATCTCTAAGGTTTTGGGCAATCACCCTTGACTGCTGGTTTCCCTGGGAGAGGAGACTGAAGGGATAACTTCCCACGAGGCCCAGCCCTGTGTTTTGGGAGCCTGTACTTTCAGAGGTCCATGGAACAGTGCAGCCAGAAAAAATCTTAGAGATCAAGTAGTCCAGCCTTTTTGGGCTTCCCTAGCTGCTCGGTGGTAAAGGATCCTCCTGCCAATGCAGGAGATGTGGGTTCGATCCCTGGATCAGGAATATCCCCTGGAAGAGGAAATGGCTACCCACTCCAGTATTCTTGCCTGGGAAATCCCATGGACGGAGGAGCCTGGCAGGTTACAGTCCATGGGGCTGTAAGAGTCAGGCACGACTGAGTGACTAAACAACAACAGTCCAGTCTTTCCCCAAAGTTTCTCTTCAGAATGAGCTGCTAATTTTTTTTTTTTTTTAAAGAAGATGCCCAAGTCAAATGCATTTGGGAACACAAATAGAACCAGGCATCTTTACCTTGGGTCTTCTCAGAACCTTTGACAAACTTAGATGCTTATACTTATGGGACTCTCTCAAAACACTTTCAAAAATGCTTTCTCAAAAACACTCTCAAAAAAGTTTCAAAACACTTTCAAAAAACTGAGACACAGCTAGTGAAGGAGATGTAGGTTCCAGGTAAATCAGGGGTCACTTGCCTGGATGTAGCCAGAACTGGGGGATTTGAAATCAAACTGGGGATGCTTCACATTGTTTCTGTCACTCTGCCCCCACAGCAAAGTAGTTTTAGGTGTTCCTTTGTACTGTAGTACGTAGTACAAATGACTGAGGTCTAGGAACAGGGGCCCTTCCCCTGCCATACTCTCTGAGGCATGCACATGTCTAGAACAGTCAAGATTGGAAGCTGAAGGGTTCACGATCAATTATTTCTGTTGCTTTGGGTGACTGAGCTGATTGAAATGATTATATCCAGGAGATAGCTGGAAGCTGGTGCAGCCCCACTGTGTGTGCTCTGGGGCTTGTATGCTGGCGGAGGTGCATGTGTAGAGATGCACGTGTGTGTCTCAAAAAACGAGAGCTTCTGTCACCTGGCCAAGCTGGATGTGGTGTTCCCCAAGGATTTGCGCTGCCTCTTGTGTTCTTTGCCGTGGATCCTTTTCTGGTGTCAGCGTTGTCGCTGTCTAAGTGGTCCCCTCTAATGGATGGCCCTCATAGCCCTGTCTCCACCTTGTCTTTTCCCACAGGCCCCCTTTCTTCATTTGCAGACACCTGGGGCGCACGTCCATCTGGATGTCCTGCCAAGCCATGCCTCAAGTGCATTCCAAACCAGATGCTGCAGCTTCCTTCCCAAGCTTCCTTCCCAAAGTTGCCCTGGTGGCACTGACGTCTTCCCGTTCTCTAGGACCAGATGCTTTAGGATCATCTTGTCTCTGTGTCCCTTCCCCTGCCACGTCCCCTCACTCACTGGGGCCTTTCCAGCCATGCAGGTGTCATGACTGTGCTATCTTTTTGGGAGTTACTCGTGTTTGTGTTCCGAGACCAGCAATTGTGGTGGGGTGCCTTCATTGTCTGTTTATTTAATCTTCTACTGTGTCTACCATGGTATGTCTCACACTTACTTGGTGCTCAATAATGGCTGAATGAATGAAACAATATTTTAATTAATTAGTCAGATATCTTGGTTAGTAGGAAGTATTCAGAAGTATTCATGTATGGATTAGCAATTTTAGAATAAGTAGACTATTATACTCACTAATGAAAAATAGTGAAAATAATCAGTTATTCCTTTGAAGTTTCAGAAAATTTTCTAGGATGGTTGCACTCATGCTTAGTAATCTGAAGATTCCTTATTCATATCCTAAAGGGCTCTTTTTAAAAGATTTCTTAATTGAAGAATAATTGCTTTACAGAATTTTGTGGTTTTCTGTCATACATCAGCAAGAATCAGCCATAGGTACACCCATGTCCCCTCCCTCCAGGGCCTCCCTCCCATCTCCCTTCCCATCCCACTATTCAGCCTGTCACAGAGCCCCTGTTTGAGTTCCCTGAGTCACACAGCAAATTCTCATTGGCTATCTATTTTATATATGGTATTGTAAATTTCTATGTTACTCTCTCCGTACATATCCCCTTCTCCCTCCTCTCCTCCCGCCATGTACATAAGTCTGTTCTCTATGTCTGATTCTCCATTGCTGCCCTGAAAATAAATTCATCAGTGCCATCTCTTTAGATTCCATATATATGGGTCAGTATACGATATTTACATTTCTATTTCTGACTTACTTCTCTCCGTTTAATATGCTCTAGCTTCTTCTACCTCATTAGAATGGATTCAAATGCTTTCCTTTTTATGGCTGAGTATAAGATCCAACCAGTCCATCCTAAAGGAGGTCAGTCCTGAGTGTTCATTGGTAGGACTGATATTGAAGCTGAAACTCCAATACTTTGGCCACCTGATGCGAAGAGCTGGCTCATTGGAAAAGACCCTGATGCTGGGAAAGATTGAGGGCAGGAGGTGAAGGGGATGATAGAGGATGAGATGGTTGGATGGCATTACCAACTCAATGGACATGGGTTTGGGTGAACTCCGGGAATTGGTGATAGACAGGGAGGCCTGGAGTGCTGCAGGTCATGGGGTTGCAAAGAGTCAGACATGACTGAGTGACTGAACTGAGCTGAGTATTCCATTGTATATGTGTACCACAGCTTCTTTATCCATTCATCTGTTGATGTACATCTAGGCTGTAAAGGGCTTGTTTTGATGGAAAGAATAAGGGACAATGCATTATACTGTTTTTACAAGTGTGAGTATAGATGTTTGTGAGTTTGTGTGATGTGGGCAGGTTTCTAGGTGTGATGAATATGCATGTTTTGTTTATAAATGGATGGATGTGGGTGGATGTGTGGGGACTTGGGTGTGTATGAGGGATTGTGTTACATAGAAACTCTGTACGGAGAAACACTGGGCTGGATGAAACACAAGCTGGAATGAAGATTGCTGGGAGAAATATCAATAACCTCAGATATACAGATGACACCACCCTTATGGCAGAAAGCGAAGAAGAACTAAAGAGCCTCTTGATGAAAGTGAAAGAGGGGAGTGAATAAGTTGGCTTAAAGCTCAACATTCAGAAAACGAAGATCATGGCATCCAGTCCCATCATTTCATGGCAGATAGATTGGGATAAAGTGAAAACAGTGAGAGACTTTATTGGGGGGGGGCTCCAAAATCACTGCAGATGGTGATTGCAGCCACAAAATTAAAAGATGCTTACTCCTTGGAAGGAAAGTTATGACCAACCTTGACAGCATATTTAAAAGCAGAAACATTACTTTGCCTACAAAGGTCCATCTAGTCAAGGCTATGGTTTTTCCAGTAGTCATGTATAGATGTGAGAGTTGGACTATAAAGAAGGTTGAGCACCAAAGAATTGATGATTTTGAATTGTGGTGTTGGGTTTTGGAGAAGACTCTTAAGAATCCCTTGGATTGCAAGGAGATCAAACCAGTCCACCCTAAAGGAAATCAGTCCTGAATATTCATTGGAAGGACTGATGTTGAAGCTGAAACTCCAATACTTTGGCCACCTGGTGTGAAGAACTGACTCACTGGAAAAGACCCTGATGCTGGGAATGATTGAAGGAAGGAGGAGAAGGGAATGACAGAGGATGAGATGGTTGGATGGCATCACTGACTCAATGGACATGAGTTTGAGTAAATTCCGGGAGTTGGTGATGGACAGGGAGGCCTGGCATGCTGCAGTCTATGGGGTCGTAAAGAGTTGGACACGACTGAGCAACTGAACTGAAGTGAACTGTGTTACATATATTTGGATATACAAAAATATGAAGACCTGTGTTCCTGTCAAAGTGTGTTGTTAAGAGTGATATTTAGTATGGGTGTTTTTGTGTGTACATATAGCAACCCACTCTAGTATTCTTGCCTGGAGAATCCCATGGATGGAGGAGCCTGGTGGTCTATAGCCCATGGGGTTGCAAAGAGTTAGACACGACTGAGCGACTTAACTTTCACTTTCATGGCATGTATGTAGACATGGGGTACAGGGTGTGAAAATGTCAAATGCCTTTGTGGCTGTACGTGTGTGCTATATATATTATATGTGTGTGTTACTGAATTATACTGTCACATGTAATATAGAATGGTTCATAAAGAGTGAAAAGAACAGATAATTTGGAATCAATCCTGTCTCAGTCATTTACTGGCTGTGTGACCATGGGAACATTACCTAACGTCTCTAAACTGCAGTTGCCTGATACACCAAAAGAAGTGCTGCACAAGGAGTCACTGAGGTAGCACAGATAAAAAATGTCAAAGATGGTTCTTGGTTCAAAGCCAGCACTCAGTACTGTCTTGCTCTTCCATTACCGTGTGTGTGTGTGTGTGTGTGTGTGTGTGCATGTGGCAGTTGAGAGTCAGTCTGGAGTTTCTCCTGGTCTCACTGCTGCTTTCAGCTGCACTGTAGCCCCTGCATGACTTGGAAGTCCTGCCAAACGCCTTCCGTGGCCTTACTTTACCATAGTCCCAGCTTTTTCTCCATTCAGCACCAGACCCATGGCTTCTGTGTGACTCTGGTGTGACAAAGGGAACCACGGGCACATAACCGGTGATTTATGACTTCACTGCTGCTATGATTCACTTCTCGAACCACTCCAGGAGTGGCAGTTATGAAGCTTTCATAAGCTCCTATCCTCTCTCAGCCCCTCCCCTCAGATAATAAGGTTTGGGAACGTGGTCCTCTCTCCTAGCTGTTACTATAGCATAAGACTTCTTTTGCCCTCAGGCCTCTTTCATAATCCTGAATCCCATTAGGCAGTACAGTGAGAAAATGAATTTGCCCCAAAATATTCCCTACCATTTGCTGTTAGCAAAATATGCCATTTAATATCTGAATCCTCCCCAAGCTGCAGCATCTTCTGATTATCCTAGCTCATACGTCTGCAGCAAGGCACTTACAGTCTGGTCACCTGGCCTTTGACTCACCAACAGTCCTTGTATGGTGAACTGAACTGGTGGGAACTGAGACTCTGAGAAATTAACTGGCCTCACATCACACAGCCCTTGAGTAAGGGAAAAGATTAGAACTCACATTTTCAAGCCCTGCTTCTTCCAAATGCTATGACGTATAGGAAAAATTTTTGTAAACTACGAAGAATATAAATCATGATAGTAGGTGGTGTTACTACTTGTTTTGAAGCTCTGTTGTATTGTTACAGCCAAGAAAATCAAAACCTGTGTCTGACCCCTGGCAATCCCCGTACACACTCTGAATTTACCACCCTTGAAACTGGGGAAGAAGTAGTGTGACTTAGCAAATAAATGCGTCTCTGTTTTGTTAGGTGGCTCACAGTAGAATTCTTGGAAATTTTGAGATTCTCTAGTCTAGCCCCTCCCATGTATCATGGTTTCTTGGAACACTGACAGTTTTTTCCGAGTTTTTTTTTTTTTTAATCATTTCTACTATTAGTCACTTTAAAGTTTTCATTGCATTGACATGTACGTTTTGAAGGCTTTATCTTGTTTTCTGTGTATATTTCTAATCATCTTGAAAATTCATAGTTTCGGTCACAGTAATGTCAGATGTTGAAATATTTATACTTATTTAAAAGTGGATATGGAGGTGATATGTTTTAAATATTTGTTATTTAGGGAAAAAAGTTCTCCTTGAATTATCTCACTTCTTTAAAAAGAAAGGTAACTTTGTATTTCACTCTTCACAAATGAAAAACCAGTATTACTTGCCGTAATAGAGGACAACCACAGCAGTGAATACAATGAAAACAAAACAGAAAGAGAAGAGTTTAAAATCCTAGTTAAATTCTGTTGCTGGCTGACATCCCGAACCTGAGATCTGCCTTCAGTTCCAAAAGAAGATCAGCGAGTGCTGGAAAGGTGTTAGAGACACGGTAACACCCAATGGAGACTTTCTTCCTGGGATAATGCAAATGACTGAAATGATGATTCTAGGTTATTATTATGTTTTGAACCACCTAAAATCGCCTCCCATCCCTTACTGCCCTTGTCCAAAATTTCTCTAATTCTTTTTCTGATACATCCTCCATTTGAATGTCAAATAGCCATGCCTTTCCACTTGATGATCATTGTACATTTCTGGCTATATTTAGACAGCACGTTTTGCACAGAATTATTTCTAGGGCCCCCTCAAGTAAATCTGTGCTTTGCGCCTCTGTGCGGAGAAAATAGGCGCCCAGGGGCCCTTCATGCACGTTTGCAGCCACTGCCTCTGGTGAGCTTAAGCCTTTGCTTGTAGATAGTGAGGGACTGGACGCAGAGGCTGGGAGTGAGTACGAGAAATGAAATACTTGATTGTTAGGATTTGCTGACCCTATGAAAGTATTTGGAAATGATGCAAATTGTTTCAGGGATTACTGAGATGTAATGTGGTGAATCAGACTTGATTTAGACAGATTTGATTAATAGTCATTTTCAGAATGTCCGTAAGGTCTCCTGGGACTAAGGGTTCTGTCCCTCGTTGAGAAGGCTTATGGCGATAGCTGCACTGACTGGACAGAGCCTTGAACTGTCTAGTGCCTCTTAGGGCATTTGTCGCGTTAGGAAACTTTGGTACTTAAAGGGCCTCAGTTTTGACTCCTAATGACAGAGATTAAGCAAAAGTCCAGGAGTCTGTTCTACAGTGGCATTGGAAGGAGGGTGACAGAGTAAAGAGGGGGCTTTGTGACCTTTGATGAATCACTTCCCTTTTGAGCTTTCAGTTTCCCAAGCTATAAAATGAGGGGATTAGAATAATCTCTAAGAGTCCTTCTGGTTCTAAACCATCATTTTAGTAATCTATAATATTCCCTCTTTTTAAAATTTTCTTCTTTACTCATCTGGTCTTGGGACCTGAATTTATCTGGAGCCCTCAGGGGAGGATGAGTGTGTGTGTGTCTTGCTGCCTTCCCATTCAGTCCCCTCATTTTTCTTCAGTGGAACAGCTCATTTCTCAGGGATTTGTTGGAAGCCAGGCCCGATCAATGCTCAGATTCTCATTCCCTAGTTGCAGCATCAATTGGAAATAGGGAATCAATGTGCAGTTGTCAATCTGAATTTCAAATGAGTTGGGCTTGGCAGTTAGCCTGGGGAGAAACTATTTCAATTAGACCCTTCATGGTACCACATGCCCAAGGACCACGGTGGGTGGGGGTAGCAGTGGGGGGGTCCCTCCATCTTGACGCCAACAGATTCCATGTCCTGAGTTCACCATGGGCAGGGAAGTCAGGAGGTCAGGGATTGGGGGGAAAAGGGAGGGAGGGCAAAATGAGGGGCAGAAGAGTGATTCAGAGGCTGAGGACAGCCAAGGGAGGGATGCAGAGAGCTGGAGGAGGAAGCTGGAGACACAGAGTAAGAAGAGAAGTGGGGGTGGGAGAGAGAGGAAGAGGAAAGTGGAGGTGTCTGTGGCGTGGCCAGTGCTACAAACGAGGAAGTCAGTGAGCACAGAGGGTGTGTACCAACTGCACCCGGGGAGAGGAGGTGGCTTCCAAGAGGCTTTGTGGAGATAGTGTTTTTTACAGTAAAACGTGAAGGTTGAGTATGGAATTGACCTGGAAGAAACAGAGAAGGAGAGTGTTTGGGGTAGAAGGAACAGCATGTGTAAAGTCTAGAGGTGAGAGAGGACTTGGAGAATTAAAGAGAAGTTTAGTGAGCATGTGTGGGAGTGAAGGAGGGAAATGAAGGGGGGAGAGAGAGAGAGAGTGGGAGGGACACAGAAAAAGGGAAAGGATGAAGAATTGAGAATGGAGCACTGAGTCTTCAAGGTTGGGAGTAGCCAGGAATGCACCCCCTGTTCTGTGTCCTTGTGGTGGGTTTGGAAGTTAAGGAAGATTGTCCCTCCTTGATGCCTTGTTAGTACAAATAATCCATCTGGATTTCTCAGCTGTTAAATTAAATTGTAGCCTGGCCAAGGTTGGGAAATGCACTCTCCAAAAGACCCCTCCAAATGGTGGGTGTCCAATTTGGTTTCCAGGCAGATGTGTCCTCTGACTTGGGCCAGGACATCCCCTTTGCCTTGGTAGGGAGGTAATCTAATGAACTGGTGTTTATTCCTTATAGAAAGTACCAGGTCAACTTAGTCAGGTGTTGACAGAAGGTCTGTCTATGTTTCCAGGAGCATTTGCTTCCTGTTGTTGTTTTTGATCAGTCACTAAGTCATATCAGACTCTTTGCGACCCCAGGAATTGCAGCATGCCAGACTTCCTTGTTTTTCACTGTCTCCCAGAGTTTGCTCAAACTCATGTCCGTTGACTCAGTGATACCATCCAACCATCTCATTCTCTGTCACCCCCTTCTTCTCTTGCCCTCTCAATCTTTCCCAGCATCAGGGTCTTTTCCAATGAGTCAGCTCTTCACATCAGGTGGCCAAAGTATTGGAGCGTCAGCTTCATCCTTTCAGTGAATATTCAGGGTTGATTTCCTTTAGGATTGACTAGTTTGATCTCTTTGCTGTCCAAGGGACTCCAAGAGTCTTCTCCATCTCCACATTTTGAAAGCATCAATTCTTTGGCACTCAACCTTCTTTATGGTCCAACTCTCTTATCCATACATGACTGCTGGAAAAACCATAGTTTGACTACATGGACCTTTGTCAACAAAGTGATGTCTCCACTTTTCAATACACTGTCTAGGTTTGTCATAGCTATTCTTCCAAGGAACAAGCATCTTTTTATTTTGTGGCTGCAGTCACCACCTGCATTGATTTTGGAGCCCAAGAAAATGAAATCTGACACTGTTTCCACGTTTTCCCTTTACTTCATACACAATTATAAAAGTCATTGTGGAATAGAGGGAGAAATATGAAGGTGGGGCTGGGAAACTGAGATGTAGTTTTGGCTCTGTGTCTAAATTTTTCTTGGTCTAATTCTTGGGCTAATTCTTTTTCTCAGATGGTCCCCAGTTTCTCCATCTGGGAAATGGAAGTTTTGGATTAGGTCAGCCGTGGTAAACACTTTACTTTGAGCAGCTGCTTGGAAGATGGGTCTGGAGCCTGACCCAGCAGGAAAGGGGAACAGGGTGGATTATCAGTCACTGTCAAGAGACTAGATTATTGAGTGGGGGCTTGTCTGATTTTTATGGGTTCTCTTGCTCTACAGTCCTCTGATCCTTCTAATTTATTATGCACCTACTACATGGATAAGGCGCTGTGGAGGAGAGGCGGATAAATATGTTGCTGTCTACAGAAGAAGCCTTCTGTGTGGACTGAGTTGGTGTTTGTCTACAGTGCCTGACAGGTAGTAGCACTCAATGATCTTTTCTTTTCTTTTTTTTTCTTGTCCACACCACACAGCTTGTGGGATTTTAGTTCCCTGACCAGGGATTGAACCCAGCCCTCAGCCATGAAAGCACAGAGTCCTAACTACTGGACTGCCAGGGAATTTCCAATGATCATTTGTCGATGAGTAGCTTTTGCCCACTTATTGTTTATAGTTCAGCAGATAGACTAGAGTAGGTACATATAAACAACCATAAGAGGTTGCCCTCAGCCTAAGGAGCATAACTGGAGTGCTCTGGTGGTTCAGAGGAGGAAGGCAGTATTTGGAGGCAGATGGGGACAGAAATCAGAATTTTTCTGAGTTTTGTGAACTTTTGCCTCTGTACACGTTTGGGAAGACCTGACATTTGTTGATGTCCGTGTTGTATATTTCTGGGGAGAAAGCTTTCTTCTGCCTGTGGGGCTGTCCTTAGAAAGGAATGGAGGGATGGTGTGAGGGGTAGGTATCCTAGGTCCTAGGAAGGGATGAGGCTGAGTAAGGCTGGCACTCTCTGACCTTGTGGACTGAACCAGTTTCCTGTCTGTTACTCTGACACCAGGGACTCGGGGGGTTGTTGCACAGTGTGGGCCTTGCTGGTCACTGTCAGCTTTGCCTGGGCTGCACCCTCAGTTCAACAGCTGGCTGGCTTTGGCCAGCTGTGCAATTCCGGTTTTATTTGATTGCAGTAAGGGGCTTAGGTTGGCCTGGAGTGCCTGACATGTTATTAGTTTCACTTCATGATCTGCTAAGCACCCCTTAGGGAGCAGAATGGCACAGTTGGCATGCCCTGAGCCTGCTTCTCCAGGTCTTATGAAGCAAGACTCCCTTCCCTTTTCTGTCTTACCTTCTGCAGCTAGATCTGCCTCTTATAAGGAACCATTATCTGGATAAGAAGTGCAAGTATTTGAACAGGGTTCTTGTCTGCAGTGAGATGAAATCTTGGGGGCATACCTAGTGGCCCAGTGGTTGAGACTCTGCCTTCCAACGCAAGGGATGGGGGTTCAATCACTGGTCAGGAAACTAAGGTCTCATGTGCTTCAGGGGTGCAGCCAAAGAGTTAAAGAAACAAAACAAACCTTGGATCCTTGAGGCTGAAAGGAACCTTGAGGTTCTATCTGGTTCTTCCCCTGCCCTTAGGGAAGTCAGATTCTCTTGGGATATCTCACATTCCTTAGCATTGCTTCCAGTCTGTTCTTCTAGATAGCTTTCCCTCCATTAATTCTTCTGTTGCTTTTATTTAAGTATCCTCATGAAGTAGGGTGAGAAGAATGAGGCGCCTGTCAAAATTCAAAGAGGCTCTTACTTTGAGATCTGTGTAGGTACCAACCCTGCACGTGCAGAGCCCTGAAAGTGAGCGCCTCCTTAAAGTTTGTGCCTTCACTTGCTTTACCCCAGTCCTTGTCCTCCTAGAGCATCCTAGGTCCTCAAACCCAGTCGATCAAAGGTAGAGTTTCCTGTGGATAATCAAGTGTGGTCACCTAAAGATGGATGTCTGCCTCTCACAGCATCTCATTTAATTTTCAGAAAGCTTCATTTTAATTTTTATTGTTTGCTGGCAAAAAATCCCCTAACATTAAATATTTTATCACAGTTTATCCTTTAAACAACCTGAGAGGAAGGGATGTCTGCCCCCATTTTAAAGTAAGAAAATTAAGGCTTAAGGAGCTTGTGGCTTGATTGTCTAACTCTGGCATACCACACTGCATTTGCTTAAACCGTGCCAATGTTTTCTTTCTTCTCATCTCCCTTCTTCTTACCTCATGTGCTTGTTTCAGGACCAGAATCATGGCAGTCCTTGATGTTTTCTGGTTCAAGTTCAACCTTCATGTCTGCAACCTTTCTTTTCCCCAAATTGGGACAGTTATATGTTATGTAGACAAGACCCCAAAAACATGACTTTGGCAAACTTCTTCCATATGGTTTTCATGAAGTGCAAAGCCTGGCACCTGGTCAGGGCTCAATAGGTATTTGTTAATTGTATACTTGTATACGCCTGGTACTTCAGAGGAATTTGTTAATTGTATACTTGTATACGCCTGGTACTTCAGAGGAAGCAGAATTTAGCTGTGCAGGTACTTAGCATCAATGATGTGATTTGACTGGAGTCAAAAAGCCCTGAATTCTGGCCCTGATAGCTTTAATCAGTCTTTGGGGGAAAATACCTGATGTCCTCTGGGAAAGTCCAAGGCAGGAAAATAAAAGGAGAAGCCATCTTTTTCTTTCAGGAGCATGTATAGCCATCCTACAGAATGACTGAGATTAATGTCCTAGGTCAAACCTATGCCTTTCATTTCCCCCTCCTAGGTCACTAAATATAATTCTGCAACCATCGTCTCACTTTGCCCTGACTGTCCCTGTGTATCTCACTTCAGGAAGTTTTCCTGTGCCTCTGATCTTCAGTGTCATTCAGTGGTCTGGTTCCACAAAGAATTATTGGCTTAAGCCTGTTAGCTTCAAGTAACCCCCTAGATGAGTCACAATGTTAGGAATTCGGGTGGGGGGCTATTCTTCAGAGGCTTGGTTGCTGAACAGGCCTATGGGGGTTACTCTGCTGGAGTCAAAGCTCTTAGCAGGCCCTGTGTAATTAGCATGCATCCCACGAGTTGGACAGGAGAGCAAATGGCTCTCATTACCTTCAATGCAGTTTTCTTTTTAATCAGATAAATTCCACTGGAAAAGTATGTCTTTGTAGAGAATGCAGCTCAGGGATTCTATACAAAAAGTTTTGGGAAAAAAAGACTGCATTGATCAGCAGGGAATTGTCATTTGATGTGGCAAAGTTCTGGGAGTATGAATATTGAGAAATATTAATAGTAATATGATAAAAACAGAAAGATGTGTTATTAGCTAATGATAGTAATAGCTACTATTCACTGAGTACTTACTATGTGCTGAGCACTTTCTTTCAATCCTATGATGATGACAGCATTACCTTCATTTTTTAGATGGGGAAACTGATGCTTGCATTTTCTGAAATTTAGCAGAGGTCATATAGCTTGTAAGTGGCAGACCCCACTTATAATCAATAGTCAGTTGTTGGTATCTAAAGCCCACACTGTTTTATTGACTATCCCAAGTGATAGAGATTTCCAGAGTCCCTCTGAGGTGCTGCTCTGGTTTATAGTAGAAATGTTTGTATGACTCTTTGGAACTGTGAGTGAGAATTCATGGAGCTCTGAGAATTGGAAATTATGGGTTGAGAAGAATCTGACGATCACTTTCACACAAATAACACTTTTGGTATACTTGGCACTTCCAATTCATTTGATCTTCCTGCCACCTGCATGACAGCATCTCCAGGTACAGCTGATGACACTGAGGATCAACTAAAAGGTTAAGATCTCATCTCAGCATCTCAGATGGCAGAGCCCTAACGTGACCAGGGTCTGGGGCATCTTCTGCTTGACTATTTGGCCAGACCCAACAGACAGGAAGGGAGTGAATAAATCCTTCTTGACTATTTATTAAATTGTCACTCAGAATTTCTCTGTAGTCAACTTGTCTTTCATTTTATTTTCTCTGTCTCAGTTCACCCATCTTTGAAATACCACCTTCCTTTATCAACTTTAGAGTGGTAAAGGGCATGATGCTTAAAGATGCTGTAGCAATAAATTGCTTTCTTAGGTCAGTCAACTTTTTGCATTCACTAAGTACTTTGAGATCATTATCATCTCATTTGAGATGGCATTAATTTATTGCTTCACTTATTTACTTATTTATCTGAAATAATTATGAAGTGCCTACTGTATGTCAAAGGTTGTACTAGGTGACTGAGCAGAATATAAATAATAAAAATATAACAGCCCTTATTGAGTGGTTATAAAGGACCAGGCCTTACACAAAGAGCTTTATTTATGGTACTGAATCCTGAATCTAATCCTTTCAGTCAGTCAGTTCAGTAATAATCCTTTGGGTTGGATTAATTACCCCCATTTTACTTATGAGGAAACTGAGATTTGTAGAGGTTAAATGTTATTTGTGCTAAGTCATTGCAGTTGGGTTTGATTCTTTGCCATACTTTGGACCGCAGCCTGCCAGGCTCTTCTGTCCATGGGATTCTCCAGGCAAGAATACTGGAGGGGGTTGACGTGCCCTCCTCCAAAGGATCTTTCCAACCTAGGGATCTAATCCTCATCTCTTGTCTCCTGCATTGGCAGGCAGGTTCTTTACCACTAGCAGCACCTGGGAAGCCCTATTTAGGTACAGCTAACCCCAGAGTTTGTTGTGTGTGGATCACAACAAACTGTGGAAAATTCTTAAAGAGATGGGAATACCAGACCACCTGACCTTCCTCCTGAGAAACCTCTATGCAGGTCAAGAAGCAACAGTTAGAGCCAAACGTGAAACAACAGACTGGTTCCAAACTGGGAAAGGAGTACATCAAGGCTGTATGTTGTCACCCTGTTTATTTAACTTATATGCAGAATACATCATGCTAAATTCTGAGCTAAATGAATCACAAGCTGGAATCAAGATTGCCGGGAGAAATATCAATAACCTCAGATATGCAGATAACACCACCCTTATGGCAGAAAGTGAAGAGGAACTAAAAAGCCTCTTGATGAGAGTGAAAGAGGAGAGTGAAAAAGTTGGCTTAAAACTCAACTTTCAAAAAACTAAGATCATGGCATCCAGTCCCATTACTTCATGGCATATGGATGGGGAAACAGTGGAAACAGTGACCAACTTTATTTTCGTGGGCTCCAAAATCACTGCAGATAGTGACTTCAGTCGTGAAATTAAAAGACACTTGCTCCTTGGAAGAAAAGCTATGACAAATCTAGACAGTATATTAAAAAGCAGAGACATTACTTTGTCAACAAAGGTCTGTCTAGTCAAGGCTATGGTTTTTCCAGTAGTCATATGTGGATGTGAGAGTTGGACTATAAAGAAAGGTGAGTGCCGAAGAATTGATGCTTTTGAACTGTGATGTTGAAGAAGACTCTTGAGAGTCCCTTGGACTGCAAAGAGATCCAACCAGTCCATCCTAAAGGAAATCAGTCCTGAATATTCATTGGAAGGACTGATGCTGAAGCTCCAATACTTTGGCCACCTGATGCAAAGAGCTAACTCACTGGCAAAGACCCTGATGCTGGGAAAGATAGAAGGCAGAAGGAGAAGGGGATGACAGAGGCTGAGATGATTGGATGGCATCACTGACTCAATGGACATGAATTTGAGCAATCTCCAGGAGTTGGTGAAGGACAGGGAGGCCTGGCATGCTGCAGTCCATGGGGTCCCAAATCGTTGGACACGACTAAGCTACTGAACAACAAAATCCAGAGACTTCTCTTTTAAATATCTTAATAATAGATATGCTATAGCTCTTGTATTCAAAGAACTCCCAAATTAATTGAGGGAAACCTGTGTGAAGACCAATTAGTGCTTGGATGTCTGAACCTATTAGAAAACCATATTACTTTCCCCTCCCAGATCTGTGCTGGTTCAGACCTAGTGTGGAAAATAAGCCAAGTTGCAATGAACCCCTAGGAAATGTACTGGCAAAATAGGTCTATTTGTTCCAGAGAAAACAGGTTTTCTTTCCTAAGAGTGAATCTTAGATGTGTGTGGTCTTCAGGCATCCAAGAGACTATGATTCAAAGGAGGGTGCTGAGAAAATAGTAAACAGTCTTCAGTGGGCAGTGGGGAAGAAATGACCTTAAACTGTAGAAAAAGCAACTTGGATTCAAATCTGCATCTGCCATTAATAAACTGAGTGAATGGTCTTCAGAAAGAGCACACTTAACTGTGAGTTGAGAGGATTTAGTTGAAGTGGGTATTTGTGTGTAAATACAGAGTTTTATTGATGCTCCCAATCTCTAATAAGGCTCTAAATAGCCCTCCTTGATTCCCCTGAATCCTCTAAGACAGAGAGCTGCAGCTATGCTTAGTGGAGTGGAACTTCTTTGTCTTACTTAGCAGGTTCTAACGTCTTGGGGAAGAAGTGGGTAGAAGAGTCATAGAATTATGGAACTGGGACATCTTGTGCGTTAAAAAAAAGATATTTTTTGAGCACCTTATATAAATTAATGATTTAGATGACATTCAGAAGGAATGTCATCTCCATTTATAGACAAGGAAATTGACTAAAGAGATTAACTAACAAGAATCGCAATGGCTACCAATGATCAAACATTTTCTAATTGCTGCCCACCTTGTTAAGAAGTTTCCCATACATGCTTTCTAATCCACTCAACCACTCGGTGAGGTGGGTACCATTTTCTTCTCTAGTTTTCACTTGAGGAAATGGAGACTTGGAAAGGTTAAATGACGTAATCAAGGTAATTTGGTGGCTGAGTTGATATGTGACTCTAATTGAGGTGGAATTTTGCCATATGTTTTGGAGCAGCTGTTCAAATGTGCTAATATAGCTCACTCAACTTGAATATGCATTGTTTTAAGTTCCTGCTCCTCTGCAGCTTAGTACCAGCTTCTGCAAGTAGTATTTACTGAGGAGTATTCAGAAGACATGTCAGTGAAGCCTGAGGGACCCAATGAGCTGAAAACAAGGTAGATGGATGATGATGCTAGACGGCTAGTGTCCCTTCCTGGTTTTAGGAGGAAGGAGGGCTGGTGGTGAAAGGGTGGCAAGAGTCATTGCTGAGACTGTCTTTTCCTTTTGAGGGTTTCCTCCCTTTTCACCCTATACCTTCAGGATCCTCTAGCGGGGTCACCTCCCTGTGCTCCATAGGAGGACCAAATAGGGATCCAAATTCCACGGCCCTCTGCTGCTTGTTGCATGGCTCTGAGGCAAATGGAACAAACTGGGTGTAGGATCAGAAGTCCTAAGTTTGACTACTACTCATTTCTCTTCTTTCTTCCGTGATCATGAATGCATCCTTTGTTGTACTGAAGCATCACTTTCCTCATCCATAGAGTGTCGATCCTTCCTGTCCTAACTTACAGATCACTACCAGTGGTCCAGTAGCTAAGAATCCAGGCTTCCACTGCAGGGGGGGTGGGTTTGATCCCTGGGCATTCATGCTCTTCTGTTTACGACCTGTGTGGCCTCAGACAAGTTACTTATCATCTTTGTTTCTGCATCTGTAAAACGGGTATCGTTGTTGTCACTCACAGAGTTGTGACAGAGATGAAATAGTTCTTCTGCAGTGCTTACTTTGGTACCTGGAACATTGTAAATGTTCAAGACAGTTTTTATTGATTTCAATTTTCATTGGTTGCTCTAGGCTGTATGATAGGGAATGAATATATGAACTTCTAGAGGCTTCTTTGCATTTTACACTTGAATCTACAAAGACCACCCACATTCACACCTAGAGGAATACAACAGCATTCTCTGGTAATTCTTCTGCTCTGTTCTTAGTAATTTATCTCTTAAGTAGTAAATTAATAGAATTACTTTGGCATTTCAATCAATAGGATTAAGATGATCTGATGGTAACGGAGTAGTAATTGCTGCTGCACAGATGGAAACTGTCCAGTGGCAAAAACTGTTCTTCACAAGCTGGCTGGCAGCCCTCAGACCAGATTCTTTCCATCCTTTAGAAAAATAACATTTTCCTCTGATGATAAAAGCCATGAATGCATATTAGAAAAATACAACAAGGTTCAAAGAAAAAGTAAAACCTACCTGGAAATCCTATTATCTAGATACCTACTGTTAACATATTAGTAAATTTCCTCTAGGTTTTTTTTTTTTCTTTATAGATTATAATCAGTTTTGTTTCCTGCTTTTTTACTGAAGGTTCTAAATGAGAATTTTATTTCTTCTTGTTATTAAACCTTTAGAAAGATAATTGTGAGTGACTGCATGAACCAGTGTGTGACTATATCAGCATTCATTTAGCTGTCCGTCTTTGATGGCCATTTATATTATTTCCAATTTTGAACTATTATAATTTATGCCATGAAAAGCCCCCGTGCTCACAAACCTGTGTTCATGGCCTGGAAGCAAAATTGCTGAGTCAAAGGGTATGAATGTTTCTAAGGCAGAAAGCCTCTAGCAATGTCAAGGGACCCCTCCCTACTCCAGGACCAGCAGCTTGGCTCCTCACTGAAGATGAATTCCTCACAAGGGGAAGTCTGCTAGTGGCCAGCGCTGAAGGCAATGGTGAGTAAGTGGAAGCTGAAGAAGAGAGGTGACCACTTCTTTTTCCTTTTTCTGTTTTAATGCTTATTACCCAAGAAGCCCTAGACACTGGAATGTGCTGGAGGGGAGAAGGAGAGATCTTGGTGACAGTGGAGTTTGGCAATTCAGCGTAGTTTGGTGCAGTGCATTTCATTTGCTATTAAACTGCCCTGCTTATGTTTTTTTTGCCTATGTCATATTCCATTTTTATCCCTGAAAATATTTATATATAATGAGCATACCATAAACACTTGCAATGGGGAGTAGGATATCATGGCGAACTCAAATCTGGTTCTACCGTGTAGCTGTATGATCTTGGGCAAGTTACTTAACCTCTTCAAATCTGTTTTTTAAATTTTTTGTCAGTAAAATAGCATTAATAATAGTGCTCCTAGCATTGTTGTAATTAAAGGAGAAAATCAGGTGTTGATATCGTGCTAGATAAAAACTACTTAGTATCTTAGCCATTATTACAAATAAAAATAAAAGTCTTTGTTGGTAAGACTCAAATATTCTTCATTAAAATCTTATGTAGTCTAGATTACACCTGACAATTCTGAAGAAATTCAGAAAAACCTAGAGATAAAAGAAGCTGATATGGCAAGAAATACTGGATGTGGACTGTACTTCACATCTTGGCTAATTTATTATTTTCCATCACAGGTCCTGCATCTTAAGAGGGACATTAACAGGTTGGAGCAGGTCCAGAAAGGAACAACTGGGCTGGTAAACAAACTTGGAATTGACCTGTAAGGAATAATTAAAGACTCTGTGGGTGTTTGGCTCAGAGAAAACATAGACAGAGAGATCATTTTTTAACAAATCTCTGAAGGGCTGTCATGGGGAAGAGAGACTCAACTTAGTAAAATAATATTCTTGGATATTTACTGTTTGCCAGGCACTAAACCAAGCCCTCTGCAGATATTGTTTATGTCTTCTTTTCCAGAGCACTACATGAGGTATGTATTTGTGTTCCTGTCATCCACATGAAGCAACCAAGGCACAGATGGCAGAAATGACTTGGTTGAAAGTTACATGGCTAGTAGGTGGTAGGGTAGGAATACAACCTGACCCTTCTGGTTCCACAGTTTAGGTACCTTCTGTAGGCTATTGACTTGTTCCAACTGACTAGGGAAGGCAGATGGGACTTTCGGAGTGGGAAGTGGCTGCCCAATGTGAGGAAAGAATATTTTAACCATTCGAGCTATCAGGTAATGGAAGAGACTCCCTAAGGAGATGGTGAGTTTCTTGCTTCTGGAAGTGTTCACACACAGGCTGAACTCTTAGTATCGTACTGTAAGGATGAAGCAGTCAGGGAGTAGGCTAGAGTCGAGTTTACTACTTATTGTATGACCTTGAAAGTTGCTTATCTTCTCTGACCCTCAGTTTCTTCCTTTGGAAACTAGGAATACTTAATTCTAATTTTAGGTTTGTTGGAAAAGTAAAACATTCAGATAAATTGCTTAGCCAGGAATCTGTTCATTATATGTTAAGTGAACAATTATCTATGGTTTTTAAAAAATTTATCTGCACCTGTGCTTCTCGTTTTATAGAGTGAGCCTATCTGTTCATTTCTTCCTGGAGGTCACTTCCAGATTTGGAGATGTTACCTGCAGAGTAGGTACGCTAGCTCACTTCTGCAGAGGCAGGTACCTAGGTGTCCTCTCAAGCAAATGACAGATTGGACTTTGGAACAGGGGTAGATAGTGGAGTGCATGAAATGAAGTATGTTTAGACTGTAATCCTAAGCAACAATATAGATGTTATTGAGAGAGACTAGAAGCATTTTACCCTGTTGATCAACTATCAGATGGGTGTGAAGGGCCCACTGTGTGCCCAGCACCTTCCATGTGGATTAAGCATATATCCAATCAGTTGGGGCACTCTCTTTGTCTTCAAGGACCTCAGTGCATGGGTTGGCTCAGACAGCTATGAAAAGATGAAAGAATAGGACTGAATGTCATTCTGTGCTGAGTCCTTTGGCACAGGGCAGTTAGGGAAGGGATGCTTAGAGGCAGGAGGTTGGAAAAAATGATCTAGGAAGATTTCTTTCTGGCCTGGGATTTCCTCTGTTCAGTGGTTCTCAGGATTGCATCCTCATAGGCACTATGTGGTAATGTTGCAGTTGTAGCTCCCTTGGGCGTATTCTCTAGTCATTTCCCTAAGACGTCTCCTAGAACCTGGGAGTATACTGATCATTGTTGCTCATTGCTAAGGAAGGGCTGTCCTTCTTAGACACAGAGAACAAGCCAATCCTTCCTCCTTTCAGGGCTCCTTTTAGGCCCCTGTTTTTCAGACATCAGTGATGCCCCTCACCAGCATTGTCCATGCCTCTCACCAACATCAGCCATGCCTCTCATCAACATCAACCATACCTTTCACCAACATCAGCTGTGCCTTTCACCCACATCAGCTATGGCCCCCAACAGCATCAGCTATGGCCCTCACCAATATCAGCCATGGCCCTCACCAACATCAACCATGGCTCCCACCAACATTAGTCATGCCCCCCCCACCCCCCCGCACATCAGCCATGGCCCCCAACACCAACCATGCCCCTCACCAACACCGGTCATGCCTCTCACCAACATCAACCATGCCTTTTACCAACACCAGCCATGCCTCCCACCAACATCAGCCATGGCTCCCAACACCAGCCATATCTCTCACCAACACCAGCCATGGCCCCCACCAACATCAGCCATGGCTCCCAACAGCAACCATGCCCCTCACCAACACCAGCCATGCCTCTCACCAATATCAACCATGCCTTCCACCAACACCAGCCATACCTCTCACTAACATCAGCCACGGCTCCCCACAACATCAGCATGACTCACTGGTGGGAGACATGAGTTGGCTGCTGAGAATAAAGCTTTTATTGTAATTCTTTTTGTGAAAGTTCTTCCTTCTCCTCTTTCAACAAAATAAGCAGATGTCACCTGCTTTGGGAAATGCCTTCCTTTCTCCTCCTCTTATTTCCTCCTCCTTTTATTATTCTCCTTAGCATTTGCTTCTTCCCACCAACATTCCTTTCCCCTCCTGGTCTTCTAGGTTTTCCTTTCCCTTCATTTGTTTCTAAATCCTAGAATGATAGAGCTGAGAGAGACATTATTGACTACGCCAAAGCCTTTGACTGTGTGGATCACAATAAACTGTGGAAAATTCTGAAAGAGATGGGAATACCAGACCACCTGATCTGCCTCTTGAGAAACCTATATGCAGGTCAGAAAGCAACAGTTAGAATTGGACATGGAAAAACAGACTGGTTCCAAATAGATTCCAAATAGGAAAAGGAGTACGTCAAGGCTGTATATTGTCACCCTGCTTATTTAACTTATATGCAGAGTACATCATGAGAAACGCTGGACTGGAAGAAGCACAAGCTGGAATCAAGATTGCCAGGAGAAATATCAATAACCTCAGATATGCAGATGACACCACCCTTATGGCAGAAAGTGAAGAGGAACTAAAAAGCCTCTTGATGAAAGTGAAAGTGGAGAGTGAAAAAGTTGGCTTAAAGCTCAACATTCAGAAAACGAAGATCATGGCATCTCGTCTGATCACTTCATGGGAAATAGATGGGGAAACAGTGGAAACAGTGTCAGACTTTATTTTTGGGGCTCCAAAATCACTGCAGATGGTGACTGCAGCCATGAAATTAAAAGACGCTTACTCCTTGGAAGGAAAGTTATGACCAACCTAGATAGCATATTCAAAAGCAGAGACATTACTTTGCCAACAAAGGTTCATCTAGTCATGGCTATGGTTTTTCCTGTGGTCATGTATGGATGTGAGAGTTGGACTGTGAAGAAGGCTGAGCGCTGAAGAATTGATGCTTTTGAATTGTGGTGTTGGAGAAGACTCTTGAGAGTCCCTTGGACTGCAAGGAGATCCAACCAGTCCATCCTGAAGGAGATCAGCCCTGGGATTTCTTTGGAAGGAATGATGCTAAAGCTGAAACTCCAGTAGTTTGGCCACCTCATGCGAAGAGTTGACTCATTGGAAAAGACTCTGATGCTGGGAGGGATTGGGGGCATGAGAAGAAGGGGACGACAGAGGATGAGATGGCTGGATGGCATCACTGACTCGATGGACGTGAGTCTCAGTGAACTCCGGGAGTTGGTAATGGACAGGGAGGCCTGGCGTGCTGTGATTCATGGGGTCTCAAAGAGTCAGAGACGACTGAGCAACTGAACTGGAACTGCGTCCAGTCCCTCCATCCATTTTACAGTTTAGAATACTGTGGTCCCGGGAGGGAAAGAGACTCCCATGTGAGTTCTTGGCCAAACTCACCCAGAGTAGACCCAAGATAAGTGCTCTTTCTTCTTTCTTCTTCTTCTCTCTTTCTTTTTCTCTCTCTTCTTGTCCCCGCCTTTTATTCCTTGCCCAGTACTATTCTTTATTTTTTTTTCCATCTTTTCGTAAACCCCATGGTGATAGACGGAAAGGAAATCAGGGCTTTGAGCAGCAGATCTGAGGGGAAGGGTGTTGTCAGCTCCTCCTCACCTCCCTTCCTCACTGGCAAAGGCTGTGTTTGGAGAAAGCCTCTCAGTTTTCTGCCTCAGAGGCTCTGTTCCTTCCCCCCTGCCCCACCACATCTTTGGAGAGGTTTGTACAATGTCTTAGGAAGACTTTGTATTGGATTGGCAGGGTGGCTGGCCTACAGGCATCCAGCTTGGGAAGATTCCCTGCCTCAGTTTCCTCATCCACAAAAGGGGATGAAACTAGTACTTACTTCAGAGGACTGCTGTAAATATTAGTTAACGTATGTGGAGCGTTTAGAGAAGTTCCTGGCATATCGTAGGTTCTTAATGCGTGCTTTGTATAAAATTATTAATTATAGATATTATTTAGAGGAATTCCTGTCTGTCAGGCACAGGGTTGGGAGTCACAGATGTCATTCTTACATAAGAAGGGGATGGAAACCTGTGAAAGTAGCTTCAGTAGACGCTTGTTGGTGACCTCATCCCCACTGTGCTCTGCCAGGCGAATATGCCTACTTTTTACCCAAATGTGCCATCTTTTCCCAACCATTTGAATTCAGATAGCAGCTCATGTCTATGATTCACTCTGAGAAGCTGTTTAGGACTTCAAGTTAAGCCTTGCTCAGAACCTACCCAATCTCAGAAGTCTTACTGGCGTTTTCCAGTTAAAACAATAGCACTGTCCAAGGTAGAATGAAAGGATACAGTACTCCCCAAGCCCAAATCAGTTGCATATCATCTGACAGGTTTTGTCCAATTCATATACTGTGATTTAATTGCTTTTTAATTTGATTTTGTTGTTGTTGTTGTTTAAAATAAACTCTCAGTATTATAATGTGAAGAGTTGACTCATTGGAAAAGACTCTGATGCTAGGAGGGATTGGGGGCAGGAGGAAAAGGGGACAACAGAGGATGAGATGGCTGGATGGCATCACCGACTCGATGTCCGTGAGTTTGAGTGAACTCTGGGAGATGGTGATGGACAGGGAGGCCTGGTGTGCTGCAATTCATGGGGTTGCAAAGAGTCAGACATGGCTGAGTGACTGAACTAACTGACTGATTATAATGAAATTGATAATTCTAGTACCTAGGAAAATAAAATTCATGATAAAGTATAACAAAATTATCCTGAACCACTGAAATCTATGTTACATACTATCAGTGGGACAATCATGAAATTTTAGGAAAAATCATCCTGATGTGAAGAGAATTAGAGGTCTTCATCTTTGTCTGGGCTGGACATTAATTCATGGTTGACTTTTCCCTCTGGCCTCAGTTTCCCCCTGGGAATTGAAGGAATGGGGTCAGAAAATTCTTTCCCTAAGTTTTTTTTTTTTTTAATGACCTAGAGGATGCTATGAAATTACATACAGAATTGTGCAGGGCTCTAGTCACTCTGATGAAAATATATTCCAACCATCACTTGTTGTAAAAACCCAACTCTCTAATGTAACTCTGGCTTCCATTTTCCAATGACATTTTGCTTCCAGCACAATGACTTCAGTGGGAAAAGCAACTTCCATTTGCTTGAGAAAGTCCTTCAGAAACCCCAAACTGTCTCAGCCCCTACGCTTGATTTTACTTGGAAGATACCAAGCAACTGGGCCTGGGTTCACCTTTCTCCAAGTGTCTTTTTTCCCTACCTGGTATAGGTTGTCTTTTTATTAAGGTGAGGTCCAAGTTTATTTTTGTGCCCATGCTTTCTGATATCCTCTTTCTTTCTTAAAAAAAAAAAACAACTTTCCAGCTTTCAAAAGTAATAAATATTATTTTAAAACATCCAAGCATTACTAAAATATTTAATGTAAGAAGTAAAAGCACCCAATAGTCTCATTCTCAATAGATAATAACAACTATGAACAGTTTTGGGTCCATTTCTCTAGACTTTTTTCCCATGTGAGAACAATGAAACATTTAAAAAAATAAAAATGGGATCCTACAATATATATACTGTTTGCTTCTTGCTTTCCCCCCTATTGAATCTTTTTTCCTCAGTATTTTTGACTTTTTTGCATGGAATGAGGTCATCTGCCTTTGGCACTTACTGACTGTGAGACTGTAGATGAATCACTCTTCGGCTCAGGGTTTCAGTTTCCTCATCGGTAAAAGGAAACAGCCCCTTCCCACTTCGCTGTGATGTAAGCTTTAAGGGAGAGAGCATGTGAAAGTGTAGGCACCCTGCGGTGGCCTCCAGTGAACCCTCCTCTGTCCTGTTCTCCTGTTTGACTGGGTTTGGAGCACTGACCATGACCTGAAATTCTGATTTCCCGGGTTGTTTCTTTGTTTGTACCACCTCTAGAAGTTAAGCTGTGTGAGAGCAAAGACCGCATCTCTTCTGCTCATCACCGAATCTGTCCCCCAAATGTAGGAAGATTACTAGTTTATGGTATAAAGTCAATAAATATTTTTTAGATAATGAAGAAATTATCCCTGCTCAGCCTTGCTTCCGAATGATGAAAGGCCCATAGGCAGAGCAGGACTGGGCTGAGTCTTAGGTCACAGGAGATAGCTGGCCCATCCAGTGTTCCTGAACTCCCCATCCTCCCGTTTCCCCTTTCTGTAAGCCCTTTTCCTCTGTCTATATCATCCTCTCTTGGCCCTCTTTGTCACCTGGTGTCACTAGGTGTCACCTAGTCATTCTTTATGGCCCAGTTTAAGTGCCTTGATTCCTATTAAAATTGTCTTCAACTTTGTACTGCACCACACCTGCCCCCCACCCCCCAACCCCAGGCAGAGTTATGTGTGCATTAGTTGCTCAGTCATGTCCAACTCTGCGATCCCATGGACCATAGCCTGCCAGGCTCCTTGTCCATGGGATTTTCCAGGCAAGAATACTGGAGTGGGTTGCCATTTCCTTCTCCAGGGGATCTTCAATTCCTGACCCAGGGATTGAACCTGGGTCTCCTGCATTGCAGGCAGATTCTTTACCATGTAAGCCACCGAGGAAGCCCCTAGGCAGGGTTAGTCAGATTCTTCTTTATGATCCCACAATGCTTTGCATGTGCATTGCTATCACTCTACATGTCTTTTCCTGTTGAATTCTTAGGGTGATTTGGCAGGGAAGGATAATTATCATTGCCATTTTACAGATGAAGAAAACTGAGGCTTAGACATCTTAAAAACAATCTTGCTGCAAGTCATAGAGTGGTATACCATCGCGTTTTGACTTCCCTGGTGGCTCAGATAGTAAAGCATCTGCCTACAATGAGGGAGACCTGGGTTCAATCCCTGTGTTGGGAAGATCCCCTGGAGGAGGAAATGGCAACCCACCCCAGTATTCTTGCCTGGAAAATCCCATGGATGGAGGAGCCTGGTAGGCTACAGTCCACTGGGTTGCAAAGAGTCAGACACGACTGAGTGACTTCACTATCTTTTCTTTCATACCATCACAAGTGGTTTAACAAGGATTCCGGAACATATTTGACTGATGGCAAGCCAGAGTTTTTAACTGCTGGGGTCAACTTAAGAATTATGCAATGACAGTTGGATTTTTATGAAGTCCAATCTTATTTTAGGGATAGAGAAACTGAGACTCAGTTACAAAGTCAGAGCAGGGCTTTCAGAGGGAGGAAAATTCTGCTCTATTCTCTAGGCTGTCCAATCGAGGTGGTGTGGAGGTTGACTCTTTTACTGAACCTTGTCACCCTCTTTGTCAGGAGGTATAGTTTTTCATATCCCAAGGCATTTTCAGTGAATTCCTCCAAGACCCTTCCCTTTGGGCATGATGCAGTCTTTTCTTGGCTCCTGTCAAGAGTTTTTCTCTTCTACTAGATGTTTTTGGTCACATCACAAAAACTGGCTCCAGTGAGGTCTGTGTTTCCTGCACAACTGAAAGCCATTTTCAAAAGTTTGCCTTGTCTTATGGAAAGGGGCCTCTCTGCGGACCCAGGCCCCAGTGGGAGGCAGCCATATGTGCAATGGCACAGATGTTTTGAGAAGCCCAGAGTTTGGACATCCTTGGCTAGACAGCAAGGATAAGGCTAAACAACTCTCTTCAATAGCTCTCGAGCCAGGGCTGAGCTGTATGTCTAGCTCACTCTCACTGTGACTCATTTCTTGGAGCAAAAAGGTGTCACTGTGAGACATAGCAGTGCATTGCATTGGCTGGTTGGAAGCCTTCTGGTCCTGGGCTTCAGCAGAGCCAATAAGAGAAGGATGGGAGCAGGTATATGGGGACAAAATAATTCAATTCAACAAGATCTGAATATCTAACATACATGAGCCACTGGGATAATACTGTCAATGAGGGGAATGGAGCAAGCTGAAAACCCTGGTGAGCACCTTTTCTTCATGTTGGCCTTTCACATGAACCAAGAAACCCATTAAGTCCCTAGTCTTTGAAGGGCTTATCGTCCAACTGAACAAGTAGAAGGGCACCCAAATGTTTGTAAGGCCACAGTGTGCGAACTGAGTGCTGAAGGTAATGCCTACATTTCCGAGGAGATTTAGGAAGGAGAATCCATGCCCAGTTCTGGGTAGGGATGGTGGCAGTCTGGGGTTGCTTCATGGAGGAAGTGTTGTTAGAGGTGGCTTGTGAGGTGTGGATAGGATCGGAGAGAAGTGGAGAGGGAATTCACTAAGGGCTTGTGCTCTGCTCAGAAAAAGTGCTTAAAGGTGACTGCATTTGTCTATTGGCAAAGTTTTCTCCATTTTTTAAGATGAGGAACTTGAGGCTCAGAAGGGTTGAGCAAACTGCCAAGATAATACAGCTAGGAAGTGACAGAGACAGGTTTCAAAAATCAAATGAACTTGAATCCAGAATTGGTGGGTGTGCCTTTCAGGGCGAAAATGAGGGAGGGATCTTCCTAGATTTAAGGAACGTTAGGGACCAGTGGGAGAAAAGTACAGAGATGAGAACAATGGGCATGTAACAGACCAATGAGAAATTCAATTGAGGTAGAATTTGGTTTGTGTGAAGTGAAGGAGCTGGAAATGGAAGTGGTGGCTGTTTTGTGGCAAGCTGAGAGTGGGGTCATACTCGAGCCTGGTGTTCTCAGCGAAGGGCAGCATAAATGCGCAGATGAATGAGATCCATCTGTATGTGTACTGACAAGGTATTGCTGGGTGAAAAAAGGCAAGTTGCAGAGCATAGCATTTAGTATAGCCCTATTTTTGTAAAACAGCAACAGCTCAGGATTGAGCACAGCTGTTAAAGACTCTGAGTCGCACGGCTTGGATTTCAGTCTGGCACTGCCATTTCTAAGCTGGGCGGCCCTAGGAAAATCACTAAACTTCTCTGTTTCCTCATCTGTAACTTCATCTATACCATGGGATGAATAATAGTATATCCTTACAGGATTGTTCTGAAGGTTACATGAGTTAATGCATATTCAAATTTTAGAAAGGCTTCTTGTCATTATCATGTTATTAAGATTATCTGGAAAGATGAATATTGAATTGTTAAGTGATTTACCTTAGGGAGTAGGACTTCTGTGTCTTTTAGCTTTAAGCATATCTCCCTTTGTGGTTTAAATATTTTATGGCAAACATGTATAATGTTTATAATGTAAACAGACAAAACAGCAAGTTTATTTCAAAAGTTAACATTAGGAGGTTGAGATGAGAAGACTTTATTTCTATTGTGTTTTTTTCTCCTACTGGCAACAGGCCTGCTAGTGACACATTCAGAATTGTCTCTGGTGTCCCTCAGATGGCTGCTGGGAATAGGTGTCTGAGACGCATTGTTTGGGTTTCCCACAGGCCTTGTCTAGAGTGATGCTCCTGCTTGTAAAGGAGAGCTAGCTTGGTCCTTGCTGCCTCTCCCCGTTCTGCTCCCTGCCCTCATCTGGGTATGTTTTCCTGGCCTAGAGGTGTTCTGAGAAACCCTCGGGGTCTGCTTTGGGAGCGGCAGGTCCCGAGTTTGTGGTGAGGTCTCCGATGCTGGATATTGGGGTGCCTCTCCAATCTTATGTACAGAAGGTGAAGGGAAACTGGGTATCCTCAATCCTGTGTGTTTGGAGGTTAGAGCATGAGGCTTGAAAAGGTCTTTGGTCTGAATTCCAGGGACTGGCAGTTAAAAAAGAAAAAGATGAGCCTGAGATTATGCTGCCTTTTTTCCTTGCCTTCCTGCTCAGTCATTCTCTCCTGTCATCCCCGATAGCTCTTTCAGTGGAGTGATTAGGGGACAAAGAAAGGCTGTACTGCAGGGACCCGTCTCTACCCTGAGACAGAGCTCTAACCACATGCTCTCTGCCCAGGGTGGAAAGTAGTGTAATATTCCTCCTCTGTGAAGGGTGGAGATTAAACACTCACATCCATTTATGGATGTATGTTAACTTTATATCTAGAACCACCTGCAGGAGATGAGCTTTTGATTATTTGAAGAAGCAAACTCATCTCTTTTTTGCCTCCATCTTCTTCCAGTTCAGTCTCCTCCCTGCTTTTCCTCCCAGGTTCATTCTTGGAATAACAGTGGCAATACAATGGTTAAAAGAATGTTTTGTGCAGTCAGACTTATCTTTGAATCCTAGCTCTGCTTCTTACGAGTTGCCTTACCTTGGGTAAACTACATAACCTATTTATGCCTCAGTTTTGTCACCTGTAATATGGGAATATCATAATACTTAGGTCTAAGGATTTGTGACATGAGGCACATGATGTTGTTAGCACAGTATCTAGCATTCAATGAACACTTGATAAATAGTAACGATTGGTATTGAGTGGTTGCAGTCAAGGCTGAGATGGAGCATCGTAAAGGAAGGAAGGAAGGGATACCCGCCTGCAGTATCTGTTAACGTAAATGATATGCTAGCTCTGTGCCCCAGCGATTCCATTTCTGTTCTTGTTATCTGCCTGGAAAAATGTCCTGTGTTCATTCACAAAGATGTAGGTTCACTGTGATTATTGCAGCACTGATTTCAGTGGAAAAATTGGAAAAAAGTAGAAATGTACATCAATACGGAAGTGGCTGGAAAACAGTGGGATATCCATAACATATGTTCTGCAGTAGCTAAAAGAATGAGGTGGAGATGTTCACCTCAACAGATAAAGCTTTCCAAGACATGCTGATATGTGAACAGAGTAAGTTGTAGAATCATATGGGCAATTTGATTCCATGAAATGATAGTATATATATTTCAATGAATAGTATATACAACTTAATAGATAGTATATATAGTTCAATAGATTTCAATATATATTTAAACATATGTATGTATAACTATTGAACTATATATACTATCACTTTGTGTGTGTATATTTATATATATGTGTGTGCATATATAATATATACATATATGAATAAAAGTTATCAAGTAGGTTACCTCTTGAAGAAATAAAAGCTGGGAGGGACCTGGAGATCATCATCAAAGGGGATTTTAGGTTTAAGTCTAATATTAGCATTTTTAAAAAATAGAACATATATATATATATAGTACAATTTAAAAAGGTTAAGAAGAGAGAAAGAAATACCTATCTGGCTAAGAATCCGAAGACAATGACTATCAAATCAAAACCCTGATGGGAAATTTCCAGCTCATAACCCCTGTGGCCCCCTGGTCGAGGGTGGAGGCTATTAGCCTGATAGCCATATCAGTTCACAGGGGCTGCAACTTTGAGAGGAATATATAAAGAGGGGTACCTATTAAGGAGGGCAGTGTATATACATGTTAGGGATGTAGATAGTCCAGCTGTAGGTTAGGGATATATATATATATACACACACACACCAACTTTAAGAAGAAAGAGGCAATGTGGTGAGCTAGGAGGAAGGAAGTTTGTATTTGAATCTGACATAACCCTGAGATTAACAGTGTGTCTTAAGGAAGTCACTTTTCTAAGTCTCGGTTTTCTTGACTCTAAAATGGGGATAGTAGCAACTGCCTTATATCTATTTTTTTAAGGTGGTTGGAAAGCTCATATGGGAATGCAGGTGCGAAACACTCTATAGACTGTGGAGTGCTCTTGTAAGAGAACCCAGCAAGTCTTCTGGCAGCCAGGGTTGCAGCAGCCTTGCCGCATTCCTCTGGAGCTGGGGAACGTTGCAGAACTGAGCGCAGAGCAGTAAACACGCAGCTCTCAAAGGCTGAAGATCTTGACAGTCACTCTATTAGATGTGTAAGATACTAATATGCTTTTTGGAAAGGATGACGGGTTAAAGGGCTAGAGAGGAAGGAAGGAAGGACATCGTTCTGATATCAGACAGATGACAGAAGGGACGGCAGTCTCTGAACATCTGGGGAGTCCTAAATAAGCCTCCAGTTATGCAGAGTTAATAGTACAATGTCCACAGGAAGACTTGTCAGCGAGATCATCCTTGGAGAAAGAAAGCACAGATTCCCTCCTTCTGATCACCTTTGATCTGCCTCTCCCATCAGTCCCTATAGACTCACTGCTGTGCTCCAGGGCCCCTTGGTGCCAGCATTCAAAGCCAGTTCCTCAGGTGCCCCTTCTCTTCATCCACCCATCACACAATTGTACTTCCCAGCTGTGTGAATGAGACTATTTGGTGCACTAGGATTACCCCCCTAGTTTGGAGATACAAATAGCTCCCTGAGGAACCCTTCTTAAGGTGCATGTTTGTGTTTATGAGGGAGCACAGCAAGTGAAAGGGTCAAAGGAAGCAAAGCACAGCAGCAGAGTCCGGGGCACAACGTGTTGTGGAAGAATAAGTTTGGGGGATGAGCACATTTGTGTAGGGCCTTGGGTGGGCTGGCATTCACTTTTGAGGAAGTCATTTGTTCTCTCCCCATCTGCAAGATAAATGGATTGGTCCATGTCCAGAGTCCCTGGTCAGAATGGTTTAGAGCCTTGTTATTCAAACCTGTGGTCCACAGAAGCAGAAGCATCATCTGGGGGCTGCTAGAAATGCAGGCTCTCAGGCTCCACCCCAGACCTCCTGAGTCTGAATCAGCATCTTAATGAGATCCTCAGGGGATCCACACACATTGAAGTTTGAGAAGCTCTGACTTAGTGACTTCGTGTTACCTTTAGAGATTTCTGGGTCCCCATCCTCAGAGATGCTGTTTTAGTTAGTTTAGTATGATGGTGGGAAACTGTATGCTTGACAAGCCCCTCATAGCTAGATGTGAGAGCTGTTGAATTACAGAACTGCCCCAAGTCTCCATGATTCTAGCAAAATATTCTCTGGGCGTGAATGGGTGGGAGATGGAGACTGGACTTCGCGAGCGAGGGAGCAGAGCCTTGTTCTCTAGGGGCCTGGGGTTGCCCAGTATACGAGGCAAGAGAGAACGCTGCCCATTTCACGGCTGGGATAATGACTGTCAGCAGCTCCCTGTTAAGATGGTAAACTCATTTAGCAACAGACACTGAAAAACAGCCGAATTCAAAAGCAGAGAGTGGTAATCTAATTGCACTGAATTAGCCTCGGGGGACTCGGACAATATCAACTTCAGAAAACCACAAAGGGATCCTTTATAAGGAGTTTCAAAAGCGTCAGGGCTTCAGCACCCCTCATAAGGGCTTGCACTACAAAGCATAAGCACTGTGCATAGAAGCCCCTCTCCCCAGCATCTCAGGGCATTGTTCCCTTCCAATGTGCTTTCTGAATGAATTTCCTGGCTGGCCTGATGGTGTTTTCATTTGTGGGAGGCTGAACAGGGAGTTGGTTCAGGAGAGACAGCTGGAGTTTAGGGCTGCGAGGCCTTCATCCATTCAGTCCTGTGAACACCATCTGTGCCTGAGGACTGGTCTGTGAACCAGTGAATTTTCTGGTGGTCTTTCTGGCTCTGACATTGTCTTATTTCTGAGGTCCTTCTCATTTCTTAAAGCCAGAGTCTTACATAACCAAGGTGATTTCCTTTTAATAATCCTTGGTCGCATATGAGTTTGTGTGTGTATGTGCGTGTTCATCGCCCAATTTATTATCCAAGCCATTTCAGAGAAGGAAAAGGCAGGAGTGGATGTGTATTTATGGCATGACTTGGAAAATTTACAGAGATCAGATGATAATTTGGAGATCAGGAGCCGGGGGAAGACTTGTCTCTGACCTGCATTTCATTTACTTTTCTGCAGCAAATTACAAATCCCAATTCACAAAAGTAGCTTGAATTCCTTCTACATCCCTCCTGGGAGGTGGATTTCCAGTCTCTGCTTGCATACCTCCACTGACAGGGACCCTCACTACAACTGAGGCAGCCGGTACACAGTTGACTGATCTGTCAGAAGGTTCTGAATTACATTAAAACAGAATTTGTGTGTGTGCATTAAAAATATATTTAATCTATTAATTCCAGTTCTTCTCTCAGAGCCATATAGAATAATTCAAATCTAATATTTCCCAAATGGGGTCCCTGAGTACCTAGAGGGTTTATTAAATAGTAATGAGGACTCAGAATCCATTTTAAACATTTCAGAGATTATCAAATTGCATATTTACTTCTGACAAGGCTCTATAGACTAACAAGAAAGCATCACACCTTTTCTTTTGTATTTTCTTAGGTTAACTCATTGTGGTGGCATTGCTTATCACATGATGTTCAGTATTTCTGGCAGTTTATCTTTGGTTAGTAAAGATGGGGAAAACAAGTTAACAATGGATGGGATTTGGTAAACAAATTTTTTAAAACTTAGCCTTATAGGGGAGGGAAAAACCTAAACAGAATCACTGACAAGAGTATAGACGCCTTTGGTCTCTTTCTCAGGCCTCTCTTCAGATCTCTGAGGATAATGATCAGACGTCATATTTTCTCATCATACAAAGCATTTTCTGGGGAAACTGACATATTTATGGAATCTGTCAATAATCATGTCTAGATTGGGATAGCTTTCCAGGAAGTGAGATTATTTATTATGGTCCTCAATTCTTTTAGACCTTTGAACGTGAATATAATTCTTATAATAATTGAAATACCCTGCTACCAAAACTGCTCTATTGTGAAGGAGATTGGGAGGTGATAATCCTTGACTGGCACAGGGAAAATTAATTTTAGAGACAGTGATTTGTCAATTCTCTTTATTTTATAGCTGGGGAAAGTGAGGCTGGAAAGGTCAGGAAACCCTCTCAAGGGCATGCCACTAGCTAAATTCTGGATCCTGGGTCTTCTACCCTTGAGGCCAAGGCCACTTTGCCTAAAGGAGCAGAGAACCTGCAGAATAGTGTCAAGATGGCCAGGCAGGAGACAGTGCCATCCATCTTAAAAATCATTCTGGCTTCTGCCAGCTGATGAAGGAAATAAAGTTAATGATGCCCACATAAATGTGATGCTGTCGCAGGCCGCGTGCACAGACTGTCTGAAGGGGAGCTCTGCGGGCCCTCTGACGAAGGAAAAAGGTATTTAATGGAGCTTTAAAAGGACCAGTGTCTCCCCTTTCTGCAAGGACAGGGACTGTGGCATCTATTAGCTCTGTCTCCCCTGCAGAGTGCCTAGTTTTGGACTGGGCACGTTAACACAAATAAATGCCTGGTGTAGGAAAGAAGGCAGTATCGTCACTGAGGTAAATTCAGCTTGAGCCTTTGTGGGAATGGGCCTCTGTCTTTTATGAAGACCTTATGTGAGTTGGGAGGGATATTAGAGGTGTCGGAGTTAATTGAGTGGATTGGTAAGAGAACTGAGTCCCTATGAAGGAAAGGGATTCATCAGAGCCATGCTGCAGGATAAGAGAAAAGCCAAACTCTCCAAGTAAGGCTCTCAAATCGGCTTTCCACGGCACCGCATGGTCGCAGCCTCTTTCATAAGGTGGTCTCAAAAATAAATTCCCTCCATTTCCCCTGATAGGTCATTCCCAGTTTTGTAAGTATGCAGAAGTTATGTGCTGATTCATGACTCCATTTACCAGGTTGACGTTCTTGTCCAAAATGTCCCTCAGGAATGAAAAACATGAGATTTTCTCTTTCTCAAGCTTCCTGAGCCCCCAAAGAGGGTAGACTGACATTTTGATTGGCCCTAAGGCAAAGTTGCCCAAGGGGCATCTTTCCTGGGGAAAAAGTCCTTGGCCTGCTCCAGAAGCTCCTAGACACTTTCCGCAGTGCCCAAAATGCAGCAGGTAAGATTTGAGAAGGAATACAACTATGCTACCAGGAGGGAAAGATCCAGGTTGTCATTTGCTCCTCTTGGCAAGCTTGGAGAACGGGAAGCCAGAAGAGCTACCTCAGAAGAAAGCTCATTTACCTTTCAGCTGGGTGGTTTTTCAGGACTGAGATATGAAGCAATCTGTTTACCATGCTCCTTTGGACCTCAGTGAGGTAGAGACAGCTTTCCTTCAAGGTTTCCATGACCTTTCTTAGCCAGAGAGTACCATATTCAGTACAAAACTCTGTGCAAGGAAACACCTATGGGTTGGCAGACAGAAGTGATAATAAAGGAAAGCTGATCATCTTTTGGGAAAACCACCCATGGGTTAGATGTGGTTTATCTCCTCTGCCTTTATTCTGGTCTCAAGCACAAGCTAGGTCTTTGTTTGCTTCACTCTTGTGCCTTTTGTGTTCCAGGGGGGCATTTTCTTAAAGAAAAGACTTTCCTCCTCATTACAATTGGTTCATCAGAGTCTTAGGTTAAATATTTGATCATTCTTTACCAGTGGTTCCCAACTGTGGGCAATTTTGTGCCCTCCTCCCATCCCAGACTTCTGGAGACATTTTTGATTGTCATGACTAAGGGAGAGAGGGTTATTGATGCCAAAGATACTGTTAAACATCTTAAAATGCATAGTTCAGCCCTCATATCACAGAATTTTCCAAAATGTTCAAAATGTCAGTAGTGCCAAGATCGAGAAACATGATTATATACCATGGATCTATTGAGTTACTCAGAAGATGAGAAAATATGGGGCTCACCCTGGGCCCTTTCCCAGCCATAAGCCAGTGTAAGGGCTCTGGGAATCAAATCAAGTTTCCTTCTACTTAAAAAGAGGTTGGAAAGGAATATGCTCCCATTAAAAACAAAAACAAAAACATATCTTTGCTTATTGCTTTTGACCAGTCTGGATATAAAGCCCCATCCCAAACTAAAAACAAAGAGACAGCATTTAGTTTATTGAATACTTGAATATCACTCATAGAATTTTAGAACCGCAGGTTTTTTAAAATATCAGGACAAGAACTTCAGCCAACTCACTTCATTTTACTTACAGGGACACAGTTGTAAGGACTGCAATGCTGTTTGTCCCCCTGTATCCTCTTATTCTTCCCCCTCAGTTTTTTCTAAGGCTTCAATTCCTTCTCTTTGTTGGCATGCAAACTCACTTTGCATGTTGTTTTGTTTGTTTTGCTGTCATTGTTGTCATTTTGCTGGTTGTGTGTGGATGCAGCAGCACTTCTGTCATCAAGAGCCTTTCCTTTCCTAGCCCCCAGATTTCCCCAGCAAGGTGAGCAGCTGGCCTTCATTTAATCTAAGGACTACCTGGGTGCCTGAGATGATTGGATTGGCTCATTGCAACATGGTACCTGTCCCCTGGGGGAGAAGGTGTTATTCACATGGAATCTGCTAGGGAACCAGTCTCCAATTACCTCTACATACATTCTCTTGAGCCCCCAGGTTTTAATGCTTCTGTATTTTCACCTAAACTTTAAAAAATGAGAGAGTAATGAAAATGCCAATTAGACATAGACAGTACTTTCTCTCCTTGTGACCTTTTTATTTTTCTCATCTCTCTGAAAAATTGCTGAGGGTATTTCCCTAGTTCAATTCTTATATTTCCTATTTTATGTTTCATGTTCTAAAACAACCTTTATTCCCCAAATAATGTAGCCATTTCTGTATTTTGAAAGTGCAACAGCACCGTTCCCTTCCCAGCTCTCCATAGTCATGACTCTTCTTTCCTTATAAACACATGGCATTATATCCCATATTCATTGTAGCTCCTGTCTGCCTTGTCGCAGGTAGGGGATGGAGATGTGGAGTTATGTGTCCTGATAAGCCACCACCCATAATTTAAAAAATTAACACAGTGGATTCCTAACCTTATCTAAATGATTACAGTGCCAACCTTTCAGACTGTCTCCCTATTGTGAAAGACAATGTCTGAGAGAAGAAAAATCAAGCATTACATACTGTTCAGCAAGAAAAAAAGGAGTTGGAAGGAAGGATGTGCTTGGTCCTATTAATTTGCACTTTAATCTCTCTGGTTCAATTCTGTCTCAGAAAGCCAAACAGAATCAATTTGCATACAAATGTTACCAAGTATCCCACCTCCACAGCATTTTCCACTTCTACTATGTATGTAGAAGAGAAAGAATTTGGTATTGTTCAGAGCATACTTCCTGCCCTTTAGCCCATAAAGTAGCTACATTTCACAAGGCCCTGGATTGTTGCACTTTTTAAATTTGATTCCTTGAGTATTTGTATTCTGAGCTATGGGCAGGACTATGGCCTATCAAATAATTATTTGAACTGGAGATTAGAAGCTTTAGCGTTGGGTATCTCAGAGAAGGAGAGAGGTCTTTTCTTCATCCCAAGAGAAATATATGAAGAGAGGATCACGTGTAGACCCTTACAATCTGGAGAGAGGTGTCATTAATTTAATAAACCAACCACTGGATTAATCAAACCAACAATTCATATGCAGAGTTCACTATAATGTAAAAATGAAAAAAAATCCAACAAGAAATATTTGCTGTAGATTTATGATGGGAGAGACTAATATGTGTTGGTTTACTTATTTTTAAAAATAACCTAGAGTGGATTTTTCAAGTGACTGTTAATCCAATGTGATGGTAAAACATGAGAGGCAGACGTCTAAAATGAAGAAGATTAATGATCCCTGCAGGTCATGGGAGAAGACTAATTTTTTTCAATTCATGTAAATGGAATTTATCATAACCATCTCTGAAGATGGCATGATTCACCCACTTACGAAAAGACTGTACATTTCAATGCTTCCTGAAGAGGTGATTTTTCACTTTTCACTTGTGCTAATTTAAGAATGCTAAGCCTATGGGCAGAAAATTTTAACCTAGGAGATGGTGGCTGGGGGAACTCATTTCTGAGTTGGAGATAGACAGAAATTAAAAAAACAAAACAAATGAGACTTGTCCCTCAGTTCAGGATCTGCAGCTAGCAAGCAGAGTTTGGAAAGATGAATGGGAGATAGGAGGGAGTCAAAGTTTCAAAAGAGAAATGTGTTCCGGAGTCTGTTCCTGAGTAGATTCCCCTCTGCACCCACGTTCAGAGCTTTACAACCTGAGGTCATAACGCTATTGTTTCCAATCACTGAGCCTCAGCAACAACCCCCCACCCCCACACCGCAGAAAAAGAAAACAACAACAAAAAAGGAGAGAAAATAATATGTTCTATGTCCAGTGGGTTCGAGTGCAACCTTCCCCGTCACCGCTAGTTGTCACTTGGCTCCCAGACGGGAGAGCTGAGATTTTCGGCACTGCGGTTAGAGAGAATGCAGTCCTAATTAAACTGAGTAACTCCTAAAGCTTCCCCTTAAAGTCCTCAGCCGAGTGAGAGTCAATATGCAGGGGGTTTGGGGGAGAGTGATGGGGCAGGGAGTGTAAAAGGCAGAAGGACAAACAAATCGCAAGAAACAGCTGCCAGGGCGGCCACTGTCTCAGACCTCCACGCACAAGCCAGACACCCTGCGGGCGGTTGGAGGGGGGGTGGAGGGACGGAGCGGGGGATGGAAGGACCCGATTGCCGCGGTATACAGCACCCTCCTCCCCCCCGAATGAGGGGATCACGGACAGAGTCAGCCTCCATGCTCCTTTCCCCCATTTCCATCAGAGCGATGTGGTCAGTAAAAAATTGCATACCTGAAGAATACAATGGTCTCCCAAAGGTAGAGTCGAAGAGTATTGAAGCTGTACATTTTTCAGGTCCTTGTGCTTTGTAGTCCACGAGTTATGGGGGCAAAAATGTTTCAAATTGGCACTTACAAAACCTGCGAGCGCTGCTGAAGAAAATAATCCAAATCCTAAGGGGAGGTGGGGAACAGGGGCGCGGAGGGAGAGCCCCAGGGGAAATCGGAGCAACGGGGCTCTAGGTACCACGGACAGAGGCAGCCTCTAAGCGTTTCAGCACCACGGAGAGCGTCCAGCCCTGCTTTTCAGGAGCGCGAAGAGTATTGCTGTTTGTTAAACTCCAGCGTGTCTGTTGGCTCCCTGCGGCGCTTGGGAGGCACGTTTGGGGGTGGGTATATTTTCTTTTTTACCCCTGTTTTTCTGTTTAAACGGCCAGCCCCGTGAAAGGAAAAAAAAAAAAAAATCTATGGAGATCAGAGCGCTGGCCTCGGACCGTTAGATTGGGCGAGCATCCTGGGTAGGGAGATCAGGGCTTTATGCCCCTGGGCTGGCCTGAGGGGGTTAGGGGCTAGGGGAAGCCTTCAGTTAAATCCCGGAGAATGTGCCAGGCTGGTGCATCACCACCGAGTCCCGGAATCTCGTTACCCTGCCTGCGTACCCGTCTGCTGTCGCCTTGCGATCCCTGTTCTCTGGTCCCCGCCGAATAAGTTATGATCGCTGCAGAAGAGGTGTCCCATTGCTTGGGGCTGCAGACGTGAGAGAGCTCAGGGCAAGTTTCAGGGGCTGCCGGGGTCCATGGCGACCCCGCGGGGCTCAGGAGCGCAAGGCTTCAGATGCATCTCGGCTTTCTGAGCTCGCCCATCTTCCTCAGGCCAGGACTCCTTCAGGTCTTCAGACTTTCTTACTGCATTAATTTAACAAACTGGCGGCGTGGGGGATTGGTGGTAGGGGGGTGGCGGGAGATGGCTGACGGGAGGGGGTGGAGAGAAAAAAAGGGGGGAAAAACTCCTTAGTATCTTCAAACCCTCCCACTCGAAGCGCTCATTGGCCCGTGGCTGCGAAAACCAGATCTTTTCCCAGTGTTTGGCCAATTGCGTGTTAGACTCTGGATTGAGTTTAACGCTTAGAGTGCTGAATGAGATTCGTGTCTCCCCTCTCCATTGCAGGCTGGTGGTGGAGTGGGGGAGGTTATGGAGTTAATCTCTCGAGGTCTTTCAAAATATTGCCTTTATTTTTAAAGACTGTAGTTGTACGTTAGTGAAGCAAACACCACGGGTCCCAGTTCAGACGTGACTTTGGGCTCAGTTTATCATCTTGAAAGGGAAGAATTGAACTTGATCTCTGAGTTTCTTTAGAGCTCTGAAGTAGTGTGGTTTGGCTCCACCAAAAAAAAAAAAAAAAAAAGAAAAGAAAAAAAAGGAGAAGGGAGGAGAGGTTTCAGAAAGAAGTCTGATCCATAAAGGAAGATTCCCCACTCCCTCTCTCCTCAGGACCACTGCAGCAGGAAAAGACAGGACAAATTCCTTGAGCGGTTTACACAGCCGAGAGGGAGCAGTCCTGGCCTCACTGCAAGATATGTCCTCTTTCTACTGGGCAGGAGACAGTTTTATTTACATTCATAAGCTTGGGGAACAGAGCCTCAGAGAGCTGCGGCTTGCTACAAAATAATAGTAGTGCCAAGTTGTACATACAGGTATCCAGTACTTACTGCTCCCATTCTCTGTTTTTTCCTTCTTCCTCCTGCTTCTGTTTCCCCAGCTTATTTGAATCTCAGAAACCAGCTATACATTTCACTCTAGAGCCCAGCTGGGGAGGTGGAGTTAATCAGATTTTCTCCAAGCTATCGGACTTTAGTGGATTAATAGCCTCTGCAGGATTTTCTGGCTGATTTGAACTGGCTGGGACACTGGGGTCTCTCTCTCTCCCAGCCTACTGAAAGGAGGTAACCCCTCCTTCTTACCTAGTAGCTTTAGGAATTCCTTCTTTTGAGTTTTTGGAGGCTGAATAGCCTCCAAAATAGCCTCAAAAATTCTCCCTAGAATAGTTCTTAACAGCTTATTTCTCTCCAAGCTCAGGCTTTCTCTGAGCAAAGAAGTCTGGAAAACTTTGTCCACCAGTCTCCTATCAGCAGGGATTCGCCCCCTACTTTCCACGCTGTTACAGCACACCCTTCATTACTTCCTTTTCTATTGGCTCCCTCACACCAGAACAGTGATGAGTTGTTTAGAACTCCCATGAAATTCTGACTAGTGACTGAGTAGGAAATTTTGCTTTGAAGGTGAATATTCACATGAGTCTGATACAAATTTATATTGTCAGTCTGTTATCTATCTACTCCTATCTATCTATCTATCAGTAACCTTGGTTAGTATGCCTTCAGTGCACCAGGCACTGTTGTGCACTTCACATAATCTCATTTACTTCTTACAGTCATACCTTGAAATAAATATTATCTTTGTGAATGTGTTTCTATACTTCTTTATGTGCCCACCTTGAGTTTGCTTGGAAAAGACAAGCACACATATTTCTGTGGATATAAACTGGCCTATCCCACCTGCCTAATTCTGAAGTGAATGTGAAATGTATATGTGTATTTGTACACTTGGGTTTGTGAATAGGTTTCTGTCCACATAGACGTATATGTTTGTATCCATCTGTGTCATTGCTGTGCCCGTGGAGGTACTGAAGTAAACTGTGAGCTGGCAACTTTGTTTTTGCTCCTGACCTGGCTAGGAAGCTGCAGGCAGGTAGGGATGCTGTGTGTACAGTTAGTTTTTCTTTTCTTTTAGGAGATGCTGTGTGTGTGTGTGTGTGTGTGTGTGTGTGTGTGGTGTTGCTGTTTATGGGTGTGAATGGCTCTAAGACTGTGGCCTCTGCAGGAGATGAGAGTAATTATTGCCTGTTTTCTAGTAGGCTTCTGTTTAATGTGAGGCTTCTACTTTTATTTAACTAGCACACATAACCTGAATATGTGCCAAGCATTGGGGATGTAATAATACATAAGATAACTAGTACTTTGTACCTCTGGGACATATGGTCACTTCAGATTTACAATGGTAAAAGTTTCTCATTTTTACTTCATACCTCACATATTTCTTATGCCTTAAACAGTATACCCAGATCTTCCTGTCTTGTGTATGTCACTTTTGCAAATAAAAACCATGACCTCCATGGTCAGGGATTTTTGTTCTTATTTTCTCTCAGCTTTAAAAAGCCTGGATGACATTGGATAAATGACCAAACCTCTCTGGCCTAAGTCAAACAAAGATAGTCATGCCCACTCCTCTCCCAATAAGAAGCTGCATAGAAGCAATGGCATTCAAGTCTAATCTAGGGTGACCACCATACTCTGAAACAGAACTCTTAATGGAGTGGGATGGATTGGCTTCAGTTGATGGTCTTTTGCTATTGGTGAACATCCTTTGTAGCCTAAGTCCAGTACTTTATTGGTCCCTTATAGGCCCCAGTAGCCAGATTTGAACTCCTCCAAATATGACTAAATTATGACATGCACTGAGACCTTATTTTATTACTAGAGGAGACACATTCTTTCATTAACTCAACAAACACTTATTGAACATTTACTTCATGTCAGGCACTGCTCTAGACACTGGGTATACAGCACAGAATAAAACAGGTAAATATCCCTCTTCCATTGGAGAATATCTTCTAGCAGATGGAGACAGAAGATAAATAAGTAAATTATGATGTATTAGGCAATAATAAGGATTAAAAAGGAAAAAGCAGGGTAAAGGGTCAGAGACCAACTCTGAGATGGTCTTTTACATAGGGTAGTCAGATCACGTTTCCCAGGTAACACTAGTAAAGAATCTGCCTGCAAAGTAGGAGACGTCGATTTGATCCCTGGATTGCCAAGATCCTCCGGAGAAGGAAATGGCAACCCATTCCAATATTCTTGCCTGGGAAATTCCATGGACAGAGGAACCTGACGGGCTACAGTGCATGTGGCTGCAGAAAGTTGAACACAACTTGAGCGACTAGCAGCAGCGTTGGAGGACTGCAACTGTGGCATGGCAGATCAGGGACTGCCTTCTGAAAAGGAGATCTTTGAAAAAATGACTGAAGAAAGTGAGGAAATGAGCCCTGTGAACTTCAGGGAGGGGAGAAAGAGCTTTCCAGGCATCAGAAAGGCAAATTCAAAGGCCCTGAGGGGGGAGTATGCTTAGAGTGTGCAAGAAACAGCAAGGAGGCCAGTGTGCCTGGGTGGAGTGAGTGAAGGAGAGGGTGCCTGAAAAGAGTTTAGAAAGTAGTTAGGGACTAGATTGTATTCTACCTCCAAGGCATAGTAAGGACTTTGAGTTGTATTTTCAGTGAGACCCACTGGAAGGTTTTGAGCAAAGCAGTAACAATATCTGACAACATTTTAACAAGGTTAGTTTGGCTGCTGTGTTTAGAATAAATGTGCAGGGAGGAGAGAGGCAAAATGAAAGCTTCAGACTAGTTAGGAGCTACTGCAAAAAAAAATCCATGTAAGATTCTTAGAGACTGTTCCTATTCCACTCTTTTATATATTGAAGAGGAAAATTAACAGAGTTGGGATAAGAATACAGGTACCCTAATTTTGGCTAAAGGATCTTTCCACTGTTTTTTTTTTTTTTTCTTTTTAATTCCAACTAAGATAAAGGTTAAGGAAATCTACAAGGGAAGAGCTTTACCAGGCTTGTTACTGATGTATACCTAGCACTTGGCACAGTGCCTGGCATATAGGAAATGCTCAGTAACTATTTCGTGCAAGGATAAATGAGTGAGTGAATGAAAGAAGAACAAAAATGTTCAGGCAGAGAACCCGAAGGGAGGAAAAGAAGAGGGAGGAAAAGAAGAGGAAGGAACAGTGTTATTCAGGTGAGATTATGTTGTCCTGAGCCAGCTAATGTAATTAACACAATGGCAATCCTCTGTCCAGAATGACATTCACAGAGGAGAGTGCTGGAGACTTCAGTGCTGCTTTGACAGGCTCTGGTGATACTTTGTAAAGAGAGATGGATATTTGGAGCAACTAAGCAGCTTGCCTAATTGTGCTGAAGTGTTATGATGAATTTGGGTCTTAAAATGGGACTAAGGAAGAGACTTTCCTCCAAGGAGCTGCCAGCTTGCTGCCAGCCTTTCCTAACCCAACTTAGAGAATGCACTTGCTACTTTTAAACATTTTTAGTCACAAAGCAATAGTCTGTTCTTTGTGGTTTAAAAGATCTTTTATTTATTTGGCTGTGCCAGGTCTTAGCTGCAGCAGATAGGATCTAGTTCCCTGACCAGGGATCAAACCTGGACCCCCTGCATTGGGAGTGTGGAATCTTAGCAACTGGACCACCAGGAAAGTCCTATGTTCTTTGGGCTTTAAAAAAGGGAACTCAGAGCTATTTAGGAAGTCTCAATGGTTGTTGTTGCTCAGTTGTGTCCAACTCTTTGTGACCCCATGGCAGGCTTCCCTGTCCTTCACCACCTCCCAGAGCTTGCTTAAACTCATGTCCATTGAGTCAGTGATGCCATCCAACCATCTCATGCTGTTGTTCCTTTCTCCTCCAGCCTGTAATTTTTCCCAGTATCAGGGTCTTTTCTAATGAGTTGGATCTTCACATCAGGTGGCCAAAGTATTGGAGCTTCAGCTTCAGCCATCAGTTCTTCCAATGAATATTCAGGGTTGATTTCCTTTAGGATTGACTGGTCTGATCTCCTTGCAGTCCAAGGGACTCCCAAGAGTCTTCTCCAACACCACAGTTCAAAAGCATCAGTTCTTTGGTGCTCAGCCTTCTTTGTAGTCCAACTCTCACATCCATACATGACTAATGGAAAAACTATAGCTTTGACTATATAGACCTTTGTCAGCAAATTAATGTCTCTTCTTTTTAATATGCTGTCTAAGTTAGTCATAGCCTTTCTTCCAAGGAGCAAGTATCTTTTAATTTCATGGCTTCAGTCACCATTGACAGTGATTTTGGAGCCCAAGAAAATAAAGTCTTGTTACTTTCCATTGTTTTCCTGTCTATTGGTGATGAATTGATGGGACCAGATGCCATGATTTTAGTTTTTTGAATGTTTTAAGTTTTAAGTCAGCTTTTTCACTCTCCTCTTTCACCTTCATAAGAGGCTCTTTAGCTCCTCTTTACTTTTTGCCATAAGGGTGGTGACATCTGCATATCTGAGGTTATTGATATTTCTCCCGGCAATCTTGATTCCAGTTTGTGCTTCATCCAGCCCAGCATTTTGCAAGATGTATTCTTCATACAAGTTAAATAAGCAAGGTGACAACATACAGCCTTGACATACTCCTTTCCTAACTTTGGAACCAGTCCATTGTTCCATGTCCGGTTCTAACTATTGCTTCTTGACCTGCATACAGGTCTCACAGGAGGCAGATGCATAAAATACTGAGAGAGCTTTCCTTCCACTTTATAGCCTGGTCACCCCGGGGGCAGGAAAGTGGTGTGACTGGCTTAATGTTCCACCACAAAGTTGAATCTAGACCTCAAAACTCCTGCCTCTCAAGTCATGGCTCCCAATGCCTTCACTCAGAGACCTAAAATACAAGCAGAGAAGGTTGGATGAGAGAGGACAAAAGCTTCATATCATGTTTTAATAAGTTGTGTTTTTCCCTGGGCATTTGTCCATTTTAGGTAAAATTTCACATTTAATTGCATAAAATTCTGTCATCTTCTTATCTTTTTAGTCTGTTGAGTCTGTAGTGATGTCTTTTGTTTGTTATACTGGTAGTTTGTACTTTCTCTCTTTTTTCTTGATTACTTTTTCTAGGGTATTAGCAATTTTATTAGCCCCTTCAAATAGCCAGCTTTAATTTTTTCTATATTATAAATTTGTTTTCTGTTATTTTTTTTCCCCTCTCAACTTATTCATTTTTTTGGTAGGGGGTTAATTTCCTTGTTTTTCTGGCTTTTTGAAATGGATGCTTATATAATTGGGTTTTAACTTTTCTTATTTTCTAATAATGTATGTATGCAATGTATTTAATATACATATATATATATATAACTTTGTATTCTTTCCTGATTTTTACTTTAGATACATCCCACAAATTGTTATATTTTCAATATTATTCAGTTCGAAATATTTTCTAGTTTAAAATATTAAATCTTTAAGGTATTTGGAAGTGTATTGTTCAATGATATCATTTCATTCTTTCTGCCGTACATAGCAGTGGCTCCCTACAATTGGTTTCTTTCTTTCTTTTTTAAATTGAAGTGTAGTTGATTTACAATATTGGGTTAGTTTTTGGTGTACAGCAAAGTGATTTAGACATATTATATATATTCTTTTCCATTACAGTTTATTATGAGATAGTGAATATAGTTCCCTGAGCTATACTATAGGACCTTGTTATCTGTTTTATATATAGCAGTTTGTATCTGTTAATGCCAAACTCCTAATTTATTCCTTTCTCTTCTTACCCCCTTGATAACCATAAGTTTGTTTTCTGTGTCCATGAGTCTATTTCTGATTCATAAATAAGTTTATATATGTCATTATTTTACAGCCCACCTATAAATGATATCACATGGATTTGTCTTTTTCTGACTTCACTTAGTGTGGTAATCTCTAGGGCTATCCATGTTGCTATAAATAGCATTATTTCATTCCTTTTTAATGGCTGAGTTATATTCCATTGTATACATGCACCACATCTTCTTTATCCATTCATCTGTCAATGGACATCTGGGTTGCTTCCATGTCTTGGCTATTGTGAACAGTGCTGCAATGAACACTGCGGTGCATGGATCTTTTCGAATTACAGTTTTCTCTGGATATATGCTCTGGATTGGAACTGTGGAATCATATGGAAACTTTATTTTTAGTTTTTTAAAGAATACCCTTACTGTTCTCCATAGTGGCTGTACCAATTTACATTCCCACCAAGAGTGTAGGAGGCTTCCCATTCCTCCTCCATCTCTTTAGATTTTCTTTTTGAGTATACTGCTTGAAGCTCAAAGTCTTTTAAATTTGTGTCTTGATGTATTTCATCAATACTCAGTATTTCTTTAATTATTGCTTCTTTACTTTCTCTTGTCCATCTAGAATCCCAGTTTCACATGTTAGATTTTTTCATTATATGCCTTATGTTGCTCATGCTTATTTCTGCATTTTTATATCCCTCTTTCCACATCAGTCTGGATGTTTTCTACTCTCTTGATTAATCTTCTCATTGCTGTGTTTAACCTTGTTTTTCACTTATTTATTAAATTAATTTCAATTGTTTTAATATTCAGGTTGGCATTTCCACTTCTTTTTCTTTTTTAAAAATAGATTCCACTTCTCTGAAGAAATTCTCCATCTTTTCACCTATTTTCTGGAAGATATTAATCATAATTATTTTACAGTTCCTGTCTGATAATTCTAAAATCTGGGTTATCTATTACTTTGTTTCTGTTGCCTGGTATTTAAAAATTGGATTTAGGTCATTTGTGCCTGTATACTGCCATGCCTGGTATTTTTGAAGTGAACACCTTAAATTGTCTATGAAAAATTATAGTGGCTTTGAATCATGTTATCTTCTAGAAAGGATTGAATTTCCTTGTGGCTGACAGACTTTGGACAGCTCACCTTGATCCAGCTGTGGGTCGAGGTGATCTGAAGCTGTGTTTCAGGCTTTGTGAGGGGCATCTGTTCTGATTCCCTTTATCCTTGGGTATAGCCTACAGGGTCTCAGCTGAAAACCAGCTGTATCTTCCCTTTGATGGGTCCTAAATTCCAACTTTTGTTTCCCCAAATCTATGGGACTGCTAAAAGCACTGCTTCACTTTTTTTTAAACCTCTTTGCAGGTGCTTCTTCAAAACCAGTCTTTTATTTTTATTTTGTAACGAAGCTTTCCCTGACCATCTTCCCTATGGTATCTCCCATCACTATCATTCTTTTTGTTTTATGTTTAGATTTATGGAAAATTCCCATATGCCCTTCACTCAGTTTTCCCTAATATGTTAATACTTTACATATCACGGTACATTTGTCAGGACTAAGGAATAAATATTGGTACATTACTAATAACAAAACTGTAGGATTTATTTGGATTTTTTCAATTCATTTTTTCCCCCTGATAGTCTGTTTACTGTCTCAGGGTCCAGGATACCACATCATATTTAGTCATCACATCACCTTAATCTCCTCAGAATTGTGACAGATTCTCAGTCTTTGTTTTTCATGACCTTAGCAGTTTGAAGAGTCCTGGTCAGGTATTTTGGAGAATGTCACTCAGTTTGAGTTTGAATGATTTTAGTTTATTCTCATGATTAGACTGAAGTAATGAGTTTTTGGAAGAATATCAGAGTGGTGAAGTGCCCTTCTTGTCATTTGATATCATCAGGTACATGATATCACCATGATTTATCACTGTAGATGTTAACCTTGATCATTTGGGTAAGGTAGTGTCTGGCAGGTTCCTGCACTGCAGAGCCACTATTTGTCCATTCTCATCTTCTGTTCTTTGGAAGCAACTCTGTCATTAAGTCCAGCTCTTACTCAAGGACTGGAAAATGAGCTTCACCTCCTAGAGGAGGTTATCAGCTAGATTTGCTTGGTTCCTCAGACTCTCACCACATACATGTGCATCTGAGAATTTGGCAAATGTATGGAGAAACCCAATCCTAAAGGAAATCAACCCTATATACTCATTGGAAGGAATGAGGCTGAAAGAGGCAAGTCATTGGAAAAGACCCTGATGCAGGGAAAGACTGATGTCAGGAGAAGAGGGTGACAGAGGCTGAGATAGTTGGATGGCATCACGGACCCAATGGACATGAGTTTGAGCAAATTCCGGGAGATGGTAAAGGACAGGGAAGCCTGGTGTGCTGCAGTCCGTGGGGTCGCACAGAATTGGACATGACTCAGTGACTGAACAGTGACAGAAACTGCTTGCAAAATATGCAGCTCACTTTTCTGTGGTTCCTTTTTCTCTAGGATATTGGCTCTTCCGTAATTTCTGGCTGCCTGTAACTATTTTTTTTTGTTTGTCCCTTCAGCCCAGTGGAACTGCTAGGCCCCTGTTTTCTGTTTTGCCTTTTTTGTCCTGCAGTGAGTATCAGAAAATACAATGAGTGGAGGAAGCACTAATTTAGGACCCACTTCAATATGTTTCCTTTCCTCTGGCCCTTCAAGACACAGTTGCCTTGTTTCCCATTGCCTTCCAACTCCTGATTTTATTTTTGATCCAGTTTTTATAGTTGTTCTCAGTATGAGGGTTTGTCAGATACAAATTACTTCTTCATAGCCAGGAGGCAATAGGGAGCCGCTGACAGTGTCCCACAACCACTCTGTGTTATGTGCCTGGCTTCTTTAATGCGCTAACTTTTGGTTCCATCTTTCTGTCTATCTCACCTGATGCTTTCCTCAGGGATTAGCCTTTGTTACTTTTCTACTTCTTCTCTTCCCTCAAGCAGTTTTTCTTTGCTAGCTCTTATTTCTACTTTTACATCCAACTCATAGTTCATTCTTTACACAGCAGTGGAGTAATCTTTAAAATATTAAATCTTCACATTGAACTCCATTTGCTCTTAGAATGAAATACAATTCCTCACCATGGACTTATCATGGTCAGCCCGACCTCCCTCACTGACCACATTTCCTGCCTCTCTCCCCTTATCTCAGCAAGCTACGGATGTTTTTCCACTTGTCTTTGAACTCAGATCTTCCTATGCTTTGTTTTTTCCTCATTCATATCTTAGTTAAAATGTTACCTTCTCAATAAAGCCTTCCATGACCATCCTTTCTGAAGTCCCTCTCCCCCATCATCATCACTCTTTTTTTTCTTCCTAATACTTCAGTTCAGTTCAGTTCAGTCGCTCAGTCGTGTCCGACTCTTTGCGACCCCATGAATCGGCAGCACGCTAGGCCTCCCTGTCCATCACCAACTACCGGAGTTCACTCAGACTCACATCCATCGAGTCAGTGATGCCATCCAGCCATCTCATCCTCTGTCGTCCCCTTCTCCTCCTGCCCCCAATCCCTCCCAGCAGCAGAGTCTTTTCCAATGAGTCAACTTTTCACATGAGGTGACCAAAGTACTGGAGTTTCAGCTTCAGCATCATTCCTTCCAAAGAAATCCCAGGGCTGATCTCCTTTAGAATGGACTGGTTGGATCTCCTTGCAGTCCAAGGGACTCTCAAGAGTCTTCTCCAACACCATAGTTCAAAAGAATCAATTCTTCGGCGCTCAGTCTTCTTCACAGTCCAATTTTCACATCCATACATGACCACAGGAAAAACCATAGCCTTGACTAGATGGACCTTTGTTGGCAAAGTAATGTCTCTGCTTTTGACTATGCTATTTAGGTTGGTCATAACTTTCCAAGGAGTAAGCGTCTTTTAATTTCATGGCTGCAGTCACCATCTGCAGTGATTTTGGAGCCCCCAAAATAAAGTCTGACTTTATTTAAAGAGAAATATTTATTTATTTATTTAAAGGGAAACTGTTTCCACTGTTTCCCCATCTATTTCCCATGAAGTGTTGGGACCAGGTGCCATGATCTTCATTTTCTGAATGTTGAGCTTTAAGCCAACTTTTTCACTCTCCTCTTTCACCTTCATCAAGAGGCTTTTTAGTTCCTCTTCACTTTCTGCCATAAGGGTGGTGTCATCTGCATATCTGTGGTGATTGATATTTCTCCTGGCAATCTTGATTCCAGCTTGTGCTTCTTCCAGCCCAGCATTTCTCATGATGTACTCTGCATAGAAGTTCAATAAGGAGGGTGACAATATACAGCCTTGGCATACTCCTTTTCCTATTTGGAACCAGTCTGTTGTTCCATATCCAGTTCTAACTGTTGCTTCCTGACCTGCATACAGATTTCTCAAGAGGCAGGTCAGATGGTCTGGTATTCCCATCTCTTTCAGAATTTTCCACAGTTTATTGTGATCCACACAGTCAAAGGCTTTGGCATAGTCAATAAAGCAGAAATAGATGTTTTTCTGGAACTCTCTTGCTTTTTCCATGATCCAGCAGATGTTGGCAATTTGATCTCTGGTTCCTCTGCCTTTTCTAAAACAAGCTTGAACATCAGGAAATTCACTGTTCACATATTGCTGAAGCCTGGCTTGGAGAATTTTGAGCATTACTTTACTAGCATGTGAGATGAGTGCAATTGTGCAGTAGTTTGAGCATTCTTTGGCATTGCCTTTCTTTGGGATTGGAGCCTCATCTAAATTTTTTTTGCTCATTTACATATTTACCTTTTCATGTTAGAATGTAAGCACCACAATAATAGGAACTTTCTTCTTCTCTCCTATATTGCCAATGCCTGTTGGCACATTGTAAGCATTAAATGAATGAATGAAATCCTACAAGATTTCTTTACTATATAACATGCACTCTGCTCATTCTCCTGATAAACTCTCTCATTAAGTTATCACAATAACATTGTGGAGGATACTCTATTATTGCCCCCATGTTACAGAGGGATAATGTTTAAGGCACAGAGAGATCAAGTGTTCAGTTATAGCAGGTAACTGGTGGTACTGGGGTTTGGTTCCAAGCCTGCACTTTAAACTCCCACCATCACTTTTTAGACTGATGCTCTGTATTGTACACTTCAGGTTATTTATTATAATCAATTAGGTTTTCTATTAATTTTATATGTGGCAACTTCCTCTCAACTAGATAATAGTTTCCTTGATGACAAAAATGTGGCTGTGTTGTGTGGATTTGTGCCAGGAGGAGTTTTGAGAATAAGTGTCTGTTGTTTTTGCCCTGCCAGTATCTATTCACTTTTCTGGTATCAGTACCTGAATTTTGCTTGAGGAATACCCTGTCACTTCACCCACTGTCACTCCAGGTGGTTTGGGTGGAGTTATCCCAAGATCCAAGAGTGGGAGAGCCTGATACAGGACTGTATAATCAATCTACTCCAGTCCCTGGACAGTAACTTGCTCAGGAATAAACATATGACTCAAATCTATCCAATCATAATGAGTTAGACTTAATGCCTTGAGGATGTAAATTGGAGAGCCCACTCCGCTTCCCACCCGCCGACTCCCATTAAAAGGGAAAAAAAAGATGAAGCCAATACTGAGGAAATCAGAATGGAGAGTTGGAGAGAAGCCAGATTCCCAATAATACTATTTGAGCACCTGCATTGAGCTAGCCTCAAACCGTGATCTCCTCTGTCCCCTTTAGTTAAATGGACCAATCCATTAATTTTGTTCTTAAGCCAGTTTCAGCTGCATTTCTCTTCCCTTTACACTGGAAAGAGCCCTGATTCATGTAGTTCTCCATAAATGCCTGTTGATGGTTGACTGGCCGTGTGGACATGCAACTTGTACCTAACCCAAGAGTGCATCCTTGTAGCCTGACTAGAGGCAGAAGCATGTCTTATGTGCCTTGAAGAAAATCTCACCATGTACCTGCCTCTGCTCTCTGCTTTCAGACCATGACTCTGTGTGAGGGCGGGCACTTCTTTCTCATGTGGTGGTAATGATGAATCAGATGGAATGGCTGCTGATGCTTGGATGTCAATTAGTGGAACTCTAACTGCAGGGAAACCTCTCAGACAGGTCCTAAGTGTCTTAATCTCTCAGTAGGCCTTCTCCTCTAAAGGCTTAGGTGGCTGATAATGTGTTTGAGTTGCTGATCCTTTTTTTGATCACGCCTTATAGGATTATTCTGTAATGAGATGGTGCCGAGGAAGTGAGGCTGTGATTTGGTTGTCGTACTCATGCTTAGGCAAACTCCATCCTTTCAGTTTTCTTCCTTCTTCTTTTGCTCCCTTCAGTGGCATAGAAACCCTTCAGTGGCATTCTCATCAAAGCACATAACTTCTGATTCCTCCAGCTCTCACCAAACTGTAGAAGAGTCAGAGGGATCCTCAAACAGGAAAATAGGATTTATCAGTTCCTTGCATACCCAGGGCACTTTCCCCTTGTTATCATCTTATTTCAAAACCATGACACCTGATCCTTATGGCAATGTGGGGGTAGTCAGGGTTAAGTGTTACTACTTCCAATTTACAGAAGAGGAAAATAAGGTTCAGAGAGAGAGAGAGCGCTACAGGACAGCAGATCCATTCCAAGACCAGTACTCTCATTTCCTTACTGCAACAGGACCCTCTGACCACCCAGGTCTTTGGAACAGCAGATGGTCAGTAATACTTCTTATTCTTCCAGACCAGGCTCTGATGGTGTCTCTTCTAGGCTGTCTTCACACACGACCTAGCTGGAAAAGATCTCTTGTCAGAACCTGTGTGGCACCCCTCCAGGTATTCCTATGCTTTCATCATTTTCTACCTTGTATATAATGATTTGTGTATAGTTTTATCTTCTTTCTGAGAATTTAAGCTCCCTTGTCCCCTCAGCACATAGATAGCAGAGTGTTTGATCTATGCTGGGTATTTGGGGAATGTTTACTGAGAGTGTGAACAAGTAAATAAATGCTTAATTTTTTTCTTTTTTATAAGAGTGGCAGGAGGTGACCACTCCTGTAAGGTGTATTCCAAGGGTCCAGAATTGTTTCTTCAGTACCTAGAGGACCGTTAGGTGGAAGAAGGATTGAACTTGTTCTCACGACCCTAAAAGGCAGAAATAAGCCCAATGGGTAGACATTTCAGAGGAACATGTTTCAGCTCATTGTAGGATTTCCTGTAACCAAAGCTCTTGAAAGGTGGTGGATCTGCCTTATAAGGTAGTTAATATGTGTAATTGAAGGCATGAAAGCAGATTTGGGGTGACGATGAGTGCAGAGGACATTCCAGCATCTTAGGAGGGGTTAAGCTTCTAGGTTCAAGAGATCTTCATTGTGGTTGGTCGTGGAATGCTCTAGGGAGAAAAACTTGTACTCAAAAGGTAAATCTTACTCAGTTGATACCCACATAGATGGTGGTCACAATGACTAAGAATGTGGGCTTCGGCGTCTAAATCCTGGCTTTGCTACTTGCTAATGTGTGACCTTGGCAAAGTTACTTAATGTCTCTGAACCTTGGTTTCCTGATCTGTAAAATGGTGATGGTAACAATATCCACCTCATTGGGAGAGTGTGTAGTCATGCACACAAAAAAGAAACATATCCTGGCACAGAGAAAGTGCAGGATTATTATTATAATTGCTATTACCACCACTCTTCCCCTTCCACCATGATCCCTAGCCTGAGTGTGATCTGCGCTTCCTGGGGGCTGTGTCCATCCTTCCTCTTGGTAACATCTCAGAGGTCCCGGCAGGGCTCTCAGAGTCCCTGCAGTGTTTGCCTTTGAGCAGTTAGCTGACAGCTGACTTTGAGATTGGAGATCTGAGCCTTTGAGGCCTCCAGCCACTTTCCAAAGCCAACAGTGCAAGATAAAAACACAATATCCTTTCTCTACTCTCCTGGGATCCTGGTTGCTGCCGCTCATTAAAGTCAGTTTTCTTCTAATTTTCAGAAGCAAGGGGTCCTTTTTTGTTTTAAAAGCTTCATGTCTAACATTGGGTTCCCAAAAGGCTGTTGGCAGTTTCTTCAGTTTCCCCCCAAATCCCTGACCTGAATTTCCAGTGCTTGGGTTATTAGTGCATCAACAAAACATGTACTCTGGGATCAGAAAATCCATTCTTGTCCTTTGGCCATTTAGAACAGGGCAAGAGGAGATTTCCAGTTTCCAGGCAATCCTTTGGTTGAGAGCAAGGTTGCTCCCAGACTCATTCTCTGTCCTGAGAGATTTGAGATTTAATAATTTAGTTGCTAAGTCATGTCCAACTCTTTTCAGTCCCATGAACTGTAGCCTGCCAGGTTCCTCTGTCCATGGGATTCTCCAGGCAAGAATACTGGAGTGGGTTGCCATTTCCTTCTCCAGGGCATCTTCCCAACTCAGGGATCGAACCCGGGTCTCCTGCATTATAGGCAGATTCTTTACTGTCTAAGGCACCAGGGAAGCCCTCTTGAGATTTAACAAGTGTGGAAAAAATTGACTCAAAGACTCTCTTATATAATTTTTCTTTTATATAAGCTCCTTGATAAGAAATGATTACATACAGTAGGTGCTTAGTAAATGTTTTATCTACACGATATCTCCATTTTAAAGGAGAGGAATGAAGTAGTGTTTTAATTTCTGTTTTAAATGTACAGGAAAAAGGTCACAGTAACTCAGCCCACCCAGCTAGTAAGGGATAGAGTTGAGACTCTAAGTCTGACTCCCAAACTTGGATCACTTTAAAGTGAATCATGCTGTCTTCTATTAGGAGGGCTATAAATGAGGATTTATTATTTATATTATTATTTATTATTTATATAATGCATTTAACAAATGAACAGAACACAGTTGTAGAAGCCCCAGACTCATATGATGACCCATCCGTACAATGGGCTAATGTGTACACCTTCATGTTTATGACTCAGGCCAACCCAGACATCAAAGTTCATATCCTTGATTTATAAGTAGGAACAAATAGACTCCAGGAAGTGAAGGAGTTTACTCAAAGTAGTAAAACAGCCCCAAGAAGCAAAACAGGATGCAAAACACTGCTTCCTAAACCTTTTGAAAGTGAAAGTTGCTCAGTTGTGTCTGACTCTTTGCGACCCCATGGACTATACAGTCCATGGAATTCTCCAGGCCAGAATACTGGAGTGGGTAGCCTTTCCCTTCTCCAGGGGATCTTCCCAACCCAGGGATTGAACCCAGGTCTCCCACATTGCAGGTGGATTATTTACCCACTGAGCTACAAGAGAAGCCCAAGAATACTGGAGTGGGTAGCCTATTCCTTTTCTAGGTGGATCTTCCCAACCCAGGAATTGAACTGGGGTCTCCTGCATTGCAGTCAGACTCTACCAACAGAACTATCAAAATGTACCACCTAAACCATTTAGATGGTGCATTTTTCATCATATCACATCACATCACAGTTATAGCCCTCCAAGAAAGAAATTTTTAAAAATCACCCTCAAAATATACCTTCTTTAACTTTTTTCAAAGCACTTTGAGGAATCCTAGTGGGGTCTCCCTATGATCCACCAAGCCTGGCAGGGTGGACTCTCAATACCCTGTTTTAGTAATGACAGACCCGAGGTCAGGAGGTTTGCCTCTTGTCAAACAAGAGGGTGATTGGGCAAGAAAGGTTAAAAGCAGCTGTTCTCACATACGTGAGGCTCTGCTCTGGTTCTCCTCTGCTTCATTTTTTTTGTTTTGCCCACTTTCCCCATCCCTTGAGTTGTTAGGTTTCTTTTAACCACTCAGGGTCTCCAGTCCAGTGCTTCCTTGGGCTTCCTCTTTCTAGTCACTCATTTGGTCCACACACTGAATGTCAGGTAGTTGGTGAAGAAGAGTTGACCTGAAAACCAGTTCTCCTGCCTACCCCTCACCCCCCCCCCACTCCTTTTATCTTTCTGAAACCTATTTACTGGTACCTGTCCTACCCCTAAGGGTTTTATAGATACACATTTAAGTTGATGGTAACCTAAAGTGTTAACCCCTGTGTAACAGAGGTCACTGTAAGAATGGGAAAAAGTCAACAGCAAGTTCTTAGAGACGAGGAGAGAGCTTGATGTTGAGGTTATGAGATCAGTCTTTGGAGTCAGATAATGTGTGATTATGTGTGGTCCCTTATTAGCTGTGTGACCTTAGGCAAGTTAGTTAAATCTTTCTAGCCTTGTTTCCCAGTGTAGTAAATGTGTCCAATTTATAGAGTAACCTTGTGAAGATTATAGGAGGTAACTAATATAAACTGTTGAGCATAACCCATGTATTATTTTATTACTATAGTAAATGCTAAATAAATGGTAGCACCATTAATTGGGTAGAGAAGACTTACATAAAATAATTCAGATATGAAGCAGACACTATTTGAACAACTGCAGAATCTCCAGTGCCTATTTCAGAATCTGGCAGAAAGTTGAGGTTCTAGGTCTGTGTCTGTGGGTTCATTCATGCATGTTCAATTGCTAAGTTGTGTCTGACTCTTTCTAATTCCATGGACCATAGCCCGCCAGCCTCCTTTGTCCATGGGATTTCCCAGGTGAGAATACTGGGGTAGGTTGCCATTTCCTTCTCCAGGGGATCTTCCTGAACCAGCTATCGAACTCCTGTCTCCTGCATTGGTAGGTGGGTTCTTTACCACTGAGCCACCAGGGAAGACCTCAATATCAATGGGTATCACCTATTAAATGCTTTTCTTGCTCCAGGAATATGCTAAGAGTTTGGTGTGCCTTATGTCAATTAATCCTCCAACAACCCCTGAGGAGTGTATTCTGGGCCTCTAACAGCTAAGGTTTGGAGAGTTCGTCATTCATGGTCACGTGTAATCTAAAGATGACACACTACTATAGTCAAGGTGGTATCTGCCTCCCAAACCTGTGTTCACCCTCTAATTTGAGGAGTGAGTTCTTCAGTCACACAACATTTCTCCTGGGAGAGGTGCTGGATCTAAAATGGCACAGTCCCTCCCCAAAAGGATTCATCAGTTGGGAAATAGACTCCAGTAACACGGGGAGGGAGGACGAGGTCCATGAACAGAGCAGCACCAGAGCTGTGAGCACACTCCAGAGGGATTTGTTGGCTTCTGGAAAGTGAAAGTGATAGCCACTGATAGTCGTGTCCAACTCTTTGCAACCCTGTGGACTGTAGCCTGCCAGGCTTCTCTGTCCGTGGAATTCTCCAGGTAGGAATACTGGAGTGGGTTGCCGTTTCCTTCTCCAGGGAAATCGTCCCAATCCAGGGATCAAACCTGGGTCTCCCTCAATGCAGTCAGATTCTTTACTGTCTGAGCTCCTAGAGGAGGTGGAATTCAGACTTTGGAGACAGGTGAATGGTAGACCAATGAGAGGAGGGCGTGCTAGATAGTCAGCTTACCTGGGGCCAGGAGTAGGGGCAGAACTCCCTTGGGAGATGGCCTGTGGGTCTCCACAGAGGGTATGGAGGAGAGCAGTGAGGAATAAAGCATAAGAGCAAAGTGAAGGCCAAACTGCACAAATGTTCAAGAGCAGCTTAATGAGGGCTAAGGCAAGCTGGGCCAAGTTGAGTTAGAAATTAACACAGACTTGAAAATGTGGGAGCTCACACACAGAAAGTATCTGCTAGAGCGTGGGAAGGCCACAATGAATTTGAACCATTTTTTATTTTTTGGAGACCATCTTCCATGCTGGAAAGGAAGCTGTGAATGTCAGGTAGGTGGGCTGGGTCAGGAGAGGTCATTTTAGGGAGTGGAAGTTTGGAGTCCTGTGATGTAAGACACAGGGTCTCAGCTCTCTTGTCCCCCTTCTCGCCCCAGGGAATGTGCGCATGCAGTGAGATAAGGTGAACTGTCTGCAAGCCTCAAAGCCTTGTGTGCACTGCATAGTGATGATAACTGAGGGGGCAAAAGATGGGCTGGGTCTCTCTGATGATTCTGCTGAGGGCCAGTCCTGCTGCTTCCATGGGCCTCCCGGAAGAGGCCCCGCTGGGTGTTTTCTGCAGCTGCATTGCAGCCACACCACCTTACAGTGTTATTCCACCAACCAATTGAGAGGTTATTGAGTTATCGAACACTCTGGGAGCACTGCAGGTGGGAGGCAGCTCCCGCAAACCGCATTTGCTTCTCTGTGATTACATTGCAGTCTGTAAAGGAGAACAGTTCCCATATTTATGTGTGGGTTTCCAAATGGAAGTGAGAGCAAGCAATTGAGCATATGATACCCTCTTCTTTCTTTCTCTTTAAAAATTACCATCAGTGCTGTTCTAGGCCTGGGCCAGTTCTGTGCCGTATAATACATTTGGTGGCCTTGGAGAACTAGCCCTCCATCGGTAGGTGTGGTCTCAGTACAGGGCAGCAGGGTTGAGCACTGAGGGCACTTAATTTGAAGCCAGACAGAGTCACCCAAATGAGACCACCCCAATTACTTCCCTTCACTTTGGCTGGAACTAGAGCAACTCAGTATGGTCAATACTGATCTGTCATGGTAACTAACAAGAATGTATGTCATTGGTTAAGCAGACAGAAGGACAATCACTGACACTTAAATCATTCAGGACTTAAGTCATTGAAACATTCTGAAGCCAGGAATGCACAAAGGTAAATGAGAAATGGGTCTTCAGTGGCACAAAAGTCAGGAGCCATCAGTCCTCATTTTCTCTCTGATCCTATGGGTCTTCTCTAGAAACCCTGGTCCAATCTCCTTATCTCCCTCTCAGAGAAGACCCTAAACATATGGCCTCGATCATCCATTGATTTTGGGAACACTGAGAAAACAAGAAGGCTGGTATCCACAGCCTGCGGCATGCTATTCCAGGCCCTTCATAGCTTAGAAGTCATATCTCTTTTGTTCCATCTTTCTGTACTCTTTTTTTTTCAGTCGGTCTAAAATGTTCTTTCTGAATTTGATGGCTAATGAAATGTTAGACATCATTCAAAGTCCTGCTGAAAAAGACCACTTCCTCTCTATAGCTTCTCCTGCACTCCGTCTGCGTGGTTCTCTCTTGCTTGTACGAACCTAGGGCACTTGGCTTGTGTTAGAGCAGTTTCCAGACTTTGGGCTTCGTGGGTCTGGTGTCTGGGAATATGGTTTTACATGGACAAAGATGTGGAAATGAAGTATGTGGTAAGGCAATTGTTTGCACTTCAGTATTTCTGATTATACCAAGAAGGTCTCCTGTTGGTGCTGCTATGACTTCACACTTTTTTGCCACTCACCAGTTTCTCATTTTGAAATAACGGCAGGGGACAGAGCAGGCCTCAGGCCCAGAGTGGTTGTAGGTAGCTAGAATTTAATAGCACTCATTTAATTACATGGTTTTTATTTCAGTTCATCTTCTGATTTTGGCCAGTAATATGGGTTTTCTGTTTATAAAAATGTTATAATATTAAAAAAGAAGCTATGGAAGTAAGGAAAATGAGTTGATGGACAAAAAGGATTAAATAATAGAAATTTTCTGCAGCTGAGGCAAGTGTTGTGGAAGTCATACGCAGTGACCAAAATTTAACTGAAATGAATTCTGTAGGAGGAGAATTGATTGTGCATCCTCTTCTCTCAGGTCTGGAGGGCAGAGGTTATGTCTCATTCATCTCTGAGGTCTCCTAGGTAGGAGCTGGCAAGGTGCCTTCTGTAGGTCAGATCTGCTCCACTGCCTGGTTTTGTGTGGCCTGCCGGCTGGGAACAGCTCTTACATTTTTTACCAAGGTTGAAAACAATTGAAAGAATAATATTTTGTGACACGTGAAAATTATATGAAATTCAAATATAAGTTCTTTTGTAAATACAGCTACTTCCATTTATTTATGTAGGTCTATGGCTGCTTAGATCCAACCAGTCCATCCTAAAGGAGATCAGTCCTGGGTGTTCATTGGAAGGACTGATGCTGAAGCTGAAACTCCAGTACTTTGGCCACCTCATGTGAATAGTTGACTCATTGGAAAAGATCCTGATGCTGGGAGGGATTGGGGGCAGGAGGCGAAGGGGATGACAGAGGATGAGATGGCTGGATGGCATCACCGACTCAATGGACGTGAGTCTGAGTGAACTCTGGGAGTTGGTGATGGACAGGGAGGCCTGGCGTGCTGCGGTTCATGGGATCGCAAAGAGTTGGACACGACTAAGCGACTGAACTGAACTGAACTGATGGCTGCTTTCATGCCACAAGGGCAGAGTTGAGCATTTGTGACAAAGATGGCACAGCCCACATGCCTGAAGTGTTTAGTGTCTGGCCCTTTGTAGAAAAAGTTCACAAACCCCTAGACTCAGGAGGCCTGGTGTAGGCCCCTGCACTTTTACTTAGCCCCCAGGTGACCTTGGGCACACCAAGTCCATTCTCCCCGCTTCAGGTCTCCATTTATTATGAATGGAGCTAATGATACTACCTGCCTCTTAGGACCATTGTGAGGACTGGAAGCATGTGAATCTGCTTCATAAGCATGAAAGCATTATAAAAAAGAGATATTTTGATTTTCCTCAATAGTTCTAGCTTTCGTCACAGACATTGTGCATTCATAAATACCCATTCCAGTTCCTCATGCTTTCTAATGGAATCTGGAAGTCTTTCTAAGCTAAGGAGGGAGTATTTGATCTTATTTTTCTGCTTCTAACATTTATTATCTGGTTATTTAGCATGATTTCAGGTGCTTTTTTCCCCCTCCTCTCTTACTGGTAACTGAGGAGCACTCTCTTTCCTCTTTCTTTTGAATTTCTTCATCTTGACCTTGGTAATCAACTCTACTACAAACCCAGGACTCCAGACCAAATTGTGCTTAAGGAAATACTATCAGATCTGAAGCAAGAAAGTATTTTTCCTTAGTATTGTCCTAGATCTGCTGAGTGCTCTAAGAACACTTTCTTTTTTTTTTTTCTGACTATGCCATGTAGCGTGCAGGGTCTTAGTTCCCCAACCAGGGGTCAAACCGACGCCACTGCCAGGGAAGTCATTGAGAATATTCTTAACTTCTCTTTGCCTTTTCACATAGAATTTGCTCAGGCAGGGATATTTGCATGAAATTGTGTGTTTGTATGTGTGTATGTAAGAGATAGTATTTGGATGAAAGATGCTGTAAGAAATTATTTGGCCTTTATTGAGCATTTACTATGTGCTGGGTGCATGCTAAAGGATTTTATAGTCATTGTCTCATTTAATCCTCTCCATAGTATTAAGAGAAGATAACATGATTATCCCTACTTAATAGACTGGGACTGAGGTTGAAGTCACTTGCCCACTGTCTCTTAGCAAGAGAGAGATGGTACTGGGAGCTGTGTCTGATTACTCTAGAACTTATAGGCGTAACAGTAACAATATACATTTAATCCTTGAACATGAAGGTTAGGGGAGCTGACCCTCTGCACAGTTTGAAAATCTGTGTAAATTATATGAAGTGAAGTGAAGTGAAGTCGCTCAGTCGTGTCCGACTCTTTGCGACCCCATGGACTGTAGCCTACAACACTCCTCCGTCCGTGGGATTATCCAGGCAAGAGTACTGGAGTGGGTTGCCATTTCCTTCTCCAGAGGATCTTCCCAACCCAGGGATTGAACCTGGGTCTCCTGCATTGTAGGCAGATGCTTTACCATCTGAGTCACCAGGAAAGTCTCATCATCTACCAGTTTCCTCTGTTCCATATTTTTCCATATTGGTGGATTCAACCAATCCTGGATTGTGTAGGGTTGTAGTCCTTGGAGAACAAAGTCTAAATCCACTATCTTCCAATGTGCCTGGAAGTCACATAATAAAATCTCTATCAGTATTTCTTTATTGAATGAATTAACAGGATATGGGAATATTCCCCCTCTACTTTGCTCCCTGGGCTTCTCAGTGGTAAAGAATCTGCCTGCAATGCAGGAGACATGGGTTTGATCTCTGGGTCTAGAAGATCCCCAGGAGAAGGAAATGGCAACCCACTCTAGTATTCTTGCCTAGAGAATTCCTGGACATAGAAGACTGGTGGTCAGTCTGTGGGGTCTTGAAAGAGTTAGACATGACTGAGCACAGACAGACAGGTAGTATTTCCTATTAAAAAATCTGCATGTTAGTGGACCCATGCAATTCAAGGTCAACTGTACAGCTACCCTTGCCCAGCAAGCTCCCTCTGAGCCTCTCTTGGTGCTCCAAGCATCATGTGCTTCGCCCACTCCAGTCCTCGTGACATTGCATCATGACTGCCTGTGTAGTTAGAGTCAATCTCCCCAATAAGCCTCGAAGCCTGAGGAAGGCAGGGACCTGGCTTTCTTCTTTGCTGTATCAGGAGAAGGACTCAAAGGAGTGGGCATCTGCAAATGTTAATCAAATAGATGAATAAGTAAATGAGTATAGTGAGCATTTATATTGCTGAAAGCATTCACCTAGAATCTAAGGGAAAGGAAGATGATGCAGTCATATTTCTTTTCAGCTGCAGATTCTTCTGTTGCTAGGCAAGCCTTGGGAAAACAAAGGAAAAAGGAAGTTAAAGAGCCTCAGTTTTCATTTCAACTGGAAAAAACAAGGCAACAAGATATATTATTTAATTTAAGAAAGGAGGAAAAAAGTTGCATGTAGCGTATTTCTTTCCCACTAATCCAGTATTTCTTCAGTTTTAGTGTTTTGTATCCTAGCTTTATGATTGCTGTCATATCGGGGAACCAGCTATATTGTTTACTTAATATTTAAAAAAAATCAGTTCCCTTTAAAAAGCATACGTATATTTATTTTAAAAGGATCTTTATATACTACGATAAATGGGAAGCCTTTACCACTTGCTTTAAGAAGTAGGCGATGTGAAAGTAAATATAACAAAAATAGAAAAAGTAATTACATTCTTGCAGATATTGTTGCCTAAGGGACCTCAGCCAGGGCCTGCTTTTTTTTGTTGAAAAGGATGATTAAGAAGTGGCAGTAGAGTGTTAGAAAGACACACTGGTACCAAACGGAGACTTTCTTCTTCATAATGAGAAGGTTTTAAGGAGAGTTGGAAAGGAAATAACTTTTTCACGAAGTGACTCAATGTGATTTAACGTCGTGTCTGCGTCTTACCCCAAATCATCTCCTGTACCGCACGAAGCGGGTGTTGCACTGATTGGAAAATGCTGAGTCAGTGAAAGGAAGCCTTCTCTCTCCTCGGGTGTGATATCTCGGACAATCCTACTAAAAGCTGTTTTCCTTCTGAAAAGAAACAGGATGGTTTATTCCTTCCTATCTCCACTTATAGCTTTGTCCCCAAGAGAAGGGAGAGGAGAAAGGCAAGCTTAGCAATGGCTGGGACCCTTTCACCCAGGGCCATCTGTGCTCCAAAGTCTTCTGGCACTGCCACCTCCCCCTACCACCTGCCCTGCCCCCAGGCCACACTGGATGGCCTGGAAGTGAGTGGCAACCCTAGGACATCAAGGGGCCTGGAAACCTCTGCAAACAAAGCAGATCCACTTCAAGTCACCTCTTCAGCCAGAACATTTTATTCTAGTGAAATCTCTCTCCTGCCCCAATTCACTCACTGCAAAAACCAACATAATTTATCTTCTGGAAGGAAGGGTGCAGACTTCAGCCTGGTTTTTTTTTTTTTTTTGGCTAAAGTAACTGCTCAGCCTGTCACTTGAAGGAAAAGGGGGAAAAAAAAGCTTAGAGAAGGGTGCCAAATTGCAAGCTTGGAAATAAAAATCAACACGGGCATCATCTCAAAGGTTGAGATCGCCTTAGTGCTCTTGAGAGAGAGGAAAGAAGATTTCCATATCAATGTTTTGCTTGTCCTATTTTATTTGTAATCAGACTTTAAGAAATGCTATGAGTCTTAGGATCAGGGGATCTTGGAATTCCTTGTGCTCCCTTAGAGGGAGGGAGGGAATTAATATTTTCTGAGGACCTGTGTACTCGCAGGGTACAGCCCCCCTCCCCCTGCCATTGTCAACCCCACTGATAATCCAAAGAGGTAGAGGAAAGTCAGCCATGATTCACAGGTCAGGAACACTTGCCCCAAGTTCATACAGCCTCTAAATAGCAGAGCAAGTACTGAACTGCATTGTCCTGATTCTGAAATCTATGCTATTTGAACAGATGCCCTCCAAGAATCATGGGAATGGAACCCAAGATTTGGAAGGGCCTTGAAGGCCTCTACTTAATTCTATCCAAAAGGATCTGCTACAGGGTCCCCAACAGATTAATTCAGCCTCCCTTTGACTCCTTGTCCTGTGGAGCCCACCCATTCCATTGACAAAGGACATTAATTGTTAGTGGGCTTTAACTGACTTAAGAATTGTCTTTCTCCTCTGCTTTCCTTAGTGACTTCCTTATCGCCCATGGACATCTCAACGCAGACCCTTGCAGTTGGGTTACCATCCCTGGCTTCCACAGCAAGGAGACCCCAGGAGATTGAACATTAAGAAATCTTGTTTTTTTTTTTTTTTTTCAATTTTTTTCAATTTTATTTTATTTTTAAACTTTACATAATTGTATTAGTTTTGCCAAATATCAAAATGAATCCGCCACAGGTATACATGTGTTCCCCATCCCGAACCCTCCTCCCTCCTCCCTCCCCATACCATCCCTCTGGGCCATCCTAGTGCACCAGCCCCAAGCATCCAGCATCGTGCATCGAACCTGGACTGGCAACTCGTTTCCTACATGATATTTTACATGTTTCATTGCCATTCTCCCAAATCTTCCCACCCTCTCCCTCTCCCACAGAGTCCATAAGACTGTTCTATACATCAGTGTCTCTTTTGCTGTCTTGTTTTATATGGAGACAGACCAAAACAGGATTGTTTTCCTTTCAAACCCATAAACCCTACAGGATTTATTCCATTCTTTTCCTGCTGCCAGGATTTTTAAAAAATATTTCCCTGACCAAGGAAGCTGTTTGTTACAGAGCAGATGAGAGGAGTTCAGGGTGATTTCTTTAGGCCATGCTGGGGCTAAAGGCCTGTATTAGATTAGGCTAAAGGTGCTCACTTGCTGGAACCAGCTAACAGCTCGACCAAGACACCCCAGACCTCTCAGTAAGGCTCTGTGCAGATGGTAGCACCCTACCCTTCTTGCACGTGGCGTGGTTGTCTACAGAGGCTGGAGACATGCCCAGGAACAAGCCAGATAGCTGGGGTTTCCCTGCCACCTCTCCAGTGAGTGATGGTCCCCTGTCTGGGCCTGCTGGGTGCTGCTGGGGTCATATCTGGTCGAGAGAGAATAAAGGGAGAAAAACCCTGGGTTTCATTCTTTGTGCTGATTTATTCTGCTGTCTTGGTCCAGACCTTCCTCTCTCTGAAATTAGTTTCATTTTCTCTAAGAAGGGGATGACACTACTGACTTTCACAGATAATAGAGTTCCTGAAAAAGAGAAACTCACACATACTGAATCTCCATCCTCCATTGGATACATGCAGTATGCAGCCTTGGGTTAAGCACAGCAGCCTCACACCTTCTACCAGAGGGCACAGAATTGTCAGCATTTGCTGCTCAGGACCTGTGGCCTCCTCTTCCCAGGATCTTGAATATTGTCCATGATTTCATGGTCACGCAACCCTGGTCCCCAGCAGTGTCTCATAACTCTGGATCTTTGGTCCCAGCCATGCCACCTCTGGGAGGCATTTCAGTGTTGGTTGCAAGACTTAATTACAAGTCCAGTCATGGGAGTGGGGGTCTCAGATTGGATCTGGATTCTCAGAATGATCATGAACCCAGTATGTTCCTTTGGCAAGTTTCTTAACTGAACAGGTTTTTTGCTTTCTTTTAAGATTACTCTCCTTTTATAATTGAAGTTTGCTATGAGCCTGACATGAGGTGAAAAATGAGGAGGCTGTTTGTAAAGAAGCTTGGGACCATGAGGCAGTGCAAGGGGATGGTGAGGGATGACCCACGGCTGGACTTGCCTGGGTCTGAATCCTGTCCACGTGGTCCATATGGCTTCTGAACCTGTGCCCTGTGACAAATTACCTAACTTTACTGCTGGAGGAAGAGGTTGAAAATACTCACCTCACAGCGTTGTTGTAAGGATTAAACTTTACATCTATTACTCACTGAGAACAGAGCTTGACATAGAGTTAGAATTCAATAAAAACTACTGCTGTGCCTTATATTCATATTTTTATTACCAGTAATGTGGGCTGTCAACTGTGTAAAGCGAAAACTTCAAGGGCTGGCAGAGAGGGATGAATCAGCAAGACTTCCTGGAGGAGGAAGTCTTTAACTGGTCCTTAGAGCCTAGTCAGAGGCGGGGAATTTCTAGGCAAAGGGAAGAATGCAGGCAAGTGCTAGAAACCAACGGTACTGGAGAGAGTAAGGTACATTAGGGAGACATCTACCTCTGAAATGCTTAGTTGCTGAATGTATTTTCTTTTCTCTCCTCTGAATCCCACATGTGTGTGTGGTGGGTGCTTTTTTGTTTGGCTCAGTCGGAACCAGGCTCTCACTGACCCCATTTTGGGGGAAAGGGGGAGAAAGAAGAGAGCAGGGTCTTCTCAATTAGTCAGGCCTGGGTTTAAATCCTGTCTCTGCTCTGCACAGAGATACTTAAGGCTAAATGATGTAACCCCCTTGAGTTTCACTTTTCTGACTTGTAGGGATACTGAGAAATGATTGAAAGGAGGAGATTCCTTTTTCTCCCTTTCCATCCCCCCACGAATCTCCCTCCTATCCCCACCCTTCCTTCTCACCTCTCTCCACTCACTTTTTGGGAGAAGGAATCTCTCGCAGGGCTACAGTGCTACTTGCCACGAATGCACCTTGTTGCCAACTCTGATAGGGCACCACGCAGATGGAGCCATGGGAGATAACTGTAGATACCACTGAAAGAAAGTGAAGGAGAATGCCACAGAAGTGAAATAGTCCTCGGTAACTCTCTAATTAATGTGCTTGTGATAGTTTTGTTTTGCTGTGTTATTTTGTTATACCTTTCCAGGGTTTTAGTCAAGTGGCAGTGTAAACAGCTTAGTACCATTACCATCTGCCTACGCATTGAATAAATATATTTGTGTGTGTGTGTGTGTGTGTGTGTGTGTATAGGCTTCTCTGGTGGCCCAGCAGTAAAGACTCTGCCTGCCAATGTAGTAGATGCATGTTCGATCCCTGGGTCAGGAAGATCCCCTGGAGAAGGAAATGACAGCCCACTCCAGTATTCTTGCCTGGAGAATTCCATGGACAGAGGGCCTTGGTGGGCCATAGTCCATGAGGTCACAAAGGTTTGGACAGGACTAAGCAACTAAACAACAATATAGACACAGGTATAGATATGGATACAGATGTAGATGTAAAGTGCTTCCACTTAATCATTTAACTTTGTGAACTCTGATCTGGCTTGTCCCTTTCTTCTGAGAGACGAGGAAGCTGAGGTCAAGAGGGCAGAAGTGATTTGCTCAAGGTCACACAGTTGCTGGGCTAGACCACCTGGGTCTCAAAACTGAGCTCTCTTTCTGGCACAGAAAACGGTGTCTAAAGCAGAAGGACAGGAGGAAATATTTTGCAGGAAAAAGGGAGTTTGTCTTGTGGGCGAGGTCGAGTTTTCATACATTGTTTTGATTGTTTAGTCCGCAATGAGTGCTCCTCCCAGGATCCTGCAGATTGGATGTTTCTCACCACTCTTTTAGGCTTGGTGAAAAAGAGAAAAACAAAAAACCAAAAAAATGATCCCAGCTCTGAATTTCCCTGAGAACCTGCGGCTTCGGCTCCCCAGCCTCTGTGCAGGGCCCCTCCTGTGGGCAGGTTTTTAAGCATGATGAATTGCTGTGGTCAGCGCGGCAGCACGCCCTGCCTGGGGGAGCCTGTGCTCGGCTCTGTGGCCAGCCTGCATCTCTCCAGCAGGACAGCCTGCTGCATGCGTCCCCGCTAGGCACTGTCACCGCTGCTGCGTTCCCTCCATCCCAGCAGAGGCATCACAAATCACCGGAAGGGATGTGTCCACCCCCTGGCCTGGCAGAGCGGAGAGAGGAGGTGGGTGTTGCAGAGTCGGGAGAAATTGCTTCTGGTCACCTGGGGCTTGAATCACCCTCACTGGACTGGTTAGATTTTGCAGTATGTCTTGTAGGAATGGACTCGACTGGAGGTTGTGCTATAGAAGTGCCCGGGGCCCTGGTTACTCTGTCCCATAGACACAGCCAACCCTTTGCTGTTCATTTAGGTCTTTCAGGAAGCATTTGTTGAATCCCTAAAGCTCTGCTGCACGCAATGGGGGATACAGAACTGAAAGACCAGTCTGACCTTCTGTACTTGTGTGCTGGTTGAGGAGCATGTTCACAAGTCAATAATGTTATAAGCCTGTGGGAGAGACATGAATGTTTATTGACTGCCTGCTGTGTGCCAGGCGTTGGTGTCTTATGGTTGTAGTTCACTGGCCAGTGAGCTCAAGGGGTCTGGAAGAAGGAAAAATGTCAGTGGAATGTGAAATTTCATCATCCCAACAGCAACTGATACTCGTTCATCAAACACGTGATGTGAAAACCTTGTTATCACCCTGTGAGTGAGGGACAATTGTCATCCCACTTCACTCATGGGCCTAGAAAGAACCGTACGCCCTCCTGGGTCACCAGCTGCTAAGTGGTGGGGCTAAGGTCAAGCCCCATGTCTCTTTGACTCCAAGGTCTCAATCCCCAAAGACTGATTCTTCTGGTGGGAACTGACTTTGAAGGGCAGGCAAATCCCAGAGGAGGGTCTCAGGGGTTGAGCCTCTGCAGAAGTTGCGACTTTCCTAAATGTGGCAGGCTTTCTTCCTCTTCCAGAGACAAAAGAAAACTGGTAGTACTAATAAAACCCTCTATTTGCCCCCTGGGCCTTCAGGCTGCCTCGTTGTTCAGAGCATGAACATTGACTTCTCCATCATTAAACTTGTTTTTGTGAGGAACGAGTAAGAACTGATCCCATCTTCCCAAGCACATTTTCTCCCTTTGCCCTGTGATGGCCCAACTTCCCCCCGCCACAACCCCATATCCTGCATGACTTCAGGTGAGTTACCTGACTTTACTGAGACTCAATTTCTTTATAAATTGGGGTGATGGTAGCTGCCTTTAAAGGTGCTTTGAGATTTAATAAGATAATACTAAGTTCCTAGAGTAAGGTCAATCTAGTTAACTTTTTTTTTAAGATTTATTTATTTTGACTGTGCTGGTCTTCGTTGCTGTGTGTGGGCTTCCTCAGGTTGTGCAGGGGCTACTCTCTGGTTGTAGTCTATGGGGCTTCTCATTGTCACAGCTTCTTTTGTTGCCGAGCAACAAAGGACTCTAGGGCTCATGGACTTCAATAGTTGTGGTGCACAGGCTTAGTTGCTCCGGGGCATGTGGGATCTTCCTGGACCATGGATCAAACCTGTGTCCCCTGCATTGGCACACAGACTCTTATCCACTAGATCATGATGGAAACCGTAGTTAACTTTTCTTAAGTATTATTCTGTACTTTATATTTTGCCTGAATTTTGGAATTTGGTTGCTGTACTAGATGCTAACTTCACCCCTTCTCTGCCCCTGCCCTGACTCCAAGTTATTTTTAACCTTACAGAATCTAAATATCAGGCCTGAAATAAGGTTTGAAGCAAAAATGAATGAGTGTCTAAAGAGTTTTTTCATTATTTATATGGGGCAATAGTGAGCAGCCCCTCATGCTTTAGTAAATTATATTTTTATTTGCTTGTTTATTTTTTCATTCTTATCCACCCACTTACCTTTTCCTACTAGGGATGAGTAACTGTGCCTAGAATGAATATATATATATATTTTTAATTGGAGATGTTTAAAAGTACATGTAATAAGGAATGATAAACAAACTTAACACCCAGTTTTAGCAGTTATTGACATTTTGCTAATCTTGTTCTGACTACCCCTCTACTTTTTTGAAAAGCTGGAGCATTTTAAAGTAAATGCCATTAAATAAATAAAGTAAATGCCAGAATCATGTCATTTTAGCTGTAAATTCTTCCTAACTAGCTTAACTGATAATGACTTAAAATATTATGGTTAGTAGTAATTATAATAACCCCTTAATATCACCTATAACCAGTCACATTTAAATTTCACAGATTGTTTCAAAGCTGCCCTCGAATAGTTGATTGTTGATATCACCTTAGCCTGTTTGAAATTGGGTTCTTTTGTTGATGATCATGTATTAAGAACTTAGTTGATTGCTTCTTCGTATTGTTATTTAAGTTGTTCTTTTAGCCCCAGTATTTCCTATTAAGTGGTATTAGGTCTAGAATGTGATTATATTCAGACTCAATATTTTAGGTTAGATGACCTTATAGGCAGGTATGGTGAATGGGTTCCTTCTTTTCTACCACATTCCAGGCATGTAATGTCACGTTGTCCTAAGCTCCATGACGTCAGCCTGGTTCCCACCATGACAACTTTTCACCTGCTGCTGCTATGTCACTTCAGTCGTGTCCGACTCTGTGCGACCCCATAGACCTCATAGATGGCTAGTGGGTTTCATACACTGATGATCTTGTCTAGATCATCTTCTCATTAGTAGTTAAAAGATGGTGACTTTCTAATTCTTTCATCCTTTCAGGCTCTGTTTTTTAATGCATTTTCTACCCTAATTTTTTTTTTTTTTATATAGTATCCAGCAGCTTTCAAATGTGGACCTGTATGGGGGTTCCCAGTAGTTTGGAGTTGGGCTGGCTACATAAAAATCAGTGGGGATCTTTATAAAAATATAGATCTTAGGGTTCATCTAGTCGAAGCTATGGTTTTTCCAGTAGTCATGTATGGATGTGAGAGTTGGATTGTAAAGAAAGATGAGCACCAAAGAACTGATGCTTTTGAACTGTGGTGTTAGAGAAGACTCTTAAGAGTCCCTTGGACTGCAAGGAGATCCAACCAGTCTATCCTAAAGGAAATCAGTCCTGATTATTCATTGGAAGAACTGGTGTTGAAGCTGAAACTCCAATACTTTGGCCACCTGATGCAAAAAACTGATTCACGGGAAAAGACCCTGATGCTGGGAAAGATTGAAGGCAGGAGGAGAAGGGGACGACAGAGAATGAAATAGTTGGATGGCAGCACTGACTCAATGGACACAAATTTGAGTAAGCTCCAGGAGCTGGTGATGGACAGGGAAGCCTGGCATGCTGCAGTCCGTGGGGTCACAAGGAGTCAGTCACGACTGAGAGACTGAACTGAACTGAGGGTTCCACTCTGGGGTTTCTGATTTAATAGATCTGGAGAAGGAAGAAGTGCTCTTAGTTTTTATTAGAAACCAAGTTGCTGAAACGTAGCCAGTTGAGGAGAGCGGAGCTCTTAAACCCATCACTGCTTAACATTGCAAAGGACCATGTTTGCCACCATGTATGCATGTCCTTGTTTGATGGGACACCAGACTGGGGACAGACAGCAAGGGTGACAGAGGCTGAAATGAACTTGGAATATTCCAGTTTACTGTGGGCCCCCATGCTGCCCTTCACTTGGGATTTATGGCTGTGCTTTCCTTTGCTGATCCTGGTCTCCCTCATTGCATGAGCCTCAGAAACTTCAAATTGCATTAATATACTATTCCTTTGTGCCTCTCCCCTGTCTAGATCTAATTACTCTGAGCTGTTGGGACTTGAGCATGATGACAAAGGATTTTCTAGGATTATTCTCAACATGTGACATTCAATTACCACTCCCCAGGAGGCTGGGGTTAGCCAGGCAGGGAACTGGTAGGGATGGGTAGGATTTCCAGAGAAGATTGGCAGGAGCCTCCATTTCTGGATGGACTCTAGACTTGTGCTACCTGAACTTAGTGCATGGTTGTTAGAAACCCCATCCTGGAACCCCACACCTGACTGTACATCTAAGTAGGTCAGGGGTGGGACCCAGCCTTTAGGGTTTTTAATAAACTCTCAAATGATTTGGGGGACTTCCTAGGTGGCACAGTGGTAAAGAATCCACCTGCCAATGCAGGGGACATGGGTTTGATCCCTGGGTTGGAAGGATCGCCTGAAGTGGGAAATGACAACCCACTCCTGTATTCTTGCCTGGAAAATTCCACAGAAGGAGGAGCCTGGTGGGCAGAAGTCCATGGCGTTCAAAGAGTTGGACATGACTGAGCGACTGGGTGTGTGTGCACATATGTGTGATTTTGGTGTATGAGGGTCATGGACCTTGGAGAGTCACTGTCTTGGGCTCTCAAAAGCCTTGGGTGATGGGAAACTCAAAGGCATCTGGAGAAGCAGACAGTAGTGTGGAGCACATACTGACCTGGATATTGGGAGACCAAGCTCTAACCCAGTTCTGTCAGTGACCCCCGAGGGATCCTGGGCAAGCTCTTCTCCTCCCTTGCCCTTGTGTAGAATAAGAGCATTGATTGGATCTGCAGTCTAATTTTTTTTAAAGCACAAGAGTGTTTTTGCACTCTCAGTTTTTAAATAGATTAAATGGGGGTTTTTCTAGTAGAAACAGGGGTGTGGGGTTAGCACATTCAACATAACTACTTGGCTCTCTCATCAGATTTTGAAACTCCTGCCCATTTACATCCACACGCAGTCCTAGGCCTTTGTAGAGGTGGTTTGAAAACCTCTAATGGCTCAAGTTTCTTTGCATTCTAACATTCAGTGATTCTGGGTTTGATTCTTCTATATTAATATATGACCATGGACTTAAGTCCCATGCAGGGCTCTTCTTATGAACATAATGAGAATGAGAAGGCTGTAAGGCAGTTTATCCCCCAAGTTGAAATCTAAACTTAATGCATGTCTACAGCTCAACATTCAGAAAACTAAGATCATGGCTTCTGGTCCCATCAGTTCATGGGAAATAGATAGGGAAACAGTGGAAACAGTGTCAGACTTTATTTTTTTGGGCTCCAAAATCACTGCAGATGGTGATTGCAGCTATGAAATTAAAAGGCACTCCTTGGAAGGAAAGTTATGACCAACCTAGATAGCATATTCAAAAGCAGAGACATTACTTTGCCAACAAAGGTCCGTCTAGTCAAGGCTATGGTTTTTCCAGTAGTCAGGTATGGATGTGAGAGTTGGACTGTGAAGAAAGCTGAGTGCTGAAGAATTGATGCTTTTGAACTGTGGTGTTGAAGACTCTTGAGAGTCCCTTGGACTGCAAGGAGATCCAACCAGTCCATTCTAAAGGAGATCAGCCCTGGGATTTCTTTGGAAGGACTGATGCTAAAGCTGAAACTCCAGTACTTTGGCTACCTCATGTGAAGATTTGACTCATTGGAAAAGACTCTGATGCTGGGAGGGATTGGGGGCAGGAGAAGGGGACGACAGAGGATGAGATGGCTGGATGGCATCACTGACTCGATGGACGTGGGTCTGAGTGAACTCCCGGAGTTGGTGATGGACAGCGAGGCCTGGCATGCTGCAATTCATGGGGATGCAGAGTCGGACATGACTGAGTGACTGAACTGAACAGCTGCTGATGGAGAGTAGCAAGGCAGGGTTTTCTGAGTTCCTACTCTGAACAATGTTTGGGGTACTAGGCATCATGGGGTTAGGCAGACATAACTCCTTTTTTCAAGGAAGTTCACCTTTTATTTGGGGAGCTTCTTTTATTTAAAAATTGAAACACATTAGACATATAAAATTGTGAAAATGTAAGGTGTACAAGACTTTGACTTAGGACATTTATATGTTGTAATATGATTTCCATTGCAGCGATAATTTGTACCTTTATCACATCACATAATGATCATTTGCTTTTGGTGGTTGGAATAATTAGGATCTAGTCTTTAGTAAGTTTGATTATAATATAGTATTGCTGTCTATGTTCCCTATACTGTGCATTAAATCTCTAGGACTTTTTTATGACTATTTGCAAGTTTATACCCTTAAACAACGTCTCCCCAATTCCCCCACCCTCCAGCCAATGGTATTCACCATTTCACTCTCTGTTTTTATGAGTTTGGCTTTTAAAAATTTCACATATATATGGTATCATACAGTATTTATCTTTCTCTCTGACTTACCTCAATGAACATAATGTCTGCAAGGCTCATCCATGTTGTTGCAAATGGCAGACATCTGTCTTTCTTCTGACTGAATAATATCCCAGTGTGTGTGGGTGTGTGTATGCATATAAATATGTGTATGGTTCCAGGAGAGCCCTAGCCCAGTCTGAGCCTCTAAGACTTAATATCTGAATGTTGTCAGAGAGAGACAGCCTTGCCCTTCCTCTGAAACTTCAAGCTAAACATATCATAATAAGCCGTAAAAAGCCACATATTGACATATGCACACCCCACATCTTCTTTACTCATGGATCCTTTGACAGACGCATAGCTTGTTTCCATGTCTTGGCTGTTGTAATAATGCTGCAGTAGATGTGGGAAAGCTTAAGATCTCTTAATATTCTGTTGTCATTTCCTTTGGGTATGTATCCAGAAGTGGAATTGCTAGATCACATGGTAGATTTATTTTTAATATTTTGAGGCACCTCCATATTGCTTTCCATAGTGCTGCACCAATTTATATTCCCTGTAACAACTCAGGAGAGTTCGCTTTTTTCCACATCCTTGCCCAAACTTATCTTTTATCTTCTTGATGATAGCCACTGTAACAGGTCTGAGGTGGTATCTCATTATGGTTTTAATTTGTATTTCTCTGATGATTAGTGATGTTGAACAACTTTTCATGTACTTGTTGGACATGTGGATGTCTTCTTTGGAGAAACGTGTATTTAGTTCTCTATTTTTAAATTGAATTGACATATGAAAAATGAACCGATTAATAATATGTGGGAATATGGAGTAGAAAATTGGTGCTATAAAGTGAGAGAAATGAGCTTTGAGGAACACACTGATAGCTTCAAGAATGAGTGAGGTTGTTTTCCATTGTTCACAAAGAGTAACACACACGTACCTGAAGTTGTTGTTTAGAAAACACATGTGTTAGGTCTGTTGTAGAAATCCAATTCAATGAGTTTAAAGGGGAGATCTGTTGGATCACATGAAAATTTCAGAATCACTTCAGCTTCAGGTGTGACTGGATCCAGAATCTCAATCATTTGGGCTTTTTCTCCATTTTTTTTTTTTTTTTGGCTCTGTTTTCCACACTGTCTTGCCTTCATTCTAAGGCACGATTTCCTGTATGTAATGGAAGTAGCATAATAAGTTTCCCAACAATTCTCAGCTTATTATGATATTTTAAGCTCGAAATTCCAGCGGAAGAGCAAGGCTCTCTCTCTGACAACATTCAGATAGTAAGTCTTAGAGGCTCAGACTGGGCCAGGGCACTCCTGGAACCATCCACTCTGTGTAGAGGGATAGACAACTTTGCTTGGTAGCCTGAGTCACGTGCCAGTCTCTGGGGTGAGTGGCAGTGATGGAGGCAGGAATGAGAATACTATGATTGTTCTGCCACAATAGGGTGGGCAGGATGGGTGTTTCCCCAAAGAAGTCGAATGTGAATGTGCAAAATCAATAGCTGTTTGCCAAAAGTATGGACATAAGAAAGAACAAAATCACTAGTACTCTAATGCTGTTCATGCACACATATGTTCAGAAAGATGTTTATTCTACTTTAAAAAATAAAAGACCTTGATAGAAAACAGTTCATACAATAAAATTTTAATTTTTAAGTATATATTCTATCTATACATGAACAAATATATATGCTTTGAAAGCATAAAAATAAAATGTGCTATTTTCTTGGAAGAGGGTTTTCCATTTGACAGTCATGAACATTTTCCCCTGCCATTTAGTATCACCCTGTACTATCCTTCTCGGGACTGTATTTTGTTATGTGGTTGTAGAATGACTCAGCTGACACCTGGGTTCCTTTGGGGTTGGGGAAGTACTGACTGAGTTGGCAGTGGGCTCTGCCATCCCAGTTATTTGTGCTAACTTGTGTTTCAGGGAAGAGGGTATCTAACTCTCATTTCCTTTTTGGTCCTTTCTAGTGAGACCCAGTCACTCAGATCCCCAGCAATCTTAAGGAGTTCAGGGAGACCTTTAAGCAGGAGTGTATCGACTGCTTCTGAAATAGGAACGCCAATGCCTGGCATTTATATATAGCCTTTGTCTCAGCAGCCTTGTGCAGAGCTGGCATTTTTGGGGTCAAGGCAGAAAAGATCAGGGACAAACGAAAGTTGCAGAATTTGGTCGGTGGAAAGTAATTTCTTTCAAAGCCGAGGCTGGGGTTGGGCTTGATGATGACCTAATGAGACTCCAGAGATGTTGTGTGCACACCAAGGGTGCAGCTGTCTCATCCACCTTGCAGAACTGCAGACTTGAGCCACAGGTGAAATGGGGGAAGAGAGGGAAGCTGCAGTAACCACTGTGGGCTTTGGCTCTGAGGAGTCCTGACGGAACTTGCTGGTGGCCTTAGTGATCGTGGGAGACCTGTCAGGTCACTAGTCTGTGTCAGATCAGCAGAGGACACAGGTTTGCTGAGACCCTCACCTGGTGGCCACGCAAAAAGCTGTCCAATTCCTTTCTGGGTAAAGGTCGACCCTTTCGCTGACTCACCCATCTCAGACACAAGGTGAGGAGCCTGGGGAGAAAAGAAGCCAAGGAGCTGATTCTCCATTTTAGAGCAGGGGCCTTTCGATCTGAAAGGAAAGAAACAGAAAAAAATAACAGGTGGCTGAGGGTCCCTTTCTTCAAAAAGAATTGCACTGAGGTGGGAAGGCCAAGGCTATCTATAAATGCCAAGGCAGTGGGGTTCTATTTCAGAAGCAGTCTCATCAGTACACTCCAGCTTAAAGGTCTTCCTCAACTCCTCAGGCTTGCTGAGGACCCCAGTGACTGTGTATTTGCCCCTAGGTATAGGCCCTGAGGGTTTGACTCTGGCTCACCTCCTTGCTGGCTGTATGGCTTTGAGTAAGTTACTCAACCAACTGCCAGTTTCCTCATGTCTAAAATGGGAATAAAATAATAGCTGTCTTACAGGCTCATTGGGAGTATTAAATGAGATCATGATGCATAGGAAAATGCTTAGCATCGTGCCTGATAGAGAGTAAGTGCTCAGTAAATGTTAGCTGATGCTATTAACAGGTGTGAAGACTGGCTTTGGTAGAAACCAAGGTAAGAGATGCTACTTTCTAGGGCACTGTATATTTTACGTCAGGCATGCTTAGTTACACAGAGGCAAAGACTGAGCGTTCTACTGTGTAGTAGTAGGAAATGCCCTCAACTAGAACCTGAGAGTCCTGAACTCTAGTCTGGATTCTGCCCTAAACTCACTTTGAGTTTCTTTACTCCTCTGGGCTTCAGTTTCCTTGTTCGTAAAATGGGCTCCTGAATGGATGGTCTTTGGACTGTTCCTTGGTGCACTCAGGTTTCAAAGAGGTGCTGGTGATTGTTCTGTGCCCTCCAGTTCTGTGACAACCAGAGCAGAAGTTGGGATTTGATCAGTTTTGTGTTTTGGAGTTCCACACAAGAGTCCTTTTGAGAGTAGGGTCCACTAATAACCCGCTCTGCTAGTTGCTTTCTAAGGGTTCTTGCAACTCTAGCACTTTACAGCATGGGATTAGAAATCCAGGGGGGCAGTTCTGTGTTCTTGTCACAGTATTATTACGATGATAGCTTAAACAGTGACCTCATTTTAAAGATGAGTAGGGTGAGGGGAAGTGGGGAAAGATAAATTGGGAGTTTGTGATTAACATGAACAAACCATTCTATATAAAACAGTGAGCCAACAAGGACCTAGTACAGCACAGGGAACTATACTCAATACTTTATAATAATCTATAAGGGAAAATAATCTGAAGAACAATATATGTGAATATATATAGGAAAATAAAAATATATACATCAGTTCAGTTCAATCGCTCAGTCGTGTCTGACTCTTTGCGATCCCGTGAATAAATGAATCAGTTTGCTGTATACCTGAAACTAACACAACATTGTAAATCAACTAGACTTCAATAAAAAAAGGGAAATGATGAAGAAAAAAAAGATGAGCAAATTGAGATTCAAAGGGCCCAAGCAACAAGGTCCAAAGACCAGTAGCTGATGCCAGGATTTTGTGTCCTGGGTTTCCCCTGCCCTCTGGGACTCCACTGCTTTCATTCCATTGCTCTGCCTTTTGAAATCCCTGGACAGTGCACTTGATAAAATGGGACTGCCACGGGCTGGGTGAATTCAGTGTTCCCAATAAGCTACTCATCTTAAAATATCACCATCTCACCGTGCTCATGTCTCAGACACATTTGTCATGAAAGAAGGCAGACAGACATCCAGCCTTCATTTGACCTTTAAAATACCTCCTTCTTATCAGCCGTGGCTGATCAGCTGCTCTTGTGGAGAACAGGTGGGTCGACATGAGATTGATTGGTTTTCTCTGCAGGGGATATGACTTGGCCCACTCTAACCTTCTGACCTGCAGAGGTCCTCTGAGCTCTGGGAGCCTCAGCCAGAAACAAGAGTGTGGATTTATAAGGCAGGACAAGGGGTCCTCTGTGCCTGGATCCAGGATCAGGGGAGGAGATACTAGCTGCTAAAGATTCAGAAGGATGGCCAGTGTTTGGGACCTTGGACAAGTCCCTTGGTCTCTCTCTCCTTAGGATTCTAGAATGTTTTTGATAATCAATGAATGTTACTCGCCATTCAGTGGCCACTGCACTTGCTAATGTTCAACACCCCCTGAAAGGAGTTCAGGGAGGAGGTCAGGAATGAGGTGCTCTGTGCTCTGGGAAAACTGGCAGACAGACCTTCAGATAGATACTTTCTAGCAAAAGTTTTTTTTTTTTTTTATTTTAAAAATTTATTTATTTATTTTAATTGGAGGCTAATTATTTTACAATATTGTAGTGGTTTTTGTCACAAATTGACATGAATCAGCCACAGGTATACATGTATCCCCCATCCTGAAACCCCCTCCCACCTCCATCCCCCATCCCATCCCTCAGGGTCATCCCAGTGCACCAGCCCTGAGCACCTTGTCTTGTGCATCAAACCTGGACTGGTGATCTATTTCACCTTTGAAAATATACATGTTTAAATGCTATTCTCTCAAATCATCTCACCCTTGCCTTCTCTCACAGAGTCCAAAAGTCAGTTCTGTATATCTGTCTCTTTTGCTTTCTCACATATAGGGTCATCATTACCATCTTTCTAAATTCCATATATATGTGTTAATATACTGTATTGGTGGAGAAGGAAATGGCAACCCACTCCAGTGTTCTTGCCTGGAGAATCCCAGGGATGGGGGAGCCTGGTAGGCTGCCGTCTATGGGGTCGCACAGAGTCAGACATGACTGACATGACTTAGCAGCAGCAGCAGCAGCATACTGTATTGGTGTTTTTCTTTCTGACTTACTTCACTCTGTATATTAGGCTCTAGTTTCATCCACCTCATTAGAACTGATTCAAATGTGTTCTTTTTAATAGCTGAGTAATATTCCATTGTGTATATGTACCACTGCTTTCTTATCCATTTGTCTGCTGATGGACATCTAGGTAGCTTCCATGTCCTAGCTATTGTAAACAGTGCTGTGATGAACATTGGGGTACACGTGTCTCTTTCAATTCTGGTTTCCTTGGTGTGTATGTCCAACAGTGGGATTTCTGGGTCATATGGCAGTTCTATTTCCAGTTTTTTTTAAGGAATCTCCACACTGTTCTCCATAGTGGCTGTACTAGTTTGCATTCCAACCAACAGTGTAAGAGGGTTCCCTTCTCTCCGCACCCTCTCCAGCATTTATTGTTTGTAGACTTTTTAATAGCAGCCAATCTGACCAGTGTGAGATGGTACCTTATTGTGGTTTTGATTTGCATTTCTCTGATAATGAGTGATGTTGAGCATCTTTTCATGTGTTTGTTAGCCATCTGTGTATCTTCTTTGGAGAAATGTCTGTTTAGCCCATTTTTTGATTGGGTCATTTATTTTTCTGGTATTGAGCTGCATGAGCTGCTTTTATATTTTTTGAGACTAAATTCTTTGTCAGTTGCTTCGATTGCTATTATTTTCTCCCATTCTGAAGGCTGTCTTTTCACCTTGCTTATAGTTTCCTTCGTTGTGCAAAAGCTTTTAAGTTTAATTAGGTCCCATTTGTTTATTTTTGCTTTTATTTCCATTGATCTGGGAGGTGGATCATAGAAGGATCCTGCTGTGATTTATGTCAGAGAGTATTTTCCCTATGTTTTCCTCTAGGGGTTTTACCGTTTCTGGTCTTAGGTTTAGGTCTTTAATCCATTTTGAGTTTGTCTTTGTGTATGGTGTTAGAAAGTGTTCTAGTTTCATTCTTTTATAAGTGGTTGACCAGTTTTCTCAGCACCACTTATTAAAGAGATTGTCTTTTCTCTATTGTATATTCTTGCCTCCTTTGTCAAAGATAAGGTATCCATAGGTGTGTGAATTTATCTCTAGGCTTTCTATTTTGTTCCATTGATCTATATTTCTGTCTTTGTGCCAGTACCATACTGACTTGATGACTGTAGCTTTGTAGTATAGTCTGAAGTCAGGCAGGTTGATTCCTCCAGTTCCATTCTTCTTTCTCAAGATCGCTTTGGTTATTTGAGGTTTTTTGTATTTCCATAAAAATTATGAAACTATTTGATCTAGTTCTGTGAAAAAATACCATTGGTAGCTTGATAAGGATTGCATTGAATCTATAGATTGCTTTGGGTAGCACACTCATTTTCACTATATTGATTCTTCCAATCCATGAACATGATATATTTCTCCATCTATTTGTGTCATCTTTGATTTCTTTCATCAGTGTTTTATAGTTTTCTATGTATAGGTTTTTTGTTTCTTTAGGTAGATTTATTCCTAAGTATTTTATTCTTTTCATTGCAATGGTGAATGGAATTGTTTCCTTAATTTATCTTTCTGTTTTCTCACTGCTAGTGTATAGGAATACAAGGGATTTCTGTGTGTTAATTTTATATCCTACAACTATATTCATTGATAAGCCCTAGTAATTTTCTGGTGGTGTCTTTAGGGTTTTCTATGTAGAGGATCATGTCATTTGCAAACAGTGAGAGTTTTACTTCTTCTTTTCCAATCTGGATTCCTTTTATTTCTTTTTCTGCTCTGATTGCTGTGGCTAAAACTTACAAAACTATGTTGAATAATAGTGGTGAGAGTGAACACCCTTGTCTTGTTCCTGACTTTAGGGGAAATGCTTTCAATTTTTCACCATCGAGGATAATGTTTGGTGTGAGTTTATCATATATGGCTTTTATTATGTTGAGGTATGTTCCTTCTATGCTTGCTTTCTGGAGGATTTTTATCATAAATGGATGTTGAATTCTGTCAAAGGCTTTTTCTGCACCTATTGAAATAATCATATAGTTTTTTTATCTTTCAATTTGTTAATGTGGTGTATCACATTGATTGATTTGTGAGTATTGAAGAATCCTTGTATCCCTGGGATAAAGCCCACTTGGTTATGATGTATGATCTTTTTAATATGTTGTTGGATTTTGTTTGTTAGAATTTTGTTGAGGATTTTTACATTCAAGTTCATCAGTGCTATTGGCCTGTAGTTTTCTTTTTTTGTGGCATCTTTGTCTGGTTTTGGTATTAGGGTGATGGTGTCCTCATAGAATGAGTTTGGCAGCTTACCTTCCTCTGCAATTTTTTGGAAGAGTTTGAGTAGGATAGATGTTAGCTTTTCTCTAAATTTTTGGTAGGATTCACCTGTGAAGCCATCTGGTCCTGGGCTTTTGTTTGTTGGAAGATTTTTTATTACAATTTCAATTTCCGTGCTTGTGATGGATCTGATAAGATTTTCTATTTCTTCCTGGTTCAGTTTTGGAAGGTTATACTTCTCTAAGAATTCCTCCATTTCTTCCAAGTTGTCCATTTTATTGTCATATAGTTGCTGATAGTAATCTCTTATGATCCTTTGTATTTCTGTGTTGTCTGTTGTGATTTCTCCATTTTCATTTCTAATTTTGTTGATTTGATTCTCTCTCTTTTTTTCTTGATGAGTCTGGCGAATGGTTTGTCTATTTTATTTATCTTCTCAAAGAACCAGCATTTAGTTTTGTTCATTTTTTCTATATTCTCCTTTGTTTCTTTTTCATTTATTTCTGCCCTAATTTTTATGATTTCTTTCCTTATACCAACCCTGGTGTTCTTCATCTCTTCTTTTTCTAGTTGGTTTAGTGTAAAATTAGATTATTTATTTGATTTTTCTCTTGTTTCTTGAGGTAAGCTCAAGCAAAAGTTTTATGAACCCAATTTCTTGTGTCTTCCCAAACTTAGAAAAGCACTAAAAACCTTATCATCTGAAATAAGTTTCTTATGACTAGCAATAGCCTTCTACCAAGATGTGTGCTTGATTGCACATACCCTTTCTCCAAAATTACATCTGTTCTGACCACCCCCCTTTCCTCTTTGGAGCAGTCCCTCAGGGCCACATGAGAGGCTGTCTTTTGGGCTATAGTCCTTAGTAAGTCCCCAAAGAAAACTGAAGCTCATAGCTCTCACATCGTGTGTTTTTATTTCAGGCAACAGAAATTAGGTAGAAGCTCAGCAGCCCAGAATGCACTGGTGCACCAGTGACTCAAAAACCCTTGTGCTGTGGTGGAAAAAGTATGAGCTTTGGATCCAGACCAGGATTTGAATCTCAGACCTGGTCCTTATAGGAGAGAAAGTGTTGAGGTAGTTGTGAAACCTTAGAGTGGTCACTAAACTCCCCTGTGCCTCAGTTTCTTCATTTAAGAAAAGGAAATAATAACGCCACCTTGCAGGATTATCTTAAGGGTTTATGACCATCAGTTTGCCTGGTACTTATTTAATAATAGGTGCTCAAAATACTAGTTTCTGTTGTTGACAGGAAAATGTTTTATGAAATAGAGACCTAAGGGCTTATAAGTGATGGTGATTGTTTTGTTGGTTAACAGGATGTCTATTCCTATTGGACCAATGGATAATAATTAGCTACATTCAAAGAAAGAGTTTTGAATGGGACAGAACACAGAAGTTTCCTTGGTGGTTTTTTTCCGATGGATTCTGCCTGGTTGCATTCAGCTATGAACCAACTAATTGTTAACAGTAGAGCTGAATTACACACTGGCTAGAGAAGCCACTTTGAAAAATACTTAAAGAGGTCTTAGTTTTCTGAGAGCAAGCACATTGGAAGTCATTGTGTGACCTGGCTACCAAGATAGATACTGGGCTCTTAGAGTGTATTAACAGAAGTAGCAAGCCTACAATGAAGGAGGAGATGTCTTTGGATACACTTAGATATCTGGGTTCAGTTCTCTGGGAGTCTCACTGTTAAACCTGAGCATGTCCTGAAGAAGGTGATAGAGATAGGAAGGGTCTGGAGGACTTTCTAAATGAGGGGCAAGGGCAGAGATGAGAGATTGTTTTTATCCTGGAGAAGACAAGCGTCAGGGTGATCAGTTTAATCCCTCAAGGGCTGCCTTGGGGAAGAGGGAGATGCTTGGTTCTGTGGGACACCAGAGTCACGGGGTTGGGAGTGGGGGAGGAGATGGAATCAGTGCTCTTTTGCACAAAGTTTCAAGAAGGCATATTCAGTTCAACTTAAAAAGACACCTTGTAGTGGAGAGATATCTGCTATGAAACTGGGCCACCTTGTGAGATAGCATGTACCCTGGCAATAGACGTTCCAGCAGAGGCCAGCCAGAGTGCTGCAGGATGATGTAGAGGTTGTGAGAAAGAGATTTGATGTCAGATCTGGGTTCAGATCCTGACACTGTCATTTACTACGTGGGCAAGGAAACAAACCTCTCCAGATGCAACATCTTTAACAATAAAATGGAGATAGAGCCTATATACCTGGACTGTGAGGATTAATATGGAAAACCCTTAGAAATCGCTGTTCCTATTATTTTGGTTGGTTACAGGGATGTTGTACTTGCTGGCTTTCCTTCCCGCTCCTCTTTCCTGGTATTCCATGAGCAAACAGACAGCTGCTTTTCCTCCTTCATTGTTCTCCTTTGTTCTCCACTTGCAACCAATTGCTGTTTCACTGTGTTGTGTTAATAGCATAATTCTAGAGAAAGCTGGCCTGACGTGATTGTTTTTTAGCATTTCTTCCTCATTAATTTATATCTTCTTCCCTGGCTGATGAGCATTTTTTTGCCTAGCAGAAGTTCGTTACTTCTCCCCTCCCCCGCTCATTCCAGCAATGCAATTTAAACCACATTAATCCGGTATTTAGCGAGAAAATGGGGTTTTATAATGGGAAACACTCAGTTTGAGAGGTAATCTTCTTTTTCTTTTCTGAAACAAGATTTTTTTTTTTTTAATCTTAGTTTAATGACGAATCACCACCACTTGTCTTGGAGAATGGTTGCAGAGGAGATAATGGTTGAGGGTTCTGGAATTTTAGAGCCAGACCTACTCTCCTCCAGTCCCTTCATCTTGCATGAGGAACTCAGGCCTCAAGGAGGTTGAGTTATGGGCTCTGGGCCACCAGTCAGTGGCAGAGATTCTGGGGCATCAGTCTCTTCTCACTGTACTGAGATGTGTTTCCTTTGTGGTGGGTTCTGCAGGATTGAATCCTATTCCTCTGCTATATAGCCAGCTCTCAGCAAGTATTTTAATGCCACTGAAGTTCAGTCTTTTAAGTTTATGAACTGCCCATATGGTAATATAATTTCTTGTAAGTACTAGTGGTCGGATGATCTAAGTGAAGCCATTGTGTCATCGCTGGTAACTAGAAGGTATGAAAAGAGTGTTGAATGAAGGAATACTAAGTTCAGGTTGTTACTGTTGATGGTTACTCTTTACCTGAGTGCTTCCTGGATGCCAGGCCTTTGCTGAGTCTTCCAAACAACGCTGGGAGGCAGGTATTATAGGTCACTACTGTTAAGAGAACTCTGCAACTCGTGTTATTACCCTAGCCCTGTCTTGTTAGTTGCTCCCCTCCACAATCCATTCCTACTGGACTCAACAGTGACACCCTTACAAAGGAAAGTTCTTGGGGATGTGTTTGAGAACAGTAGTGGTGGATCCTGGAGAGTCACCTCTTACTCCCCAGTCAGGGTGGAGACACCTCACAGTACAGGGTAGGGCTTGGCAGCTTTTCAGAGGAAAGCGGGGTGAGTCCACACTGTGGGTCCAGGAGGAGGACTCTGACTAATCATACCTTCCACCATGGGTCTCAGCGGGGACAGTTTTGCCCCCCAGGGGACATTTGGCAATGGTCCGAGACTCTTGGTTGTCATAGCCTGGCAATGGGGGCTGGTATGAGTGTGCTACTAGCATCCAGTGGGGAGAGACAAGGATGCAGCTAAATACTGGGACGTGCCCAGGACAGCTCCCACTGCTAAGAATGACGGGACCCCAAATGCCAGCCGTGCTAAGGTTGAGCGCCCCTGCCTACACCCATCCTGTGATTTGATTTTCACAACACCTCGTGATGCTGAATGGAGGCAGCTGATATTTAATAAGAGTAATGGGCCCTCTTTTGTGCCAGGCATTGAATTAGAGTTGGGAAAATAGACTTTAATCCAAGTGCCAACTTGATCAGTTGGTGGGGGCTTCTGGGATTGCTCTAGGGACAAGGAATCTGAGGCTCAGCAGGAAGGGCGGCTGCAGTCAGTTGGCTCCCTCTCTGCCACTTGTCCACGGTGCAGCACTGGGCAGTTACTTAACCCTTCTGTGCCTTAGTTTTCATATTTATAAAATGCTCAATGATAACAGTATCTACCTCACTGAGTTGTCAGAGGATTAAATGCTTATTCCCAAAATACAACAGTGCGTGGCACACTGTTATCATCATCACTGCCTTCAATATCAGGGACATGCAGTCTTGCCATGTATTTACCATGTTTCTTCTACTCAAATTATACACACTATCTTATTTAAGTAGGCAACAATAACTTGTATAATTGGTCCCATTTTTAGGTTGAGAAAATTGTATTTCAAGCTGGTTAGCGAGTTCAGAGAGATGATTCCAAGTGTTAAAAGAGGAGAGCCTTTAAAGAGAGTGTCATCCTAATTCATGAAGTGTTTTGTCAACCGGCTTTATCCCTTGTGCAACTCTGAAATGTCTGCACAGATCCTCAGGGGCTGATCTTTACTGCACACTTGTACTGTTCAGGTTGGCCTGAGCTGTGTTCTTGTCGTTAGGCGATAAAGGGCACTCTGGCGCGTACTGATCTGACCTGCCTGTGGGGCTTCCAGAACAAGAACAAAGTGCAATCACTGAGTCCAGAGGTGATACGGGCAGCCCATGGATGGCATTATTTTGCTTGTCTCTCTCAGTCTTTTTTTTTTTAATATTTAAAATTTTGAATTCTCTTTGTTTTCAAAAACTGAGAATGGAAATTTCTTTCTTTCTTTTTTTTTTTAATTTTTATGTTGGAGTATAGCTGATTGACAGTGCTGTGTTAGTTTCAGGTGTACAGCAAAGTGAATCAGGTATACATATACATGTATCCTTTTTCCAAAATTCTTTTCCCATTAATATTACAGAATATTAATCAGAGTTTCCTGTGCTGTACAGTAGGTCCTTATTGGTTATCCATTTTAAATATTAGGTAGTATGTACATGTCACTCCTGAAGTAGGAGATAGATGTTTAGACATTTACAACTGGCCTCCTGTTTGCATTTCCTGAGACAAGAGATAGGTGGGCTCCACTTGAGGAATTTACAGTCAACCTCCTGTTTGCCCTCTGAAATGGAAGTAACAACAGAAACAGGGTAAATAACCAGTCTTTGTCTCTTGTAAACACCTTAAGGTAATAGTTATGGCAGTAGTCAAGGTAATAATCATGGCAAGGAGAAAGAGGGACAAAACCCTGTTGGGTAAATAATTGAGGGAGTCCACCCTCCCCCTTTTTGGGACAAGGGAGACACTACAAATGCGAAGAAAGACTCCTTGGAGGCAAAAGTCAGGGGATAATTTCAGACCATAATCAGTCTTGCTCCTCCCAGAAACTTGCACTTGGAGATCCATCTTGACTGAGGGGTGTGTGTGCACCTCAGGCGAGGGTCCTGAGACAAATTAAACAAGGAAGGATAGGGCAAGATGATTGGCCTAAGGGGAGGCAGGAAAGACCTGCCTCCAGACCCAGGAAAGACCCAGGAAACTGCGCCCTTAAAAAGGATTTAAACTTCCCAAAGGCAAGATTCTCTCTCTGAATTCACCTGTGCACCTTTCTGCATGTACTTTTCTTTTCACTAAATTTTTACTTTTTACCTTCTGCCTCCTAACCTGAATGCATTCTTGACTAGGCAGGCAAGAACTCAGGCCTCTGGCCCTGACTGCTGGCCCTTGTGGCCCAGTGGTTAGGACTCCTGCTCCAGGAAACTAAGACCTTGTTTCCAGCTACCGCTCACTGCTACTTGCTACAAGCTGCCACTTACTGCTGGGAGCATCTGAAATCAATCCGGAACTCCCTATTTATCTCTCCCCTCTACCTTTCCCCTTCGGTAACCACAAATTTGTTTTCAATGTCTGTGAGTCTGCTTCTATTTTGTAAATAAGTTCATTTGTATCATTTTGTTAGATTCTGCATATAAGTGTCATATATTTGTCTTTGACTTCACTCAGTATGACAATCTCTAGGTCCATCCATGTTGCTGCAAATGGCATTATTTCATTCCTTTCAGTGGCTGAGTAATATTCCATTGTACACAGGTACCATATTGTTTTTACCCATTCATCTGTTGATGGGCATTTAGGTTGCTTCCATGTCTTGGCTATTGTAAACAGCACTGAACTGAACACTGGTGTCCATGCATACTTTCAAACCATGATTTCCCTCAGACATATATCCAGGAGTGGGTTTGTTGGCTTTATGGTAGCTCTATTTTTAGTTTTTTAAGGAACCTCCTCCATACTGTTCTCCATAGTGGCTACGTCAATTTACATTCCCACTAACAGTGTAGAAGGGGTCATCTGCCCATTTTGTAAAAGATGTATTTATTTTACTTTTTGGCTGTAGTGGGTCTTCATTGCTGCAAGCAGGCTTTTTCTAGTTGCAGGGAGTGGGCGCTACTCTTCATTGCAGTGTGTGGGGTTCTTGTCGCAGTGGCTTTTTTTGTTGTGGAGTATGGGCTCTAGGCGAATGGGCTTCGGTAGTTGCAACACAGGGGCTCAGTAGCTGTGGCTCGTAGGCTCTAGAGCACTGATTCAGTAGTTGTTGTGCACAGGCTTATTTGTTCTGTGGCATGATCCTTTCCCAGACCAGGGATCAAACTGGGTGTCCCTTGCATTGCAAGGCAGATTCTTAACCTATGGGCCATCAGGAAAGCCCATTCTGCCAATTTTTTGATTGGGTTATCTGTTGTCTCTATCAATCTTTAAAATCTGAATTGTTGTCAACATTTAAAAATCAAAAGATAGCTAAAAAATGTAAAGTTCCAGTGTCTTTGAAAATGAGAATATCTGGTTATACTCAGCCCACTTTACTTCGTGGTAAAAATTCACTGGGGTAGCCTCTCTTTTCCCTTCAGTTGCCAGACTTGCTAGTTTTCCCCACTCCCCACCATGCCTCAGTGTGTTCTCAGCACCAGGGCTAAGTGGTGGCTGCCATCTGTTCAGTCAAACTTGATCTGCTTTACTTATTTCCATTGCTTGTCTGATCCTGCAGGCACTGGAGTTTGTAGCTGTTTTTACAGAGTTGATTATTGTTATATTCCTTATATTCAAAGATATATTGACCTTTGCTATCTATATGGATGTCAGGGCAGGAATTATTGTGTCCATTTTCCAGATTGGAAAACAGAGGCCCAAAGTTAAAGAAGTTGCCCAGGATCACACAACTTTAGTACTGAGGTGAAAGTAGTTTTACGAATGCTCAAGATTTGCATTTGGTTTGTTCAGTTCAGTTCAGTTCAGTCGCTCAGTCGCGTCCGACGTTTTGCGACCCCATGAATTTGTAATTGACTATTAAAACATGGAGACATTTAGTTTTTTGCCACTATCCTCTGGTCCCACAACTATAAAAGGACAATACTGGTTTAGATCTGTAGTTTTCAGACTTCATGTATTTCTGAAATTTCCGAAAAATTGAGGTACCCAAGCACAAGGTTGCTGACATTGGTGCCAACTTTCATCTCGCTGGTTAAATATTAAAAAAAAAAAAACACACAAAACCTCAAACCAAGCACTATTTACTGCCACTGCTATTTAATAACTGTAATGAAGGAAGAATATAGTCTCAGAATAAAGGAGGCCTTTTTAAGGAAAGGTATCTATGCATACAGACAAATATTATTAAACATTTCCTTAGTTTTTTATTTCACCATGGCAGATGCAGACACAGGGGGAGTCGCTGGACTGGGAGATCTTTAAGGTTATGTCTATCTTACTCATTTTAGGTCTTTCTTTTTTCCAATGCTCTAGTGAGAGCCAGTTCGCCAAGCCAGCCCCCAAATGTACATCAGAATGCCTGATGGTGTCTGGGTAGTTATGTGGGCACATGCGCTTCTGGTTTCTGTTCTACTCCTGTTTCCAGAGTCTCTGGTCTTCATAAATAGACAGAAATCACCTGGTCCTTATGAAAAGATTATTCAAGAACTGGGAGTGAATTTTGGTCACAAACGGAGCTTTCAGCAAATAGTACCGTGCTAAGCACTCTCCATGGGTGTGACACGAAAGAAGCTGGACACACAGAGCCTGCCTGATCTCAGAAAACACTGATTCTGAGAAAAGAATCTTGGAGAGCTAGACAAAAAGAAGCTTTACAGAAGAGGTTGAGAGATAAGTGGTTGAGTTGCAATTTTGCTACCAGTTTACTGTGCAACCTTGGACAGTCCACCTCCCCATTCTGTGCCTGAGTTTTCTTCTCTATAAAGCAGAGGGATTGGATTGAATGCTTTAAGTTTTCTTTTAGTTTGGATATATTCAATATAGATCAGTTCATAAAATCCAAATATAAATGGGGAAGGCCCTTAAAGGCCATCTAGAAGAAGTACCCTTCGGCCAGTTTAACTAAATGTAAATGAAACCTCTCAGCCACAGCTTCAGGGGACCCCAGGCACCCCTTCCATCCCTCAGAACAGTGCTTTGTTCTGGAAAGGCAGGGTGGTGGTGTGGTGGAATTGCCCAGTGCGCCTTTGATGGGTAGGAAAAGGCCTTCTTGTTTCATTAAGAGCCCAACTTTCCCATCCCTGGGCTATAAGACTCATGGGGAGGAGTCCTCCTTCTCTGCTGTATTTATTGACTCTAGTTCATCTTTTCAGCTGGGAGCAGATGATGACTACCTCTGTGGATTTACTTCCATGCTGAAATTTTTTCTTTGGAATCTCAGGGAAAGAGGGATAGAAGGGGTGGGTGAGACTCACAGGTCCTTGGAATATAAGGGTTGGAGGGACACATCAAGAGGATGTAGTTTTAGATCCCCAGCTGAAGCACGAATTATTCCGGTTTCCTTCCTATCACTTGCTTATCCAGCCTTTATTTGACTACCTAAGAGAAGTACTCTGTATTTTGGCATAACACTGACTGTTGCTCCTTTTGTTGTTGCTGTTTAGTTGCTAAGTTGTGTCCAACTCTTTTGGGACCACATGGACTATAGCCCTCCAGGCTCTTCTGCCCATGGGCTTTCCCAGGCAAGAATACTGGAGTTTGTTGCCATTTCCTTCTGCAGGGGATCTTCCTGACCCAGGGATCAAACCCATGTTTCCTGCCAATATCTCTTGCTTTGGCAGGCAGATATGGTCTTCCCTGGTGGCTCAGATGGTAAAGAATCTGCCTGCAATGCAATAAGACCTGGGTTTGATCCCTGGGTTGGGAAGATCCCCTGGAGAAAGGAATGGTAACCCACTCCAATATTCTTGACTGGAGAATTCCACAGACAAGGAGTCTGGCGGGCTACAGTGCTTGGGGGTTGCAAGAGTTGGACACGATTGAGTGACTAACACTTTCACTTTTATTTTATTATTATTATTTTTTTTACCAGTGACCCACTAGGGAAGCCCAGTGGTCCTTTTACAGAGCTGGAGTCTCCTTCTGTGATTTCTTTCTTTTTTTTTTTTAACCAGTTGTTTCTGGCTCTGTCCTCTGTAGTCACTCAGAAGAAATGTACTTTCTTCTTAATTCTGAGGTCAGCTTTGTAGCTTTTCTCTCAACTGGGCATTCCTTATATCCTCAGCCATCTCTTTTGATGTAATTTGTAGGCTTCTCCTCACCCTGATTTGCTCATTCCGTTACTTTCAACAAGTGAGTAATCTTTATCATAGAACAAATGAGTAATGTTGACTAAGTGCCTACCATATGGCAGGTATTGTGCAGGTGACAGAGTGAAGATTAAGACTTGCCTCCTGGCTTCTGGGATGTGGTGGGAAGAACGTGCATTAAGGGAGGAATTCTGAAGTTAGAGTGGGTGGGTTTGAGCTCCAACTCTACCACTTACCAATTCATGCCATTGGGTGAGTTTTTCAACCTTTTGGGTCCATCATTTCTGCATCTATTGAATGAGGGGAAATGATCACTATTACTTCATTAGAGTTGTTATTAGTAGTTAATAAATAAAAAGTGCTTATCTATTTCAATTATGTGTTCCCCTGTCTCTAATATTGAAGGATAAAAGAATTCTCAATTTGCAAAATAAAAAAAAATAAGAAAAGTGCTTAGAGTCAAGCTTGGCATGTTCTAAACACTGAGAGAATGTTAGCTCTGGTTACTACTATGATGGAGCAGAACTGAGGTGCATAGACTGAGGAGTTGTGGACTCATGGAAAGTGTCATTCTCTAGCTTTTGAGCTCAGACTTGCAGGGAAAGCAAGAACTGGCCAGGTGATGAGGGAGAGGAGAGCAGTTCAAACAGAAGAAACAGTGTGTGCCAAGGTCCTAAGGAGAAGATCTCAGCATGTGACCGGAGCTGAACGCATGTCAATGTGGATGGCTCTTCCTTAGTGAGAGAGGGAGAGCAGTGTGGGACGTGGGGCTGGAGTGGTGGCCAGGGCCGTGTAATGCAGGACTTCATAGGTCGTTTGAAGGACTTAGGTCTCCTGAGAGCACTGGCCATTTGGAGGGCTTTAAGTGGTGGAGAGCATGACAAAGATTTGCCTTTTAAGATCACTTTGACCGCTTCATGGGTTCTGAATATAGGGAATTCTTTGGAGTCATCTTCTCTTTCATTTTGTACCCTCTGACCAGCACAATGATGGATCATACTTGTTCTTTAGGCAGTCTTAAAAAAACAGTGGCTCATACCCAGGATCTCATTCAAGAAGGTCTTGCTTTCACTTATTAGTTTTCAAACTCTCCAAAGAATTACATGATAAAAGCTTAAAGTATGGTCCCATATAGAAGACTGAAAATCCTTTAGGTTGGAAACCTTTAGATTATGGGAACACAAACTCAAACCTTGTGGGTTTAGGCATTATAACTGGTGGTGGGGGCACAGCTTTGGGCTAGACGATCTTCAGATAGTCCCGAAATCCCAAGGCGGTCTGAGCCCTCTACTCTCCAGGCATGGGTGCCTTTGACTCTGCACCATTTTGGGATGCCTGAGGAGTGGAGTGAGGCCTTTGAACCAAGTCTTGGGTGGAGAGAACCTGTCAGTGGAACTGAAATAACAGGGCAAGAGTTGGGTGGATTGTTAAGTGACCCGTTGACATCAGAATGACAGATCAAATAATTTATTTTCTTCTAAATCCGGATTATGTTGCTATAACTCCCAGAAACTATTTTTAGTGCCCATCAGTCTTGTTCTACTTGTGAGCATTTGTTGAGGTGTGCACACATGCACACATACACACTGCTTAAAGAGACACACACACACAAACAGAAGCAGGTATGAACACATATATCCGAATGACCTTGACAATAAGAGCACATCCAGCCTCCAACTCACAAGGTTTCTTCCTGACTTACAGATTCGCACATCCCTGACACCCCACACAGGCCTGCCTTTAGGCTCTCCCCTGCTTCATCTTGGGTCCTGGTTGACTACCTGGTAGGTGGTTAGGATCTTGCTGCTCAAAGTGCTGTTGGTGGACAGGCAGCATCGGCCACCATCACCTGGGGCTCTTAAAAAGGCAGCCTCTCAGGCCCCATCCCAGGCCTCCTGAGTGAGGCTCTGTTTTTGAACAAAATCCCCAGGTGACCTGTAAGCAGGCTGAGGTTTGAGAAGCCCCGTGTTGAAATATTTGCCCACTTTGGCAAACAGCTGTGGCTCCAACCCTCTCATAGGCTCCCAGGTCACAGTGAGTGTCTGTTTCCTAATGTTGAGCACACTTAATTATGTGCTCAAATAAAGCTTCTGGTGGCTCAGGTGTTAAGAATCCATCTGCCAATGCAGGAAATGTGGGTTTGATCCCTGGGTTGGGAAAATCCTCTGGAGAAGGAAATGGCAACCCACTCCAGTATTCTTACCCAGAAAATCCCATGGACTGAGGAGCCCGGTGGGTTACTGTCCATGGGGTTGCAAAGAGTTGGATATGACTGAGTGACTAACACACACATAAAGCTTCTCCAGGAGATTGCAAACTCCATCAGGTGAGAAATCATGTCTGTCTTGTTACCTGTATAGGTGTGCAATAAATAAGCATTGAAAGAATGAATGATGCAGGTAGCTTATTCAAAGAAGAATATGAGTAAAGGTCATTCATTCATTTATTCAAGCAGAAAACATTTCCTGAGCATCTGCTAGGTGCCAAGCAGTGTGTGAAGTCTTGGGGACATGTGTAGCTCAGGCTTAGGTCCTGACTTCGTTGCTCATAGTCTGGCAGGTAGAGAGGGACATGTGAGCCACCTCCGTGTGTGCAGGTTACCATGTGATGCTAAGGAAGAAGAGGCTGATTGTGCCTTGTCCCTGAGATGGTTTGTTAATATTTCAACCAGGCTTTGCGCTGCTCTGTGTCTGTCTCGGTGAGGCACTGGCTATTCCAAGGAGATTTCTCAGAAGGAACTCTTGGCTTAGAGGACATTCTGAGTCTTGAATTTTTCTTCATTTCCATGGCTAAATTTCTCAGGCACAGGTATTAATTTTTAAAGAAAAAAAAATCTCTGACTTCTCTTGTTTTTTTCTTCTTCTCTTTCAGTTTGTTGCGGGGTGGTTCCCTATCCTTCATTTCTCCCCAGAGGTCAGATGAAGAATCAACCCAAACAGAAAGACAAAGGTCTGAATAAGGAAAATCTCAGAGAGCTTAGGCAATTTCTTCTTTCTCTTCTGCTGTCTCTCTTTCCATCACTCCTTCCTTCCTTCTTTCTTAGGTTCTTAGGATTCAGTATCACTCATTTCCACACATGGCTTATCATTTTAGTGGAGCAAAGAGATAAATAAGCAATTGCAGCCAAGTGTGACGTGCCCTCTTATGGGAAGGGCGAGACGCTCTGAGGGCACAGCACAGAGCACCTGTCCTCATCTAGGGTCAGGAGAGGCTCCTGGAGGAAGGGACCCTTCAGTTGAGAACTGGGGAATGAATAAGTGTGAGGTCAAGTGTCTAAGGCTGAGGGCAGTGTAGGGGGCTGGGGATCAGGGGTGGCTCAGTCAGAGTGGTGTGAGTATTGCAGGGAACACTCAGCATGGGTAAAGGCCCAGAAGCAAGAGGGAGCACAGAATGTTGGGGGAGCTGAGAGAGGAGCAGCAGTGGCTGGGACACAGGAGCTTGGAAAGAAGGGGTTTCGGGGGCTACGGGGAGGCAGTGGTTTCATGGTGCAGGACTCAGTCAGCCATTTGCAGTTGTTTGGACTTGGCCTTGGGCAAATGCGCTGCAGTGGAGGATTTTAGGCTAAGGAGTGACATGACCAGATTTGAGTACCGGTAAGATTGCTAATATGGAGAACATATTCATGGGATAAGTCTGAAAGTGAGGCAACTGTTTAGGGGGCTGCTGTAATTGCTTTGGACTGAGCAAAGTAACGTGTGTGGAAATGCGGCTTAATGGTGCTTAAGACCACTTTGACCCTGACCACCACTCAGGGAGCTCTTGTGCCATGCTTGTGCTAAGTGCTTCATAATTTGACTTCCTTCAAATCTTGCATAATACTACCCAACATTTTTATCTCCATCTATGAAAGGGACAAAGATCTTTGCTTTGTGTTCTTGGCTGGGGACTGGGGGAGGTTTGCAACTGCCTAAATAAGATGTCATTTAGAAAAGGGCTTTAAAAAAAAAAAAGCAAGCTGCACTGATAAGGATGATTGTAACTGGAAGTGAATGAATGATTTCCATTTCCAGGCCACCCTGGAGGAGGTCCCCAAATGGAAGCATTTCAAAGATTTCAGAAGCCCTCTGCCCTGCACGACTTCCTCTCACACCCTGCAGATATCTGAAATTCTGACATCTTGGCTAACACACAAATCCAAATGGAACTGTACTATTATTAATAAGTTAAGGTGTAATGAATCTATTTATGTTGCAGAGAAACACTGTTCATGCACACCTGGATTTGGTCCTAATTTCATTCCCTGGCCTAGAATTCTCTATCCAGGAATAATGGATTTTCATACATTTTCTTGCATTGATCTACAGTCCTCATACAGTTCACCTCTGTAAGAGGTCAGTAGAGAGGTCTGGGATTATCATTTCCATTTAACAGATGAGGAAGTGAAGGAAGGCTCTGGAAAGAAACTGAATTGCTCCAGGTTAATGGCAGAGCCAAGACTAGAGCCTGCGGGCCTTCCTCCTGCAAAGGCCTCCCTCCCTACTCTATACACACAAGTCCAAGGGCAGTGTTAGCTGACCCAACTGGAAACTGGAGGTGGGGGTGAGGGGAGGGCTGGGGAGAGGAGAAGATAAAGGCACTGGCACCCATCTGGTGAGACTTTGCCCGAGACTTTCTGGCAGTTCCTTTCCCTGTAGTCTTCTCTTTGGGGCGATAGACTGTCCCTCTGCCAACCCAGGGGCCTTCCTGTGGGCTCATTCAGTTTGCTTTCAGCTCCACCAGTGGGATGAGAAAATGAAAAACTATTTATTACAGGTTTTTATTTCACTTATGTACTTTTTAGATGAGTAAAGAATGGAAATGGAGCAAGAGGGAGATATCAGGCCAGAAGAGAGGAGATAGGGAACATGGCTGATCCTCTGCCTGTTACTTAATAATGCCATTAAATATCATTTGTGTCAGGAGTTCTTCATGGCTCAGAAAATGCTTTCATCTCTGTCTTCTCACTCAGCCGCTTTCTAGAGCTTTCCTGGTAGGTTTGTTGAGGGAAAGAAATGAGATAGTGTCATAAATTATGTAGTAGAAGTTCCCAACTATCACCAATACCTCGCCTTCCTCCTTCGTCCCTCTGTTGCACTGAGTACAATTTCAATGATAACATTCAAAATTGCCTGCATTTATCGAGCACTTACTATAAGCCAGACACTGTGCTAAGCTCTTTGCAGGCCTCAATTCCATTTAATCTTCATAATAGTCCTCTAAGGAAGGGAATATGACTCTTCTTAAATAGATGAGAATGTGGAGGCCAAAGAAGTAAGCCTTCTGGTCAAGTAAGCACAGTTATATTGTAGACAGCTAGATTTTGCTGTTCCAAATTCCTTGCTGCCTCTCAGCCTCCCCTAAGTATCATCTCCTTCAGTTCAATTCATTTGCTCAGTTATGTCTGACTCTTTGTGACCCCATAGACTGCAGCATGCCACGCTTCCCTGTCCATCACCAACTCCCAGACCTTGCTCAAACTCATGTCCATCCAGTCAGTGATGCCATCCAACCATCTCATCCTTTGTTGTCCCCTTCTCTTCCTGCGTTCAATCTTTCCCAGCATCAGGGTCTTTTCCAGTGAATCAGTTCTTTACATCAGGTGGCCAAAGTATTAGAGTTTCAGCTTCAGCATCAGTCCTTCTAATGAATATTCAGGACTGATTTCTATGAGGATTGACTGGTTGAATCTCCTTGTGGTCCAAGGGACTCTCAAGAGTTTTCTCCAACGCTACAGTTCAAAAGCATCAATTATTTGGCGCTCAGCTTTCTTTATAGTCCAACTCTCACATCCATACATGTCTATTGGAAAAACCATAGCCTTGACTAGATGGAGCTTTTTCAGCAAAGTAGTATCTCTGCTTTCTAATGTGCTGTCTAGATTTGTCATAGCTTTTCTTCCAAGGAGCAAGCATCTTTTAATTTCATGGCTGCAGTCACCATCTTCATTGATTTTGGAGCCCCCCAAAATAAAGTCTCTCACTGTTTCTATTATTTCCCTATCTATGTGCCATGAAATGATGGGACCAGATGCCATGATCTTAGTTTTCTGAATGTTGAGTTTTAAGCCAACTTTTTCACTCTTCTCGTTCACTTTCATCAAGAGGCTCTTTAGTTCTTCGCTTTCTGCCATAAGTGTGGTGTCATCTGCATATCTAAGGTTATTGATATTTCTTCTGCCAATCTTGATTCCAGCTTGTGCTTCATCCAGCCTGGCATTTTGTATGATGTACTCTGCGTATATGTTAAATAAGCAGGGTGACAATATACAGCCTTGACGTACTCCTTTCCCAATTTTGAACAAGTCTGTTGTTCCATGTCTAGTTCTAACTGTTGCCTCTTGACCTGGATACAGCTTTCTCAGGAGGCAAGTAAAGTGGTCTGGTATTCCCATCTCTTGAAGAATTTCCCAGTTTGTTGTGATCCACACAGTCAAAGGCTTTGGTGTAGTCAATAAAGCAGAAGTACATGTTTTTCTGAAACTCTCTTGCTTTTTTGATGACCCAGCGGATGTTGGCAATTTGATCTCTGGTTCCTCTGCCTTTTCTAAATCCAGCTTGAACGTCTGGAATTTCATGGTTCACATACTGTTGAAGGCTGGCTTGGAGAATTTTGAGCATTACTTTGCTAGTGTGTGAGATGAGTGTAATTGTTTGATAATTTGAACATTCTTTACCATTACCTTTTTTTGGGATTGGCATGAAAACTGACCTTTTCCAGTCCTGTGGCCCTGCTGAGTTTTCCAAGTTTGCTGGCATATTGAGTGCAACATGTTAGCATCATCTCCTTTCTCCCCTTCAAATCTGAGTTCCCCCTACTAGCATCTTCACCCTTATAACAGTGGCTCTCAACTTTGGCTGCATGCTGGAGTCCCTAGGAGAGATTAAAAACACTGATGCCTGGGCCCCATCCCAGATGCTCTTGAGGTAAGTGGTCTGGGGTGTGGCCTGGGCTTTGGGATTTTTAAAAGCTCTCTGGGTGGGTCCATTGTGTACAGTCAGGGTTGAGACTCAGCGGTAAAGTGTTAGTAATGGCATTTGTCTCCCCACGTTTCACAGGTTGACCGGGGTTTTGCTTAATTATGGAATCGTAGACTTAGACACCTACAGGGATCAGACAGGTAAAAGCAGTTTAGTTGGTAGATTTGTTTTGTTTTTAGAAAATCAGCACAGTGAGAGTGTGATAATAAAGGCAATTGGGAAGACATTAGGGAGCAGTGGGGACAGTGGTAAACTTAAGAGCCCTTGCCCACCTAAGGAGGAACCCCTCTATTCCAATAACTTACTGCCATCTGGGCCCAGAATAGCGAAGTCTTACTTTTCTAAAGAGAAGATGAAAGTCACTATTTTTTATAGGAAATCTCCCAATTTTTCAATGTTGACAATCACTTTTAAAATATTAAAACACCATCTGGATTAAAGACGTTTAGTTTTCAGAGGTACCTTATGGGATGCCAGTTCATGTTTTCTCTCTTGATTTTTTTACTGAGCAAACTATTCAGAACCCTGGTCCTTAGGGTTTATTTATTTGACCACAAGTCACCTTGTGTTGTTAATTTACACCAAGTAGCTTATGATTTTTAAGTGTATAAATGTAATACATGTATTCATTATGGAAAATGAAAAGTATGTACATAAAGGGCAAGCAAAAATTACCTGAATTCTTTCTACCCATAACTAAACATGTTGTATATACACTCAGTCTTTTTCTCTTATCATGCAGAGATGATTGCATATGGAGCATGGTAAAAATACAGATTTCGGGTTCTGCTCTCAGACCATTCAGTAATCCTGGGTGAGACCTGGGAATCTGAATGTGTAATGTGCTTTGAGTTGACTCTGTGTACAGTTGGCACTGTGATGCTCTTTTCTTAAAATATCAGCTTTTAAAAAAGCTTTTCTTATGACATTTAGTATTCTTTATAATTAATGCTGTATAATATCCTATCATTTGTACATATCCAAATTATTCTTTATCACTGGATAGTTACCGTTTAAACAATGTTTTATATAATGAATAATAACAAAATGAACATCTCTGTAAATAAATTGTCTTATATACTTGTATCACTGGGATAAATTCCTATGCTAGAATCATTGCATCAACAAATATATATATATATTCAGGCTTCTGATATAAATGGCCAAATTGGCTTCTACAAGGATTTAAAAAAATTAAACATTTTACATATTTGTCTTCTATAGAGAGCAGAGAATCCATTTCTCCATATCTCTGTTAAAACTGGGAATTATCATTTAAAAGGTCAATTAAGTAGAAGCAAATGGAGCTCATTTTAATTTGAATTTGCTTGTTACATTCTAGAGAGGTTGAACATTTTTTTCCTTTTTGTTTTGTCATTTATACCCCTGTTATTGACTGTCCATTTCCTACTTATTCTTGTTTATATTAAAGGTTTCATACATTTTTCTGTCATGCATGTGAAACCACTTTTTCCAAATTTTAAATTTGTCTTTTAATAGTAAAAGATGTTTCCATTCTGAAATTCTAATTCAGTATGGTCAAATCTGTATATATTTCGCTTTTTAAATTTATTAAAAAAAAAAATTTTTTTTTAATTTTTTATTTTTTTTTATTTTTAAAAAATTAAATAAATTTTAATTTATTTTAAAATTACTGTTACTTGTTTGGCTGTACTGGGCCTTTGCTGCTGCATGGCTTTTCTCTAGTTGTGGCGCGCGGTAGGTCTGCTCTCACGGCGGTGTACGGGCTTCCCATCGCGAGGGCTTCTGTTGTTGGGGGCATAGGTGCTAGGGCACGCAGGTTTCAGTAGTCACCGCGCGTGGGCTCTAGGGTGGTGGCTCGATAGTTATGGTGCGCGGACTTGTTATCATGTGGGGCCTTCCTAGATCAGGAATTGAACCCATTTCTCCTGCATTGGCAGGTAGATTTTTTAACCCCTGAGCTACCAGGGAAGCCCTGTATATATATTTTATCTTTATGTAGATTTTTTTCTTTATATGCTTGAGGATTTTTATGATCTCAAGTTTAAAAAGTCACATACATTTTCTTCTACGTAAGAACTACACTTTACATTTTATTCATAAACCCATTGCAAATTATTTTTGGCATATAATGCATGATGGTGTTCAAATTTTTATTTCAGTTTCTTCCTTTGCTATCAAAATAGTCGGTTTTTTAAAAATGCCTTTTTGAGTGAATTTCATTAATTTATCTTTTCCTAGAAAATGATCTGTTTCAATGAGATTTAAAAATTTATTAGTGTTCTTCATACTAAAGAAGAAAGTCTCATTTCTAATATTTTGCATTTGCTTTAGCTTTTTATCAGATTTTATGAAAATATTTATTAAAATTGAATAGTCCCTTGGATAACTATTCAATTTATCAGTTAGTTAAATTCATTACTTTTTGCTGTTGGATTTATTACTTTTGCTTACCTCAGCTTATTATTTTTCTAATATCTTGTCTTTAATGCTTAATCAATTTATTTCCACTTTTTCTCTTTAATGATACTCGTTATAAATTTTAATACATGTACAGCTTTGACTATATCTCATATATTTCAATATGTAGAAGTCTTAAATTTTATTCTTGAAATAATTGGTAATAATGATTTTCATTTTCACTTTCACTTAGCAGTTAGTATTTGGGATGGTGCTAATAGTTTCTAAGTTGTTAAGAGCTCGAAACTCTAATTTCTTAATTTATTCCATTATGATCTGAAATGTGGTCTATACATTTATTTTTGCAGCTCACTGAGGTATTCATTATGGCTTGATAAATGATCATTTTTTTATGACTCTTTCATCACTGCTAGAAGGAAGCTCCATCCCATTATTGTGGGGAATCCCAGTTTGTTAAATCACAATTTACATTATTTATGTCCTCCTTGTCTTAATTTTTGTTCACTTTTCCAGTCAAAGATTTAGGTGTATTTAATTATCTCAAGACTACTTTTTCTTCTTAGTATCTGTATAATGTAATTTATTTCAAAGAAATTTCTTGTGCATAAAAATCTAATATTTTTCACTATGCTTTTTATTCTTTATAACATATGTGTTTTATGTTCTTTAAGCATTCTCTTTTTGAAGTTTGAGTCAGTTTTTCTAGTAACAATACTGTGATCCCAGTTTTTTTTTTTGTTGTTGTTGTTGTTAATTTGCTTGTCATGTCTTTCTCCATTTTTTTAGTTTTAAAACTTTTTCTGCATGTATATTATTAGATTTTAGAGATGTTTTTCAATAGTATGAAATTTAGTTGTGTGTGTTACAAGGGTTTACTCACTTTGAAGGTTGTCATTTAAGAGAGTTGTTAGAACATATATATTACCATATGTGAAACAGATCGCCAGTCCAGGTTCGATGCATGAGACAGGGTGCTCAGGGCCGGTGCACTGGGATGACCCGGAGGGATGGGATGGGGAGGCAGGTGGGAGGGGGGTTCAGGATGGGGAGCACTTGTACAACTACGGCTGATTCATGTTAATGTATGGCAAAACCCACTACAATATTGTAAAGTAATTAGCCTCCAATTAAAATAAATAAATTAATTAAAAAAGAGGGTTATTAAACTCATTTGTATTTATTTTTAATGTCTACTGTATAGTCTTTTATTTTACATTATTTTATACATCCTGGTTTCATTAGTCTGTGTTTTATGGAATACATGTTGCTATGTTTCCTAGTGTTTTTGAATAGTTACAGTCTGTGATTACTTAAAATGTTTGTGAGAGCAATATATAATCCATATTTATCTAACTTTATCAGGAGCAAAATTATATTTAAAACATTTAGTACATGGTTATTAAACTTCTGATCTACTGTATGCACATTTCACTCTTTGTTAATATAATCTTTGGATTTATATCTACAATGTTCAAGCTAAATTAGTAATTTTTATATTCTATTTCAGTAATAATTTTCACATTGTTTTGTCTACAGTTGGAGTTATGGAGATTCATCTCATTACCTGATTTTAGCGTTTCAGTCAGTCAGTTCAGTTCAGTCTCTCAGTCATGTCCGACTGGTTGTGACCCCATGGACTGCAGCACGCCGGGCTGTCCATCACCAACTCCCAAAGCTTGCTCAAACTCATGTCCATTGAGTGGATGATGCCATCCAACCATCTCATCCTCTGTCATCCCCTTCTCCTGTCTTCAATCTTTTGTCTTTTCCAGTGAGTCAGTTCTTCACATTGGGTGGTCAAAGTACTGGTCCTTCAGCATCAGTCCTTCCAATGAATATTCAAGACTGATTTCCCATAGGATGGGCTGGTTGAATCTCCTTGCAGTCCAAGGGACTCTCAAGAGTCTTCAACACCACAGTTCAAAAGCATCAATTCTTCACGGCTCAGTTTTCTTTATAGTCCAGCTCTCACATCCATACATGACTACTGGAAAAAAACATAGCTTTGACTAGATGGACCTTTGTTGGCAAAGTAATGTCTCTGCTTTTTAATATGTTGTCTAGGTTGGTCATAACTTTTCTTTCAAGGAACAAGTGTCTTTTAGTGTCCATCTTTTAATACCATCAATCCTCTATTTCTGAGGTCTTCCTTTTCCCTCCTCTCCTCATTTCTTTGCTGTTTGGAGGTATGCCTTTAAGTAATTTTTAAAAAAGAAGTGAGCAGGAATAACATGTTTTTCTAACCCTAGCCTACCTAGTACAAACTGGCTGAGTGTGATTCTTATGTTATAATTCATTTCAGAGTAGAAATACAAGAACTACCTGATTTATTTCCTTCATAGAAATCCCATGTTTTTCTTTTTTTTTGAAACATGTATATTACCATATGTAACATAGATGATCAGTGCAAGTTCAAAGCATGTAGCAGGGCCCTCAAAGCTGGTGCTCTGAGACAACCCAGAGGGATAGTGTGGGGAGGGAGGTGGGAATGGGGTTCAGGATGGGGGGACACATGTGCACCCATGGCTGATTCATGTTGATGTATGGCAAAGCCCACCACAATATTGTAAAGTAATTATCCTCCAATTAAAATATATTAATTAAAAATCATTGAATACATATAGTATTATTCTCTTTATTCAGATAATTTCTAAAAAGGTGATAGCACTTTTTTCTATGAATGGCATTTAATTGATTAGGAAACTAGCAGACCTTTTCAATCTGTATATTTATGAGTCCTTCCCATCTGAGCACATTTAATTTTTGTCTTATCTTTGGTTATGGCTGCTATTTCTTTTCTTCTAATATAGTTTTCAGAAATGTTAACCATCTGCATATTAGCTATTTATTTTCTTTTTTCCAGTTTTCTCATGGTTTTTATCTTTTTCTCTTTGCAGTCTGGTAGTGCATGGACATGACTGAGTGACTTCCCTTTCACTTTTCACTTTCATGCACTGGAGAAGGAAATGGCAACCCACTCCAGTGTTCTTGCCTGGAGAATCCCAGGGACGGGGGAGCCTGGTGGGCTGCCGTCTATGGGGTTGCACAGAGTCGGACACGACTGAAGCAACTTAGCAGCAGCAGCAGCAGTGCCTCTCACATTGCTGTTGTGATTTTCTGCTTTATCAGTTATGCATATTTACTGCCTCTCCTGTGCCGTTGGATTCTGTGATTATAGTTTTAGTCTTTGTTAAAACTTTCCAAAAAACCTCATCCATTTTTATTTCATTCCGTCCTTCTACCTCATTGGGTCATATCATATTTATTATCTTTTCCTACAGCCATCTGTCCTCATGGCTTTCTGCTTATTTCATGGGTGCCAGATCTTTGGGCTCTCTGTTGAGAATACAAAACAGTTTTCTCAGGTTTTCTCCTGTATTTCACAGTAGATTATTTCTGGGGTCTTTAGGATAATTTTTCTTTTCCTTTGTTTTGCATTTTTTCCCCCTATGAAGACTATGACTTTTTTTTCACACTAGTTATCCTTCTAAGTTTCTCAGAACCTTCAGTTTGTCGATATTCAAGGATATTGCCTTCCTCTGGCTTTCTTCCAAGTGTATTTGTGTGGTGATGGGTCAGCTTTACAGCTAGAGGGCAAAGTGATGTGAATAGCTCACCATAGGATTTCTAGCTTCTTAAACATTCATCTATGACAGCGGTCCTAAACTGAGGGTGATTGTGTCTGCCAGGGGACATTTGATAACATCTGGAGACATTTTTGATTGTTACACATTGGGGAGGAGTGTATTTCCAGTGATGGAAGGCCAGAGATGTTGCTGAACACCCTATATGTATAAGATACTACCCACAAAAATGAATTATGTGGCACTAAGTGTTAATAGTACCAAAATTGAGAAGCTCTGATCTATGACAGCTTTATGATCTATTCTGCTAAGGTGGCACTTTACCTAGTCCCTGGACCTTTCTGATACTCTGAGTCAATGGAATGCCTGCAAAATGCAATTTTCAGTGTCTATTGCTTCCCCCAAATCCCTTTTTTTCTTTTCCCAACTGAGCCACTTTATACATACAAATGTCATGTTCCAGGATGTAGTTCACCATTTCCAGCTCTCCCTGCTTCATGCCCACAGAGGTGCTGTCTCTCAAAGGATGTAGTTTTAGGGTATTAGGAGTGGCAGTGTGAGAAGGGTGGATCAGGGAAGGGCTTCTTCATTCATTTAGCCATTTAGCAGATGCTTAATTAGTGTGCACATGTACCAAACATTGTGCTACAGCCTCCTCAAAAGGCAGCGTCCATGTAATATTGACATGGCTGTTTGGTGATCTGCTTGAGTCTCTGAATTAGGCAGACAGTGAGGAGATATGTTTTAGGGCTTTACGAGATGAAGCCTGGCATCTTGAGGCAAGACTTTGCCAAGTTTTTCTCTAGCAATATCAGCTGCCTCATGATTAGTAAACATTCCTACCACATTCTGTTTTTTTTTTAATTATGAATTTTTATGTGTTTTCTTCTGTCATCTGGATATTTTAGTGGGAAGTTGACAAAGACTGCATCAGGGGTAATAAGAAGACACATTTTAGAGCTCTGTCTGATTTTTAATAAGTACATATTATGCTTCCCACACCAAACTCTTCACTATTTGAAAGAACAAACTACATTTCATTTTGTCTCTGTAACCTTCATGGAATCCTGTGTAATGATGTTTGGCAACTGCTTGTTCAATGATGAGATTTTATCTGCATTCATAACATAAGGACCAGAGAGGATTTACCACATACCTCTTTGGAATATATAGTGTAGCTTAAGCATGGGTTAGTGATTCAGCTCTAGAGATGGAGTTGGTAGAGACCCTGGGCAGTGTCAGCTGTCGATCTAACGTGGATGTTTTGACTCTCATCTCTGCAGAACATTTTAGGCTGCTTTCCCCAACATCATCTGCAGAAAAGCCTGTAAGAGGCCCAGCAGCAGCAGCAGCAATTATAGCTACTTCCTTTTTGCATTTTACTGGCTAGAAATATGTAAACTCCAGGACCATCTGGCCAATAAGAAGAAGCTAAGGCAGTCATCATAAATATGGGGATAGATCATGTAAGACTGGAGAAGGCAATGGCACCCCACTCCAGTACTCTTGCCTGGAAAATCCCATGGACAGAGGAGCCTGGTGGGCTGCAGTTCATGGGGTCGCTAAGAGTCGGACACGACTGAACGACTTCACTTTCACTTTTCACTTTCACGCATTGGAGAAGGAAATGGCAACCCACTCCAGTGTTCTTGCCTGGAGAATCCCAGGGATGGTGGAGCCTGATGGGCTGCTGTCTATGGGGTCACACAGAGTCAGACACGACTGAAGCGACTTAGCAGCAGCAGCATGTAAGATTGCCATGGAGTAACCTTTCTCTTTTGCTTTCAACTGTGTCTGAAACTTCTTCCATTTCTGGGTGAGCCCTGCAGCAATTATATCAATGGCATGAACATCTGGGGCCCCTCAGGGAAGCATGGCAAGGAGATACTATATAATCCAGTGGGGTGGACAAGCTTTAGGGTGTGTCTGCAAAGCACTTGGGCAAGAAAGCTGAAGAAGGACAGCAGAGAGGATAAGGGGCAGGTAAACATCTCTTACCCAGATGAAGGCAAAAGTGTACACTTGGGTAATCCCAACACCATTTTCCTGTGCATTTCCCAGTAAGAGGACTTGTTTTAGGGCTGAGGGTCACTTCCCTGTGCCACAATTACCATCAATAAGTATGTGGCCTGGTGGGATATGACCTTGGACTTGGGTTTGGAAATCCTGCTTATAGTTCTGACTGCCCCTCATCAGCTGTGTGACCTTGGGTAAGTTCCTTTCCCTCTCTGGGCCTTAACTGCCTCATGTGTAAGTAAGGAAATTGGATGGAATCCACGAAATTCTGATTCTGTGACATGGAAGGGCATTTTCCATCATTGTATAGAAATGCATTTTTGGTCAGCAAGTTTGGCAAGGCTGTTGAGAGCTTTGCCACACTGGTAAGTAGATGCAGGCAGAGGGTCACACCAGCTGCAATCTATGTGTGAGAGCAAAGCTGCTTCTCTTACTCTCTTTTCAAACCACTCCCTTCCTTCTACCCTGAGCACATTGGGCAAGTGACTGAGTCCACCCACTTGCCTCTTTCAATGACAAGCATTGCCTTGAAAGTCATTGAAAATCCTGTCTGTCTCAGTACCAACCCTGTCACTTGGTTTTTAAGGACCAGAGTCATCCTCACATGGTGGGGTGTCAAAGGGAGTCAGCATTATAAAGGTAACACTATAAGGATGACACTATTATATATTTGGATTCTATAGTAATAACCATCATTTATCGAGTACTTATATGTATCCAGAATGGTACCAAGGGCTTTACTTAAATAATAGTAATAGTAGCCAATGCTTTTTATAACCACACTAATTGTAGCTAATACTTATTAAGGCTTATTCTGTGCTAGTGCCAGCAAGATACTCTTGTAAATACTTTTTATGCATGTGTGTTAGTCGCTCAGTCATGTCTGATTCTTTGTGACCCCTTGGAGTGTAGCCCGCCAGGCTTCTCTGTCCATGGGATTTTCCAGGAAAGAATACTGGAGTGGTTTGCCATTCTCTTCTCCAGGGGATCTTCCTGACCAAGGGGTTGAACCTGGGTCTCCTGCACTGCTGGCAGATTTTTTTACTGTCTAACAGGGAAGCACCCCCTCCCCCCCAAAACTTGATAGTTATGAGGATTCAGTGATTATATTTAATATTTATATTAAACCACTTATAAATATATATTTATATTAAATATATAATTATATATTATATAAATATATTTATATTTAATCACTGAATCCTTATAACTATCAACTGCAGTAGGTACTGTTATTATTAGCATTTTGCAGATGATAAAACTGGAGCACAGAGAGGTTAAGTAACTTTGCCAATGTCACACAGCTTGTGAAGAGCATAGCTGGGCCTGAACTCACATAATCTGATGCCAGAGTCCATGCTTTTAACCAATACATTATATAGGTTCCATTGTTTGTTTGTTTTTTTCATTCTTGCAACCCTGTATAGTATTTAAAATGTAATTGCCCTGGTTTTACAGATGGACAAGCTGGGCCTCAGAAAGAGTAGATAACTTGCTGCAGGTCACACAGCTAGAGCTAGGATTTAAATTCAGGGACCAGTGACTTTAAGCCCAGGTTTCTAATCACTGATTCTTGTCAACAAACTCTGATGAAACAGCCCCAGGAGATAGCTATATCTGATCTTATCCTGGCCACTCATGAGACGACAGTGTGGAGGCTCAGAGAAGTGAAGTATCTCACTTGGGGTCGCACCAGACTCTATACTTCCTTCTCCAGCCCCGGTCACTCATCCATACCTTATTCTACGGCCCCAAAGAGTGAACACCTTCCATTCCTCACCAAGAGATGAAGCTGGACATGAAAATATTTATAGCGGAGAAGATACAGTGACTGATATCCTCACTTTGCTGGAAAGGACAGATAGGAGACGCCTTTTCTGAAAGCAGTCTTTGATAAGGGGAGAGGAAGGCAACAGGAAGACAGCAAGTCCCTGGGTGGGAGGAGAAGACATGATGGATTGCCGAGAGCTTGCGCAGAAGGCGGAAGCTGAGGTGGTTGACGTCAAACCTGCTGCTGCACAAATTTAACTGGGAACGGGTTTCATTTAATGCTGCACACCTTTTCTGCATTGAATCAATTTTCTCTCTGTAAATTTGGGTTTCCCGCAGCACAGATGCTTTTCCAGTGCAGCCTCACTGCCAAGAGTCCAGTTTCCATCCAGAGAAGGGGGAGGGGGTTGGATCTCCATCCATCTCGCCAAGAGCTATTGAGCAGCCCCAGCTCCAATCCGAGTCAGTGCAAATGTGCGAGCTGGATAGGATGCATGGGTTGCGTGGCGGTGGGAATGTCACACATGGAGATTGCTGGGCTTCAGTTGGGGTTGAGCAGAGGGTTGAGTCCCTTCACCCTGATCTGCAACCCTTAGCTTTGTCTGGCAGCCCTGTAGCTCTTGGTTGAAGACAGAACGTACTGTTCGGCTCTTCTTCTCCCAGTCATGCGTAGTTTGGGAGACAGCAAGAGGACCGTCGCAATGCAGAGGCTACTAAGGCTGTCCTCTGGACTCTCATGCTGGGAGTGGAGCGAGGCAGAATAGAGAGGGTGGGTGAACTTTCAGGAGCCAGACAACTGGTCAGCAAGTGTGATCATTCAGCCCATTTTCTTTTATGGAGTGGGAGGCAGGTGGGGGTTGGACAGGGCTTTATTCGGGTAGACTTGGTATGTATGATTCAAAATGAGGCAGAGGTCAGGGATCAGGCCAGAGCTGAGGATGTCAGTGATGGGTGACCTCCATGACTTGGGTTATTAAGGCATTTTTTAGTCACCATAGAGACCCTGAGGTATTTTGGACTGAAAGGTGGTGGCAGGAAGAGGGCAAAAACCCTTTATGTTTGGTGGCTGGGAAAATAAAATAAGCGCCTAAGAACTAAATTTGGAGTGAAGAGAATGTGGCTTGCCTTCTTGCGGTTGCACTAATTTGCTCTGTGACCTGTGTGAATCATGTCACATCCCTGGGCCCCCTGTGATGGGGATATTAGCTGCTCTGCCTCCCCCACAGGGTTGACACAAGGATCAAGCAAAGCGCATCTCAAACAGAGATCTGGCATAACATCACAGACATGGCAAATCCCACACCTTGTTCTTTGTGGAGAGCTGTAAAATGGCTAATAGAGAAGGCTGGGATCAGAAATGTCACATCTCCCCAACTTGGGATTCACCTGTGCCCCTGTGAGGCCTTGCAGGGAGGAGGGAGTCCTTTCTGGTAATGGCAAGGCCAGAATGAGTTATCCAGGTCCTACTTTGTGATGGAAAATGGCCAGAATCCCAACCTCCAGTTCTTGGTGAATGGACTATACCTGCTAGATAATATTTTCATCTTAAACTCTTGCATAAATTTTTCTGCACCAAGGCAAACATTTCTTTGCTTCCTCTGTCACAGGCAGTTGCTTGCCCTGGACAGAAGTCTGAGGAATGATTGATTCTCAGTGAAGTGATGCTGATCCATGACTGCCCAGGAAATGAGCGATAGACCTGGGGAAGAGTGGGGTTGAAGGAGACTTGTGGGTCAGCTAGCCCAGCTCTCTCATTTGATTGTAATACTGGCTTCAGTGTATTCATCACTAAGGGCATGCGACGCTTGTCTTCTTTCTTTGCATTATCTCATATAGTTCTGTGAAGTCAGGACCTTTACTCTGTCCTCTACAGATGAGGGACTTGAGTCATAAAGAGGTTAAGTAGGGGCGGAGGTCACACAGCTAGAAGTGGAAGAGACAAAATTTGAGCCGGATAAGGTATGCTGTTGGCTAAGGATATCCAGCCGGTGGCAAAACTGAGTCAGAGGCACAGAATTTCAGAGCTAGTAAGAAATTTAAGGCTTCTCAGCATTCGTCGCCTCCTTGCCTAAGTGAAGATCCTGGGAGGGAGAAAGGGGAAGGCTGTTCTGAGGCCTCCCAGTGAGTCACTAGCAGAGCAAGGATGTGAACTTACATCTCCTAACTATCCACCAATGCCCATTCTTTTACTTAGACTCCTCAAGTCCAGATGTATCCAGACTCAATGTCTTCCCTACTCATACTCCTCCCTAAGAAATGAGAGAGCAGAAGAGAACTGACAAATTCTCTCTTCTAAGGCCACATACGAGACAGCTGATAAAGGGGACTTTTCAAAACAGGATGAGTCTTTGAGCCAGTGATTATATGGGCTGCTGCTGCTGCTGCTAATTCGCTTCAGTCCTGTCCAACTCTGTGCAACCCCATAGATGGCCTCCTACCAGGCTCCCCCGTCCCTGGGATTCTCCAGGCAAGAACAATGGAGTGGATTGCCATTTCCTTCTCCAATGCATGAAAGTGAAAAGTGAAAGTGAAGTTGCTCAGTCGTGTCTGACTCTTAGCGACCCCATGGACTGCAGCCTACCAGGCTCCTCTGTCCGTGGGATTTTCCAGGCAAGAGTACTGGAGTGGGGTGGCATTGCCTTCTCCAGATTATATGGGCAGAAACCTACAATTCACTCTCTCCATGTGAAATTGCATGAGAGACACATCTTGCAAACCCAGAAACATGCTTGGCCAAAACAAAAGAATATTGCCAAAACAGTAGTAACAACAACAAAACAGCAATTTAGATTGTCTACCAGTGCAACCTGCCTATCATTCCCTCCTGTGATGGTATGCTCCGGAGTACACATGAGATGGGAGATGTGAAAGACACGCATTCAGTCAGTCTTGATTTCAACAGTGTCTCTTAAACATTTTGCCACATTAAGTGATGTGCCAGTGATTAAATATTTGAACTTTTACCTATAGCACAATTGCTGTCTATACATATTCCTGGCTTGTGTTGATATAAATGGTATCATTTACTATATTATACTTAATGAGAGATTTAAGGGTTTTTCAAAGATAGTTTTGATTAATCACTGTTTTCACTCTTTTCTCTGACTTCAGAAATTAACTCCATTTGTGAGCATCCCCAAAGGGTTTTTTTTTTTTTTTTTTGCTGCCCAAATGGCTCCTAAACCAGACTACCCCAGTGATATTCCATCACTGTTCCCTTGTTTAAGGCAGCAGAAGACTCATGTGAAGAAAAACCTTAGTATGTTATTAATATACTAATATGGACTTATTTGCAAAAGAACTTGAAGCCTGAGGGCATGAGATATGACACAGATATATATTTGATTATGGAGGATAAATGAAGAAAAGGTTGAAGAATATGGAAGACCAGATTAAGGATATCAAGCTAAAAGGTGAGATGGGAGAATGCAGAATCTATATTCCCCATCTCATAGGTTATTTTAGGGTAGCCCTACCAATGTCCTCTCCCCCAAATACTATGCTTTATTTGTTTTTCCTTCTGTCCCAGAAATTGGCACCTGGTCCTATTTGAGTCCAACTTCTTTCTGCCATTCCTTTTGCTTTTGAACTGAATTGTTCCCTGGCAATGATTCTTTTTTTTTAAAATTCTTTTTTGTTTTATTTTGATGTGGACATTTAAAAAATCTTTATTGAATTTGTTATAGTATTGCTCCTGTTTTATGTTTTGTTTTTTTTGGCTGTGAGGCATGTGGGATCCTAGCTCCCGGACCAGGGATTGACCCAGACTTTGGAAGGTGCGGTCTTAACCACTGGACTGCTGGCGAAGTCCCAGCAGTCAATGATGCTTAATTGCCATTATCTAGTCCCTTGAATTTTTAATGAATACAGATTCGTTCATCTCTTCTGAGAAGTATGCCCATATCTCTGAAGTTTACCTAGATGTGTAGAAGATCTTTTGGCCCTCAAGTTAGAAGCCTCTAGTTCATCTAATGGGATGTATAATGAAGTGGAGTAGGGGTTAGGTCCTAGCCCTGGTTTTTACCAGTTACCCATTATGTATATTTGAGTGAAATCTCTTCTCTGAGCATGAATTTTTCAATTTATAGAGTTAGGGGGTGACTCGAGATGGTGTGGACAGTGCAGAGAGGCCCTGGGAAAAGGAATGGGGCAGGAGGCTACCAGTAAGGTTCCTCACTCTCCATTCTTGAATCTGAGCAATCTCTGACTATTGGAGTTCAGTCTGGTTACTGCTGGGAGTCAGAAGGGCTCAGAGTTTTCTGGCTGGTTCTCTTTATGCAGTGGGAGGGAGCAGTCAGGCTTCCTTTTGGGGTGAGTGACTCTCAGTGACCCTGGCCATGCTTGAATATTCATGTTCTTTCTTCTGCCCACTGCATTGTTCAGTCTTCCCAGCTGGCTTGTCTCCTGGGGCTGAGACCCTGGCTCCTTTAGGAGAAGGTCAGGCTCTGTTACTGCTGGGTGGAACAGCTTGATTTTGCTTAATTGCTCCAAAAGAATGGTGCCCAGGTTGAAGAAGCAGGAGGCGGGGATAGACTGGGGGATGGATGCTCAAGCTCAGCTGTGGCCCTTTTGAGAAGTGAAAGGAAGATTTATGATGCCATTTGTCAACTGGAAAACGGATGGAGGTACCCAGATGCGTGAACTCCGTGTTTGAGGTAGGAGGTTATGGTAATAAATGGGGCCCCCGGAGATGTCACTGTTGGAGGTGGGGATCACCTCTCTGAACAGGGGTGATTCCCAAGCCCCCTCCTTTCTCTCTGTCCTCTAATGGGCATTCTTTGTCCCTCTGCTGAGTCTGTCACTCTGTTTTGAGCACAGCCAACTGCTGATTGATTATCTGTATTTATAAAGGGAGTGTCATCATAGTGAGAAGAAGTCTTTCATGTGAGTGTCCTGGAAAAATGAAACAATGAAAAATGCAAAAGCAATTTATTTTGGGGTTCAGTTTTCTCATGCTTTGAACTATTGGGAACAGCCTATATGCATATGATTGCCCTACATTTTATGTCCACTTTATATTTCTCCTCATTTAGAACTATCCAGTCAGTCAAAGTGAAAGTGTCAGGCATTCGGTCGTGCTTGTGTCCGACTGTTTGTGACCCCATGACTGTAGACTGCCATGCTCCTCTGTCCACAGAATTCTCCAGGCAAGAATACAGGAGTGGGTAGACATTCCCTTCTCCACGAGATCTTCCCAACCCAGGGACAGAACCTGGGTCTCCTGTACTGCAGGCAGATTCTTTACTGCCTGAGCTACCAGGATTTGGAGGATAAGGAGGAACTAGATATGCTCTCAAAGAATGTACCTACGATATCCAATGGGATATTACTCCTGGAAAAAGGTCTCTGAAAACAAGGATACCAGGATTAAATACTCTCGAAACCACTGTATACACATCATGGCCTCACAGTTAAAACACACACTGGCATGTCAAAGGTGGGGAAAGTCCTGAAGTAGAAAATGCAGTTTGAAAGTTTCCCATCCTTTTATTACAGATCCTTCTTCCTTCCTTCCTTTCTTTTGCATGATGCTGACTAACCACCTGCAGATTTAGTCTTATTCAAAACCTGCTTTGGAAAGCCTTAATGTCATTAATCAGTTCAGTTCAGTCGCTCAGTTGTGTCCGACTCTTTTCGACCCCATGAATCGCAGCATGCCAGGCCTCCCTGTCCATCACCAACTGGTAATAGCAAATATCCAAACCAATCCAGTCCTCCAAATGGAGTATGGCTTAGATGTTTTCCAGCTTGGCATTGGTGTAGACTTGATGTATGACTTTTGCAAACTTGCCACATCTCATTTTTTAAACAGTCTTAATATGTAGCATTTATCCTGTTTAGAATGGGTCCTTACTAGACTATGGTACAATTGATTATTATTATTATTTATTTTTTATGGCTTTACTGGATTTTTTTTTTTACTTTTTAAAATTTAATTTAATTTTTTTTAAATTTTATTTTATTTTTAAACTTTACAATATTGTATTGGTTTTGCCAAATATCAAAATGAATCCGCCACAGGTATACATGTGTTCCCCATCCTGAACCCTCCTCCCTCCTCCCTCCCCATACCATCCCTCTGGGTCGTCCCAGTGCACCAGCCCCAAGCATCCAGTATTGTGCATCAAACCTGGACTGGTGACTCGTTCCATATATGATATTATACATGTTTCAATGCCCTTCTCCCAAATCATCCCACCCTCTCCCTCTCCCACAGAGTCCAAAAGACTGTTCTATACATCAGTGTCTCTTTTGCTGTCTCGTATACAGGGTTATTGTTACCATCTTTCTAAATTCCATATATATGTGTTAGTATACTGTATTGGTGTTTTTCTTTCTGGCTTACTTAACTCTGTATAATAGGCTCCAGTTTCATCCACCTCATTAGAACTGATTCAAATGTATTCTTTTTAATGGCTGAGTAATACTCCATTGTGTATATGTACCATAGCTTTCTTATCCATTCATCTGCTGATGGACATCTAGGTTGCTTCCATGTCCTGGCTATTATAAACAGTGCTGCGTTGAACATTGGGGTACACGTGTCTCTTTCAATTCTGGTTTCCTCAGTGTGTATGCCCAGCAGTGGGATTGCTGGATCATAAGGCACACAGGCAATAAATGCTGGAGAGGGTGTGGAGAAAAGGGAACCCTCTTACACTGTTGATGGGAATGCAAACTAGTGCAGCCACTATGGAGAACAGTGTGGAGATTCCTCAAAAAACTGGAATAGAACTGCCTTATGATCCGGCTTTACTGGACCTTTATTGCTTCACATGGGCCTTCTCTAGCTGTGGTGAGCAGGGACTCTCTTGATTGCAGTGCACAAGCTTCTCATTGCTGTGGCTTCTCTTGTGGAGCTCAGCTCTACAGACTGGGCTCAGTAGCTGTGGTGCATGGGCTTAGTTGCTCCACATCATGTGGGACCTTCCTGGACCAGGGATCAAATCTGGGTCCCCTGTATTGCAAGGTAAATTCTTAACCACTGGACCACCAGGGAAGTCCTGGCCTGTGGTTATAAGTGGATTTGTTGTGGTAACACTTTTGTTTAAAACCTGAAGTGTAATTAACATAAAGTAAGCTGCATTTAAAAATAAACTATATAAAATACACTACATTTATACATTTAAAGTGTATAACTTGATATACTTTTCCATATGTATGCATCTGGAAACCATCACCTCAGTCAAGATAACGGACATACGTATCACTCAAAAAGTTTCTTCATGCCCCTTTTTATTTATTTTTAAAAATTTTATTGAAGTATAGTTGATTTATAATGTGTTAATTTCTGCTGTATAGCAAAGTGATTCAGTTATATATCTATATATATTTTTGGGGCTCCAAAATCACTGCAGATGGTGACTGCAGCCATGAAATTAAAAGACGCTTACTCCTTGGAAGGAAAGTTATGACCAACCTAGATAGCATATTCAAAAGCAGAGACATTACTTTGCCAACAAGGGTCTGTCTAGTCAAGGCCATGGTTTTTCCAGTGGTCATGTATGGATGCGAGAGTTGGACTGTGAAGAAAGCTGAGGGCCGAAGAATTGATGCTTTTGAACTGTGGTGTTGGAGAAGACTCTTGAGAGTCCCTTGGACTGCAAGGAGATCCAACCAGTCCATTCTAAAGGAGATCAGTCCTGGGTGTTCATTGGAAGGACTGATGCTGAAGCTGAAACTCCAATACTTTGGCCACCTCATGTGAAGAGTTGACTCATTGGAAAGGACCTTGATGCTGGGAGGGATTGGATTGGGGGCAGGAGGAGAAGGGGACAACAGAGGATGAGATGGCTGAATAGCATCACTGACTTGATGAACGTGAGTCTGAGTGAATTCCGGGAATTGGTGATGGACAGGGAGGCCTGGCGTGCTGCGATTCATGGGGTCGCAAAGAGTTGGACACGACTGAGTGACTGAACTGAACTAATACATTCTTTTCCATTATGGTTTATCAAAAGATATTGAATATAGTTCTCTGTGCTATATACCTGTTGTTTATTCATCCTATATATACTGGTTTGCAGATGCTAATAGCAAACTCCCAATCCTTGTCTCCATTACAGCCCTCCCCTTTTGCAATCACAAGTCTGTTCTCTATGTCTGAGTTTTTCTGTTTTGTATATAGTTCATTTTTGTTGTTTTAGCTTTCACATATGTGTGGAACCATAACTTATTACAGTCTGCTTTAAGTGAGATTGTTTTACTTTACATATGGTATAAGAACTTTACAATAGTATTGCATCCATTTCTCTCCTCTCAGTTTGTGCTAATATTGTCAGGTATGTTACTTTTTTCTTGTTATAAGCTCCATGATTATTTTTGTTTGAAAGTCAATTGTATTTTAAAAAGGTTGAAGTAATCAAAAAATCTTGTATGTTTACCCACATTGGCACCATTTCCAGTGATTTTGTTCTTTTGTGTGGATCTGTATTTCTATTCACTCCTGTTTCCTTCTCCTTGAAGGATTTCTTTTAACATGTCTTTTAAGGCAGGTCTATTGATGGTAAATTTTTCTCAGGTTTTGTATGTCTGGAAGTTTTCACCTTTAGTTTTAAAAGATATTTTTGGTGAGCATAACATTCTACATTGACCGTTTTTTCCCTATTACTTTAAATTTGTTGATCCACTATAGCCTTACTTGCTCTGCATCTATTTTATTTTATTGTAGTTTATGGTGCTTTATTATAGCAGCCTTTGTAAACTAATATGATTGATTTATAGTTTTCATAAGGTATAGATACATTTTGGCTATTAAAAAAGTATTATTTGTTTTCCCTCTCTCCTGCCTGACTGGAGAAGGCAATGGCACCCCACTCCAGTACTCTTGCCTGGAAAATCCCATGGACAGAGGAGCCTGATAGGCTGCAGTCCATGGGGTCGCTAAGAGTCAGACACGACTGAGCAACTTCACTTTCACTTTTCACTTTCATGCATTGGAGAAGGAAATGGCAACCCGCTCCAGTATTCTTGCCTGGAGAATCCCAGGGACTGGGGAGCCTGGTGGGCTGCCGTCTATGGGGTCACACAGAGTCGGACATGACTGAAGCGACTTGGAAGCAGCAGCAGCAGCTCCTGCCTGACCCTCTTTCAGGAACACCTCAGTACATGGATATTAAGACTACTTGAACTTTTCTTTTGTTTTAAATCTTTTTTCTCTGTTTCATTTTGTATAGTTTCTATTAATATATGAGTTTACTAATGTTTTCTTCTGTAAGGCCTAATCTGCTGTTAATCCCATGCGGTGTCTGGTTCGTCTCAGACATTACAGTTTTCACTTCTAGACGTTTGATCCTGGTCTTTAAAATTTCTCTTTCACATCACTGATTTTAACATCTTTAACTCTTCCCCTAGCTTGGTGCACATACGTAACGTGGGTACAGTGTTCCACACTCTGGTCTACTGATTCTAAATCCATGTCAGTATTGGGTTGCTTTTGATTGGCTGATTTTCCTCCTTGTTATGGGTCATGTTTTCCTGTTTATTGACCTTCCTGGTAATTTTTGATTGGATATCGGAGGCTATAAGTTTTATTTTATAGGTGCTGAATACTTTTCTATTCCTATAAATATCTTTGAGCTTTATTTTGGAAGGCAATTAAGTTACTTAGAAACAGTTGATTCTTTCAAGTCTTATTTTTAAGGTTTGTTTAATGAGACCTGAGTAATTTTTATTCTAGGGTTTTTTATTCTCTCTACTGAGACAAGACTCTTCTGAATTAACTGCTCAATGCCCCATAAATTATGAGATTTTCCAACCTGGCTGGGGAGAAATAGCTCTCTTCACATGTCTCTGTGAACACTTAGACCACTAGGGTGTATGTTGCCATTAAAAATTAGAAGCTTAAGTGCATTCTATTTGCATAATAAAATTCAAAGGCACAATCTGCTGAGAAGAGTGCAAACCACACAGATCACTTTGGAATCCCACTATTACATTCTATGCATACAGCACATTTCCGCAGCAAAGGATCAGATACGGTCATGTCTACATGCAGCGCTGAGTAGGAAGAGAAATTTCAGTACCACTGATAGCAGAATTAACCCTGCATAGAGCTTACTCTCCAACCCTACCCTGAGTAGAGCAATTCATTATGTGTAAGAGTTGAAGAAATTTTAGACTTTCAGTCTGTGGGCCACATATTTATAGACAGTTTGGTTTTGTTTAAATCAATTGCTAATATTTCTTAATTGGGAGAGTCTACACAAAAATACAGATTTCCAGCCTCGCTTGCAGGAACAAAACAAAACAAATAGAACAGGAAGTATTTCACTGGAAGTAAGAAGCAGCTACTCCTTTTGGGTTGGGTTAGATGGGGCCTCAGTCTTCAGTTTGGACTGAGGTTGACTGGCAGTGGAATTCATCATTTTGCATGTACTTTTTTGTAGTAGAGTTAAAACAACAAAATGTATATAAAAGATTATATACATTTCTTTAGGCTAGTGGGAAAATGAATGATAGATTGAGAGGGACTTTAGTTTCAAGAAAAATTTGAGAACATAGATTATTTGTGTAAATAAAGAGCAAATATTTGTGTTGTAAAAGATAATTAAGATGTTACTATAATAAAACTCAGGTGTTTAATCCATGTATATACTGCCTAGAACTTGAGTTTTCACCATCTCTTTAGAGATTTTCTATAGTCCTATTACCTTATTCTATAAGCAAAGAAACTGAGTATGAAGTCCACAGAGATCTGGGCCTAGGGTTAAAACTTCTAAATGTATTTGATATTTGTAGAATATCACGCTTTTAATATTTTCAATATAAACTTTTGGTAGAAGTTTTGACACCCCAGCTTGTATACCGTAGAGTGGTATAATAGTTTATAAAAAAAGGCAAGAATAGAAGCTGTTTTCTCATCAAGGACTAATATACCAATGTTCATTGCTGGTCTGTGTCTCTACTCTGGCAGTGTCTCTGTGACTTTGAGTTGTATTTCACTGGAAATGCTGGGCAATATGCTCAGTGCTGTGTGAATATAAAGCTTAAGATCTGGTCTCTTCTTTTGGGAACTTTTAGCTAGTTGAGAAGATGAAGGACATGATAAGTGTACAATAAGTAGAACTGACATCATTTATTTCACTGAGTGGAGAACATTGGTGAGCTTAAGCGGTTTGCCAAGCCTTTTTGAGAAAGAGGTAGAATTAGACCAGGATAGGATCTGTATGGGTAGAAGATAGTCAGGTGAATAAATTATGGGAGGAAATTTGGGGAATAGTTAAATGATCCCAGATATAACCTAGTTTAATATGTTCAATTTAGAGATAAACTAAGGGCCAGAGAAAGATGTATTTCTCATGGATGAATAGTAAGTTTATCCCAGGATCCTGGGATATATCTCTAGATCCTGTTTAACGACATAGCCATGTATGACCCCTATGGTAGGCCTTGCCAGTCTATGTTTTCTTTTTTATTTTGTCCTTTTCCTTTTCTAATTCATCATGCATGCTCTTTGAGAGAAGGGACCTTGTCTGTCTTGGTTGTACTGAATTTTGCAGAACCTAAAATACAGTCCCCTCCCTGGACCCAACACAGGGACACTTCTCAAGCCTTGAAGGAAAAATCCAGAGAATTAAGTTCTCACTTGATACATTCTGAAATTCACATGTGAAAAGGTTTAAATGTGGACAAAGATTTTAGGGAACAAAGAAGCAAGTCTTAGACTTTAGATCACAGTGTTGCAGCTCAAATAAAGCCAATTATTCTATCAAGTTGTCCTTTGGTATACATGCAGACAAATCTCATTATCTCAAGTATGTAAAATGGAAGGGAATCAAGATTTGTAAATGCTTGTTAGAGGAAAAAATCTAGCCCATGAAATGATGAATCAAAAGAAGAGAATAGGCTATAGAACCTGCTTAAAGGACAGGTAAGCATAAGTACAGAATGAAGACTGAGTAACTACAAGTTGCAATTATGAATTACAATAGAAATGCTGCACATCTTGACAATGTGAAATATTGAAAACACAAAAAACTTGAAGGTGGAAAAGGAGAATAAAACATAAGAGTTGTGACAATTTTATAAAGAATTGTGGCATTTTTATCATAGAGACTGAGATGACATTATCCAAAACTAAAATATGGCTGAAAAATAGGATCATAGCTTCTAAATGATTTTTCATACTTTCTCTATTAAGAAAGATATTTTAAGAGATACCATTTCTTGGAGTAAAAAAAAAAATATTTTCTATGGTCTAATTTCTGCTAGTTGATTAATTTTTTTCTATTAAATTCAAGTATAATTATACTTATTACACTTCATGTAAAGGTAGGTCTATATTATAGTCATTCTTATTTAGGAATGCACATTATACATACACACACACAAAGAGAAAGTCATATACATATGAAATATTTGAAATTGTGTTCATCTAATGTTCATGATAATATATAGAAGTAATGGAGTTTAGGCCACTATTTTTCTTTAATTCATTTTTACTATACACTTTGAGTTTTCCATCATAATAATTATTAAAAATAAAATTAGTTTTAAAAACCACAACCCAAGGGAAATCAGAGTGTTTCCTTCTGTTATCTTTTATCTTCATAAACATTTTAAAACACATTTTGAACCTTACCATATATATATATATATATATATATATATATATATATACACCCTCATTTGTTGTATCCTCATTTTTCCAGGTATTATTCTATTATATTCATGTTCTGCTGGCGCAGCCAATTTTCAAAATATCAACATTCCTTTTATATACAATAATTTAATCATTTCTTTGGGGACATTTATATTGCTTGTAAAATTTTGCAAATATAGTTATAAATACTATAATAAGCATACATCTGCCCATATCTCAAATGATTTTTGAACACTCATTTCTGGGAAAGAATTTATTGGATCAAAATATATGAAGATATTTGAAGTCCTTAAAATATAGTACTGAATTGTTTATAATGGTAATCTATAGGAAAAGTTTGTAAATATAGATTAGAGCCATTTGGGGGAGAGATGAATTAGATGAGTTACATCATGGGAGTGGAAAAGAATAGAGCTTACAGGGGAATCAATTCTGTGTGCCTTTTTTGTGTCTTTTGGGAAATAAAATTTTGACAGCAGAATGGAGCCATGTGTTCCTAAGGGACAAGTCAAATACCTTGCCAGCTACAAAGGCAAGTCAAATGATAACATCTAAGGTTGCTCATTTGTTCTTAGCCTGAGTGAAGTCAGTCAGTCAGTTGACAGGTGTGTATTAAATTCAGTTCCCTCACAACTCTGTGGACTTTTCTGAAGTGTCTGCTGACTTTGGTTGGTGCGTTAGTCTCATTGGCCTGGATTCTCCATTCATGTCTTATTGGCTGGATTTAACTTTACATTAATTTTTTTTTTTAACAAGGACATACAGGTTTTGTACTCCCTGAATTCTTCCATGTTAAAAAAAAATTGCTTTTATTCTTGAGAAATGAGTTGGTGGGATATAGTATTCTCTGGTCATGATTTTTTTTTAGAGCTTTGTACACACCCCTGTATTAACTTCTGGGAACGGATGATGCTGAAGACAACTGTTAAGTGAGCTTAACTTTTTTGCCTTATAGAAGAAAAAAATGTAGAGAGTACACTGTATTACATAACATTGCATGTTATATAATATGTATTTTATATAATATTATACACATATGCATAAACACATGTACATTAATACCTGAATTTTTAAAATTTAGATTGGAATTGACATATATACACTGCTATATATAAAATGGATAACTAATAAGGACCTACTGTATAATTCAGGGAACTCTACTCAGTACTCTTTAATGGTCTATATGGGAAAAGAATATAAAAAAGAATTTATATATGTATTTGTCTAACAGATACACTTTGCTGTACACCTGAAACTATTAATAACACAATATTGTAAATTACTTATACTCAAAAATTAAAAAAACACCTGGGTTTTAATATGTATGCATCAATTTTTATTTTACTATTTTTTTTCAGTGTACAGATTTACTTCTTTCATTTAAGGAATAATTTTTTGTTTTATGGTGTTTTAAATGTGAAATGTCTTTTCAGGGATACTAGTTATCCCCAGGTTAGAGTGCCTTTGTCCCCCATGTTGACTGACTTGTAATTTTTGTATCTTGTTTTGATTTTGTTCTTTTTTCATTCATTGTGGTTACATTAAGCCTTTGTTTCATTTCAGTAATTAGTTTTATAGCGATGTCTAGCCTCTCTTTTTGTTTCTAATTTATTATACTTAACAGTTTTATAATAATAGCATCTTGACTCTTGTTTCCATAGCTATACAATTACCTTTAATCTCATTCTGTACTTTCATCATTTGGCATTTAAGGTCTTATTTTATTAAGTCTTATTAAAATGTTAAGTCACATGAAGTACTTGTGGGGAATTTTCCTGTTTCATAGAGCATGTTTTCTTCCAGATGGGGTTCTTTCAACTGTCTTTTGTATACTATCTTCCACTCTAATATTTTGCTATAGCATGTTTGTACACTTGACATGCTCTTTTTAAATTTTAAAAAAAATTTTGCTTATACTTAGTATGAGAAGTTTTAGTTTTCCAGTTGCTTGATATAGCATCAATGAATTTTTCATGACTCTTATAATCTATTTGTCTTTTTGAGTGGTGGCGGGTCCAGCAGTTTTAAATTAAATTGACTTAGGTGTGGCAGAGGTTGGAAGCAGGGGCTAAGGAAGTTGTTCATGTTTAGATTTTTATGCTACAAATCAATAAAACTAAGGTATTCAAAGATGGAAGTATAAAATAGATAATTGCCATAATGCTGGATAGTGCAAATGTTTGCTTAATATGCATAATATGATCAAATGACTGCTACTAATTACCAGAGTGAAACTGGATCCTAATCTCTTTCCTGAGATTTTGTTAATCTCATGGTGAGGTGGAGATGACAGAATATATGCTTTCATTTTTTACTTAACATTTTTTTCTTGGAGAATAGTTGATTTAAAATACTGTGTTAATTTCTGCTGTACAGCAAAATGACTCAGATATTTTTATATTCTTTTCCATTTTGGTTTAGCACAGGATATTGAATATATTATAATTCCCTGAGCTGCACAGTAGGTCCTTGTTGTTTATCCATCCTACATATAATAGTTTGCATCTGCTATACCAAACTCATTGGAAAAGACTGTGATGCTAGGAAAGATGGAAGGCAGAAAGAGAAGGGGACGACAGAGGCTGAGACAGTTGGATTGCATCACCAGCTCAATGGACATCAGTTTGAGCAAGCTCCAGGAGTTGGTGATGGACAGGGTACTCTGCTGTGCTGCAGTCTATGGTGTCACAAAGAGTTGGACATGACTGAGAGACTGGACTGAACTGAACTGATACCAAGCTCCCAGTCCCTCTTCCCCACACCCACCCTCCTGCTTGGCAACCATAAGTCTGTTTTCTATGTCTGTAAGTCTGTTTCTATTTCAAAGATAAGTTTATTTGCGTCATATTTTAGATTCCACATAAAAGTATTTTTAGTTTTTTGCGGAACCTCCATACTATTTTCTGAATGTTGAGCTTTAAGCCAACTTTTTCACTCTCCTCTTTCACTTTCATCAAGAGGCTTTTTAGTTCCTCTTCACTTTCTGCCATAAGGGTGGTATCATCTGCATATCTGAGGTTACTGATATTTCTCACGGCAATCTTGATTCCAGCTTGTGCTTCTTCCAGCCCAGGCTTTCTCATGATGTACTCTGCATATAAGTTAAATAAGCAGGGTGACAATATACAGCCTTGGCGTACACCTTTGCCTATTTGGAACCAGTCTGTTGTTCCATGTCCAGTTCTAACTGTTGCTTTCTGACCTGCAAACAGATTTCTCAAGAGGCAGATCAGGTGGTCTGGTATTCCCATCTCTTTCAGAATTTTCCACAGTTTATTGTGATCCACACAGTCAAAGGCTTTGGCATAGTCAATAAAGCAGAAATAGATGTTTTTCTGGAACTCTCTTGCTTTTTCCATGATCCAGCAGATGTTGGCAATTCGATCTCTGATTCCTCTGCCTTTTCTAAACCCAGCTTGAACATCTGGAAGTTCACGGTTCACATATTGCTGAAGCCTGGCTTGGAGAATTTTGAGCATTGCTTTACTAGCCTTGTGAGATGAGTGCAATTGTGCGGTAGTTTGAGCATTCTTTGGCATTGCCGTTCTTTGGGATTGTAATGAAAAACTGACCTTTTCCAGTCCTGTGGCCACTGCTGAGTTTTCCAAATTTGCTGGCGTATTGAGTGCAGCACTTTTCACAGCATCGTCTTTCAGGATTTGAAATAGCCCAACTGGAATTCCATCACCTCCACTAGGTTTGTTTGTAGTGATGCTTCCTAAGGCCCACTTGACTTGGCATTCCGGGATGTCTGGTTCTAGGTGAGTGATCACACCATCGTGATTATTTTGGTTGTGAAGGTCTTTTTTATACAGTTGAAACTGAAAAAGGAGAGTGAAAAATTTGGCTTAACGCTCAACATTCAGAAAACAAAGATCATGGCATCCGGTCCCATCACTTCATGGGAAATAGATGGGGAAACAGTGGAAACAGTGTCAGACTTTATTTTTGGGGGCTCCAAAATCACTGCAGATGGTGATTGCAGCCATGAAATTAAAAGACGCTTACTCCTTGGAAGGAAAGTTATGACCAACCTAGATAGCATATTCAAAAGCAGAGACATTACTTTGCCAACAAAGGTCTGTCTAGTCAAGTCTACGGTTTTTCCAGTAGTCATGTATGGATGTGAGAGTTGGACTGTGAAGAAAGCTGAGTGCTGAAGAATTGATGGTTTTGAACTGTGGTGTTGGAGAAGACTCTTGTGAGTCCCTTGGACTGCAAGGAGATCCAACCAGTCCATTCTAAAGGAGATCAGCCCTGGGTGTTCTTTGGAAGGAATGATGCTAAAGCTGAAACTCCAGTACTTTGGCCACCTCATGCGAAGAGTTGACTCATTGGAAGAGACTCTGATGCTGGGAGGGATTGGGGGCAGGAGGAGAAGGGGACGACAGAGGATGAGATGGCTGGATGGCATCACTGACTCGATGGACATGAGTTTGAGTGAACTCCGGGAGTTAGTGATGGACAGGGAGGCCTGGCGTGCTGTGATTCATTGGGTCGCAGAGAGTTGGACATGACTAAGCGACTGAACTGACTGAGTGATACTATTTTCAACAGAGGCTGCATCAATTTACATTCCCACCACCTCTTCTCCATACCCTCTCTGAAATTTATTATTTGTAGAGGTTTTTTTTTTTTTTTTTTTTAATGATGGCCAGATAGCAGAACATAGTCTTCAAACTGGAATTGTTTCCCAATTTCCTCATGGTAATTTGAATCTTTTCTTCTGAAAGAGGAAGACAGTTCAGTTTCAGCTTCATTTTCCATCAATCATTTGCATCAGTTCCTTCCATATTATTTAAATCAGAAAGAGGAAAATAAAAATAACACTTCTGCAGGATGACAGGCAGGTTATAGAACTTTCCCCCCTTCCTACCACCTCACAGGCCTGGATGCTACCCGTGTGTTTTACATTTTTATTGATTTTTACAATTTGAGGGAGAAGGAAATGGCAACCCACTCCAGTATTCTTGCCTGGAGAATCCCATGGACGTAGGAGCTTGGTGGGCTACAGTCCACGGGTCGCAAAGAGTCGGACACGACTGAGCGACTTCACTTTCACTTTCACTAGTAAGTATTAGAGGAATACTTTTTCTGCCATATCCACTTGGACTTGGCTGTTTTATTTATGAATAAACGTTAAAAAAGATTTGTATGTGTTGAATTGTTTGAAGTTTGTATTACTTTAAAAATTTATTTTAATTGAAATACAGTTGATACACAACATTAGTTTCAGGTGTACCACACACTAGTTCAATATTTGTATATATTGTAAGTATTACCTTAACAAATTTTAATTGAAATGTAATTGGAAATTTGTAAGTGACAAATAAATTCAAGGAATTAGATCTGACAGAGTGCCTTAAGAACTATGGATGGAAATTTGTGACACTGTACAGGAGGCAGTGATGAAGACCATCCCCAAGAAAAAGAAATGCAAAAAGGCAAAATGGTTGTCTGAGGAGGCCTTACAAATAGCTGAGAAAAGAAGAGAAGCTAAAGGCAAAGGAGAAAAGGAAAGATATACCCATTTGAATGCAGAGTTCCAAAGAATAGCAAGGAGAGATAAGAAAGCCTTCCTCAGTGATCAATGCAAAGAAATAGAGGAAGACAGTAGAATGGGAAAGACTAGAGATCTCTTCTAGAAAATTAGAGATACCAAGGGAACATTTCATGCAAAGATGGGCTCAATAAAGGACACAAATGGTATGGACCTAACAGAAGCAAAAGATATTAAGAAGATGTGGCAAGAATACACAGAAGAACTATTCAAAAGAGATCTTCATGAACCAGATAACCATAGTGGTGTGATCACTCACCCAAAGACAGACATCCTGGAATGTGAAGTCACATTGGCTTTAGGAAGCATCACTATGAACAAAACTAGTGGAGGTGATGGATTTCCAGTTGAGCTATTTCAAATCCTGAAAGATGATTCCGTGAAAATGCCACACTCAATATGCCAGCAAATTTGGAAAACTCAGAAGTAGCCACAGGACTGGAAAAGATCAATTTTCATTCCAATCCCAAAGAAAGACAATGCCAAAGAATATTCAAACTACCACACAACTGCACTCATCTCACATGCTAGCAAAGTAATGCTCAAAATTCTCCAAGCCAGGGTTCAACAGCATGTAAACCATGAACTTCCAGATGTTCAAGCTGGGTTTAGAAAAGGCAGAGGAACCAGAGATCAAATTGCCAACAACTGCTGGGTCACCAAGAAAGCAAGAGAGTTCTAGAAAAATATCTACTTCTGTTTTATTGACTATGTCAAAGCCTTTTGACTGTGTGGATCACAACAAACTATGGAAAATTCTTAAAGAGATAGGAATAACAGACCACCTGACCTGCCTCCTGAGAAATCTGTATGCAGGTCATGAGGCAACAGTTAGAACTGGACATGGAACAACAGACTGGTTCCAATAGGAAAAGGAGTACATCAAGGTTGTATATTGTCACCCTGCTTATTTAATGTATATGCAGTGTACATCATGTGAAATCTGGGCTGGATGAAGTACAAGCTGGAATCAAGATTGGTGGGAGAAATATCAATAATCTCAGATATGCAGATGACACCACTGTTAAGGCAGAAAGTGGAGAACTAAGAGCCTCTTGATGAAAGTGAAAGAGGAGAGTGAAAAAGTTGGCTTAAAACTCAACATTCAAAAAACTAAGACCATGGCATCTGGTCCCATCACTTCATGGCAAATAGATGGGGAGACAGTGGAAACAGTGAGGGACTTTATTTTTTTGGGCTCCAAAATGACTGCAGATGGTGACTGCAGTCAGGAAATTAAAAGATGCTTGCTCCTTGGAAGAAATGCTATGACCAACCTAGATAGCATATTAAAAAGCAGAGACATTACTTTTGGCCAACAAAGGTTCATCTAGTCAAAGCTTTGGTTTTTCCAGTAGTCATATATGGATGTGAGAGTTGGAGTATAAAGAAAACTGGACAGTGAAGAATTGATGCTTCTGAACTGTGGTGTTGGAGAAGACTCTTGCGAGTCCCTTGGACTGCAAGGAGATCCATCCAGTCCATCCTAAAGGAAATCAGTCCTGAATATTCATTGGATGGACTGATGCTGAAGTTGAAACTCCAATACTTTGGCCACCTGATGCAAAGAACTGACTCATTTGAAAAGACCTTGATGCTGGGAAAGACTGAAGGTGGGAGCAGAAGGGGATGACATAGGATGAGATGGTTGGATGGCATCACCAACACAACGGACATGAATTTGAGTAGGCTCTGGGAGTTGGTGATGGACAGGGAAGCGTGGCATGCTGCAGTCCATGGGATCGCAAAGAGTTGGACACGACTGATTGACTGAACTGAATTGAACTGAATTAACATAACATTAGTTTTAGGTGTACAACACAATAATTCAGTATTTGTATATATTTTGAAATAATCACCACTGTAAGTCTAGTTAATATCTGTCACCATACCTCTTTACAAAAAATTTTTTGTGTGTGTGATTAAGACTTTCAAGATCTACTCTCTTAGCAACTGTCAAATATGCAATAGAGTATTATTAACTATACTCACCATGCTGTGAATTACTTCTCCATGATTTATTTTTATACCTGGGAGTTTGTGCCTTTTAACCCCATTACTCATTTCATTCACTGTCTAACCTCTTGCCTCTGGCAACCAACCATCTGTTCTCTGTATCTAAGATCTTGTTTTTTCCCTTTTTTAGATTACACATAAAAGTAAGGTCCTATAGTATTTGTCTTTTTCTGTCTGCCTTGTTTCACTTAACATTGTGCCCTAAGGGTCCATCCATGTTGCAAATGGCAAGATTGTCTTCTTTTTTATGGCTGAACAGTATTTTATTTTGTGTGTGTGTACCACATTTTCTTTTTCTATTGCTAGACACTTAGATTGTTTCTGTATCTTGACTATTGTAAGTACACTTACAAAAAACATGGGGATGCAAATATCTTCTCCACTCATGTCAACTCGTGTTTTTATTTCTTTGGATAAATACCTAGGAGTTATATTTATAACTTTTTCAGGCACCTCCACGTTGTTTTCTAATTAGTGGCAGCATTAATTTATATTCCCACCAACAATACGCAAGGGTTTTCTTTTCCCCTATCTTTACTGAGACTTGTTACTTCTTATCTTTTTGATAACAGCCATTCTAGCAGGTGTGAGATGATATCTTGTTGTGGTTTTTGATTTCTGTTTCTGAAATGATGCATGTTGTTGAGCATATTTTTATGTATCTGCTGGCCATCTGTATGTCTTCTTTGGAAAAATATTTTTTAGATCTTCTTCCCATTTTTATTTACTTTTTAAAATTTAAAATCAGGGATCACTTTATTTACTCTAGGTGATACAAGTCTAGAGGTGTCAGCCTTCCTCATATCCCATGTTAAGGTCCAGGATGCGGGAATGAGGCCAACACAGAGATGAGTAGAGCCCCAGAGACATTGTTGGTGTTTCTCCATCCAGTTGTCCTTGAAGTCCTTTCTAGTCTGTTCATATCAGTTACATGAACTAATCTATGCACACTTTTCTTCTTGGGCTACTTAGACTTGGACTTCTGGAGGGTATCTTGGCTTGTTCAAGGCCCAGCCTTCTGTTTGCCTTCCTATGCTTCTGGGAAGCTTCCATTTAGCTGTCAGGCTTCATGCTGGGAGGAGACATGTGACTGATTAGTGCTTTTGTGGATGATAGAGATCTAGAGCTGAACTTCTTCAGCTCCAATGGGCACACCAGTCACTCAGGGAAATCCTGTTAAAATGCATTCTCACTCAGCAGGTTTGGGTGAGGCCCAGCTGGTGCTGATGCTGTTGGTCCCAGGACCACACTTTGAGTTGTAAGAGGCTGGAGAGGTGGATGTCACCGCTCACCCAGACCAAGGAACCCACGAGCCCCAGACCCCCACAAGACCCCACATCCAAACATGCATGCTTTGGCCTCTCCTCCCATCCTGAAACGTACCCTGCCCCCATTTTAAAATCTGATTATTTGGAATTTTTTGCTATTGAGTTGTATGAATTCTTTGTATATTTTGGATATTAATTCCTTATCAAATATATCATTTACAAATATTTTGTCCCATTCAATAGGTTGCCTTTTCATTTTGTTGATGATTTTCTTTGCTATGTATATTACTTTTATAAGTAAAGAGATATTTCACAAGTTTTATTCTCTATCTCTCCTTCAAGTTTACTTCAATTTCTATTCCTTTCAAGAAACCTCCTCTGATATCCCTAGCCAAAATGACTTCTTTTGAGTGAATTACCACAGCATCTTTCTATTCGTTCAAAATATATTTTATTAACTGCTATCATAGCTGGGCACATTTTTAGGTGCTTGGAATGTATAATATGTAAAACACAATTTCTGTCTTGATGATACTAGCATTTCAGTGCTTGAAGGCTGTGGAGGGAGCTTGGCCTATGGTCTATTTTGACTATTTGGTTCTGCATTTTAACTTATTAAAGTTAGATATTCACTGATATATCCCCTCCTCAACCCCCTTGTCTCATATGATGTACAGAACACAACAGGAGCTGATAGTGTCTCTTGAATTAACAAACTCAAAATGAATAATCTTATTAGCTGCGATGTGGGAAGACAGTGCTTTATAGAGAGAGGTAGGTAAGATTTCAGGCCTGTTTGGCTGAGGAGACGCTTATGTAGACAATTTTAATAGCCTTTCAGTGGTTAGGCATGTAAGAATAACAACGTGAGGCTCAGGTGGGTGGTCAAGGCTAAGAAATAATGGACACTGCTGCTGCTGCTAAGTCGCTTCAGTCATGTCTGACTCTGTGCGACCCCATAGACGGCAGCTCACCAGGCTCCCCCATCCCTGGGATTCTCCAGGCAAGAACACTGGAGTGGGTTGCCATTTCCTTCTCCAATGCATGAAAGTGAAAAGTGAAAGTGAAGTTGCTCAGTCGTGTCGGACTCTTAGTGACCCCATGGACTGCAGCCTACCAGGTTCCTCCATCCATGGGACTTTCCAGGCAAGAGTACTGGAGTGGGGTGCCATTGCCTTCTCCGAATGGACACAGGGACTGTTAATGATTAATGGAACAGAAGGAGCCAGACCATGTAGCCCTGAGAGAGTCCCTGGAGTGGGATGTTTAAGCCATATCTCAATGTTCTACCCCCTCTCCAGGTTGTAAATTTTTGCCTACATTACTCAGCACAGAAAGTGCAAAATCATTTATAACTGTCTCTCAGGGAGAAAGGCATGAGCACCCAGAGACTTAGAAAGAGTTGAATTCTCACAATTAATTTCATTCTGGAAAGGCTAAGCTCAGGACTTTTTCCTTTTTTATTATAAGGCTACCATGTGCCCAGCTTTTGGCATCATGGGTTGATATTTTTCCAAAATAAGGATCTCCACAGCCATCTCATTTAGAGCATTAAGTAATGAAACATCATTCTTTGTAATTATGTGACCAAGAGTAAAAAGGAACCAGATGTGGGAATTAAAGAAACCCATGAGGCTGAGCTAATATAAATGTTCCCTTATATTTTGCTTTTTAAAAATTTAACATCTAGGTTTCATACAAAATACTCAGTGTAAGGTATAGTTAGTGTTCAATAAAGGTTATTATTTTTTATTCTAAAGGGAACTGAGTATTTTACCCTTGGGAATTTGCTAATACAGAGAATAAGAGGAAGTTTTAGGGAGGAAGAAAAGGACATGAGCAAGACCTTGAAATAAAAGGGAAAAATAGACTCAGACCTCTGGAATGAATGCAGTTTTGAATAAGCTAATATATTTTGAAGACTATTTGAGCTTAGAGTTGAAAGGGTCATGCGGTCCAGTGTTTTGAGGAATGTGGTGATTTTACTTAGTCTAGACTTGAATATCACTTTAATGATTGTACATATACTTTGGAGTGTATTAGGGGGAAATCAACTCCAAGTTCATTTATATGAACAAGTAGTCTTATTTAAAGGCAATCGAGTAAATAACAGTGCTGGCAAAATTTGCAAGTGGAGGTTCTAGCTTCCAGAATAAAAGTAAAAGTTATGGCTTCCAGTAGCTTAGTGCTCTACTGAATGTCTCCAAAGGATATTAAATTAGTCAGCCAAGGGTTACTGTGTATTTTCCCGAACATCTTTGAGCCTTTCTTTAGGGTGTTTGGATGGAGTATCTGTGATGAAATTGTGGCATACAGATGGCATGTAGAGAGAAACTCCATATGGGCAACAAGGACTCAGCATTCAGAAGCCCAGTGGATTCTCCAGGAATACAAGTTCATGGTGGCCTGAGGAACGGGGGCTATGCTCTATGCTCTGTTTAGAGAAGGCTTAAGTAGGTAGGAATGAAAAAATCTGTTTTTTCTATTATGCACTTTCATAATCAAAGGACAGTAAAAAATAGCAGAAGAAAAATAATGTGGCTTCTCTTTAGAAGGATAACTCAGCAATTGTGGAGCAGACCAAAGATATATGACAGTCCTATTCTAAATAGTTACCAAGAAAGTGAGGGATTCCTCCCAAGTTGAAGTTCATGTTGGATGAAAAATCACACACACACACACACACACACACACACAAAGTGAGTCTTGAGTTAAGTGTGAGAAATGTAATCTGAATCAAAATCATGTTCAGTATAGGAAGAGAGTGGGCAAAGGATGAGGTGGAGTGGATGAGAGCTGCCTCCTCAAAACACAGATCTCTTCAGTATTAGACAATTTCAGTCCAGAGTATCTGAGTTGTGTTGTTTTTCCCTTTAGATCAGACATTCCTAATTCTCATTATTATTTCTGATTTGACATAGTATTATCTGCTTTTACTCTGGGTGATATTTTATCTAGTGATATCATCATAGAAAGATAATGACTGGTGGAAACTTGGATATCATCTGATCTCGTGTCTGTTAATAGCACTAGAACCTCCTTCCTTATCTTTCTCCTCTTCTCTTTTTTCAAAAGAAATTCTTTGTAGGACTACAATTATAAGAGATAAGACAGGACCTTCCCTGACTGAAGTGGGTGATGAGGAAAACATATGGAGCCTGACAGGCCAATCTATTCCCCAGCAAGGTTTTGGTTTGTTTCTTTTCCCTTTTTTTGTTTGTTTATGAATTCCACTGTTCTACAAAACAGTTTGAAAAAGTTGAGTTTCCTTTACATATTGCTTGTTGTTTCTGATTGACACATAAGCAGTCCAGATTTTAGTGGCTTCAAACAATTTATTATCATTTGTCATGATTTGTATGTTGACTTGGGTTAGCTGAGTATTTCTTTTTTGAGAGAGAAAAAATACAGTTGCATACAGTTGCATTCAAGTGACACTTCCCTGGTAGCTCAGATGGTAAAGAATCCACCTGCAATGCAGGAGACCTGGGTTTGATCCCTGGATTGGGAAGATTCCCTGGAGGAGGGCATGGCAAACCAGTCTAATGTTCTTGCCTGGAGAATCCCCATGGACAGAGGAACTGGGAAGGGTGCAGTCCATGGGGTCGCAAAGAGTCGTACATGACTGAGTGACTAAGCACAGTACAGTTGCATTCAGATGGCATCTGGAGCTAGAGTCATTGGGAGACTTCTTCATTTTCATATCTCTGGCTTAAGCTGGGATGACTAGAGGAGCTAAGGTTTACTGGGTATCTCTCTCTCTCTTTTTTTAAATTTTATTTTATTTAACTTTACAATATTGTATTGGTTTTGCCATATATCAAAATGAATCTGCCACAGGTATACATGTGTTCCCCATCCTGAACCCTTCTCCCTACTCCCTCCCCATACCATCCCTCTGGGTCGTCCCAGTGCATCAGCCCCAAGCATCCAGTATCGTGCATCGAACCTGGACTGGTGACTCGTTTCATATATGATATTATACATATTTCAATGCCATCCTCCCAAATCATCCCACCCTCTCCCTCTCCCACAGAGTCCAAAAGACTGTTCTCTGTTTTAACCTAGCCTCTCCATATGACTAGATTGGGCTTCCTCTCAACATGATGGTCTCATTTTGCAAGATGGCAAAATGCTTACCACTCAGAGTGAGCATTTAAAGAGGCCCAGACAGAGGCTGCAAGGTTTCTAGTGACCTGTCTTTGGAAATTACACAATTCCACCATTTCTATTTGTCTAAGAAATAATAGACAAGTCCAAATACAAAGGGGTGAGGGAATAAATTCTACCTTTCACTGGGGAAATGATTTGTTTATAGGGAGGGAAGATACTAATGGTAAAGCTACCATAGGTAATATGAAGCCTAGATTACGCAAAGATTTATCACAAGACCACAGAATCAACAATGGCAGAGCTGGGATTAGAGCCAAAATCATAAAAAGATGAAACCCACCTTCTAAAACAATCTCATTTCCAAATCCTTTCACCCAATCAGTTCAGTTCAGCTCAGTTGCTCAGTCATGTCCGACTCTTTATGACCCCATGAATCGCAACACACCAGGCCTCCCTGTCCATCACCAACTCCTGGAGTTCACTCAAACTCATGTTCATCAAGTCGGTGATGCTACCTAGCCATCTCATCCTCTGTCGTCCCCTTCTCCTCCTGCCCCCAATCCCTCTCAGCATCAGGGTCTTTTCCAGTGAGTCAACTCTTCACATGAGGTGGCCAAAGTATTGGAGTTTCAGCTTCAACATCAGTCCTTCCAATGAACACCCAGGACTGATCCCCTTTAGGATGGACTGGTTGGATCTCCTTGCAGTCCAAGGGATTCTCAAGAGTCTTCTCCAACACCACAGTTAAAAAGCATTAATTCTTTGATGCTCAGCTTTCTTCACAGTCCAACTCTCACATCCATACATGGCCACTGGAAAAACCATAGCCTTGACTAGACAGACCTTTGTTGGGAAAATAACACCTATGCTTTTGAATATGCTATCTAGGTTGGTCATAACTTTTCTTCCAAGGAGTAAGCGTCTTTTAATTTCATGGCTGCAATCACCATCTGCAGTGATTTTGGAGCCCCCCAAAATAAAGTCTGACGCTGTTTCCACTGTTTCCCCATCTATTTCCCATGAAGTGATGGGACCAGATGCCATGATTTTCATTTTCTGAATGTTGAGCTTTAAGCCAACTTTTTCACTCTCCTCTTTCACTTTCATCAAGAGGCTTTTAGTTCCTCTTCACTTTCTGCCATAAGGGTGGTTTCATCTGCATGCCTGAGGTTATTGATATTTCTCCTGGAAATCTTGATTCCATCTTGTGCTTCTTCCAGCCCAGCGTTTCTCATGGTGTACTCTGCATATAAGTTAAATGAGCAGGGTGACAATATACAGCCTTGATGTACTCCTTTCCCAATTTGGAACCAGTCTGTTGTTCCATGTCCAGTTCTAACTGTTGCTTCCTGACCTGCATACAGATTTCTCAAGAGGCAGGTCAGGTGGTCTGGTATTCCCATCTCTTGAAGAATTTTCCACAGTTTATTGTGATCCACACAGTCAAAGGCTTTGGCATAGTCAATAAAGCAGAAATAGATGTTTTTCTGGAACTCTCTTGCTTTTTCGATGATCCAGTGAATGTTGGCAATTTGATCTCTGATTCCTCTGCCTTTTCTAAAACCAGCTTGAATGTCTGGAAGTTCATGGTTCACATATTGCTGAAGCCTGGCTTGGAGAATTTTGAGCATTACTTTACTAGCATGTGAAATGAGTGCAATTGTGTGGTAGTTTGAGCATTCTTTGGCATTGCCTTTTTTTGGGATTGGAATGAAAACTGACCTTTTCCAGTCCTGTGGCCACTGCTGAGTTTTCCAAATTTGCTGGCATATTGAGTGCAGCACTTTCACAGCATCATCTTTTAGGATTTGAATAGCTCAACTGGAATTCCATCACCTCCACTAGGTTTGTTTGTAGTGATGCTTCCTAAGGCCCACTTGACTTCACATTCCAGGACGTCTGGCTCTAGTACTGAAGGTTAAAAATCTTATCCTGCTGGTGATAGATGAGGGAAGCTTTGTTTTAAAGATGTCATTATAATTTGCATGAATTTGAATTTTTAAAAGTTACAGGATACAAAAACCAATAGGTAAAGAAAATAAATCATTTATAAGTGTATTAGAGAATATCAAGATCTTAGAAACAAATCTAACAAAATATGTGAAAAGCTTAATAAAGAGAAAATATAAAACTTTATTAGAGACACATATTAAAGAATACCTAAATAATGAGATACTTGATTGGGAGCCATATACCACATTCATGAATAGGAATTTTTAATATCATAGAATCAGGTATAAACTTACCTATAGCTTTAATGGATTTCCAATGAAAGTTACAGCAGGGTATTTTTCCCCCTCACAGAACTTGATAAAGATAATTCTAAAATTTATGAAAGAGTAAAGGGCTGACAATAGTCAGGACATTTCTGTAGAAGAAGAGCAGAAAGATATGTAAAACAATGTTCATAGCAGTAATACTCATAACAGCAAAAACCTAGAAATGGCCCAATGCCCATTTGAAAGTGTGTGTGAATAAAAGGTGTCACATTCACAGAACTGAATCTTGTACAACAGTCAAAGCAATGAAGTACAGGGAAATGCATCAGGAGGGATGAATCTTAGCAACTTAATAAAAAGTTTGAAAAGCAAGAATTCACATTTTCATCCAAATTGATAATCATTTTTATAAAATAAAAATGCCTATAACCAAATACTTCTAATGAATTCATGTAGATATTTAAAAGCTGTATAAAAAGGAAAACAAGCTACTTAGAACACAAGGTTTAGAGTCATGCTTATCTCAGATAGGGGAAGAGAAACAGGATGAGATGGGGCTCATGTGGTTAGAGTAAATTATTAGTAAAAGTGCATTTTTGGTTTTGAGTGGTGGATTGGAGATACTAAATAGTATAGATTAAAATATATTAAAAATAACCAAATACAGGCCCTTTGGTCATTTTTAAATTGGATTATTATTATTTTTTGCTATTGAGTTTGTGAGTTCCTTATATATTTTGGATATTAACCCCTTATCAGATATATGGTTTGCAAATATCTTCAGTTCAGTTCAGTTCAGTTCAGTTGCTCAGTCATGTCCGACTCTTTGCGACTCCATGAATCGCAGTATGCCAGGCCTCCCTGTCCATCACCATCTCCCGGAGTTCACTCAAACTCATGTCCATCGAGTCGGTGATGCCATCCAGCCATCTCATCCTCTGTCATCCCCTTCTCCTCCTGCCCCCAATCCCTCCCAGCATCAGGGTCTTTTCCAATGAGTCAACCCTTCGCATGAGGTGGCCAAAGTATTGGAGTTTCAGCCTCAGCATCAGTCCTTCCAAGGAACACGCAGGGCTGATCTCCTTTAGAATGGACTGGTTGGATCTCCTTGCAGTCCAAGGGACTCTCAAGAGTCTTCTCCAACACCATAGTTCAAAAGCATCAATTCTTCGGCGCTCAGCTTTCTTCACAGTCCAACTCTCGCATCCATACATGACCACTGGAAAAACCATTGCCTTGACTAGACGGACCTTTGTTGGCAAAATAATGTCTCTGCTTTTGAATATGCTGTCTAGGTTGGTCATAACTTTCCTTCCAAGGAGTAAGTGTCTTTTAATTTCATGGCTGCAGTCACCATCTGCAGTGATTTTGGAGCCCAGAAAATTTCCACTGTTTCCCCATCTATTTGCCATAAACTGATGGGGCCAGATGCCAAATATCTTCACCCATTACTAAATAAACATTTTTCTGAAGAAGACATGCAAGTGCCCAATAGGTATATGAAAAGGCACTCAAATCACTAACCACTAGGGAAACACAAAGTCAAAACCACAATGAACTATCACTTCACACCTATTAGAATGGCTACCATGAAAAATATGAGACAACAGGTGTTTGTGAGGATGTGGAGAAAAGGCAACCCTTGTACACTGTTGGAGGGAATGTAAATTGGTGCAGCTACTATGAAAAACAGTATGGAGGCCCTTCAAAAATTTAATAGAACTACCATGTGATTTAGCATTTCTACTTTTGAGTAGGTATCCAAAGGAAACAAAATCAATATATCAAAGACTTACCTGTACTTTTGTATTCATTACAGCGTTATTCAGAATAGCCAAGATACGGAAATAACCTAAGTGTCTGTTGATAGATAAATGGATATAGAAAATGTGGTATGTACATACAATGGAATGTTCAGTTAAGTGGTTCCGTCCTGTCCAACTCTTTGTGACCACATGGACTATAGCATGCCAGGCTTCCCTGTCCATCACCAACTCCCAGAGCTTGCTCAAACTCATGTACATTGAGTTGGTGATGCCATCCAGCCATCTCATCCTCTGTTGTCCCCTTCTTCTCCTGCCTTCAATCTTTCCCAGCATCAGGGTCTTTTCCAATGAGTCAGTTCTTTGCATCAGGTGGCTAAAGTATTGGAGTTTCAGCTTCAGCATCAGTCCTTTCAATGAATATTCAGGACTGATTTCCTTTAGGATTGACTGATTTGACCTCCTTGCAGTCCAAGGGACTCTCAAGAGTCTTCTCCAACAGCACAGTTCAAAAGCATTGGTTCTTCAATGCTCAGCTTTTAGAGACCAACTCTCACATCCATACATGACTACTGGTAAAACCATAGCTTTGACTAGATGGACCTTTGTTGGCAAAGTAATGTCTCTGCTTTTTAATATGCTGTCTAGGTTGGTCATAGCTTTTCTTCCAAGGAGCAAGCATCTTTTAATTTCATTGCTGCAATCACCATCTGCAGTGATTTTGGAGCCCCCCCCCCCAAAAAAAAGTCTGTAACTGTTTCAATTGTTTGCCCATTTATTTGCCGTGAAGTGATGATACCAGATGCCATGGACTTAGTTTTTTGAATGTTGAGTTTTAAGCTAACTTTTCCACTCTCCTCTTTCACTTTCATCAAGAGGCTCTTTAGTTCTTCGCTTTCTGCCATAAGGGTGGTGTCATCTGCATATCTGAGTTTATTGGTACTTTTCCTGGCAATCTTGATCCCGGCTTGTGCTTCATCCAGCCTGGCATTTCACATGATATACTCTGCATATAAGTTAAATAATCAGGGTGACAGTATACAGCCTTGATGTACTCCTTTCCCAATTTGGAACCAGTCTGTTGTTCCATGTCCAGTTCTAACTGTTGCTTCAATAACAATAATAGTAAATGGAGTGTTACTCAGTTATAAAAAAGAAGGAAATCTTGTCATTTGCAACAACATAGATGAACCTGGAAGATAAGTCTGATAGCAAAAGATAATAATGCATTTGTTGTTGTCATTCAGTCATGTTTGACCCTATGCCACTGCATGGACTGCAGCATGCCAGGCTTCCCTGTCCTTCACCATCTTGGAGCTTGCTTAAACTCATGTCCATTGATTTGGTGATGCCATCCAACCATCTCATCCTCTGTCATCCCCTTTTCCTCCTGCATCAGTCTTTCCTAGCATCAGAGTCTTTTCCAATGGGTTAGTTCTTCCCATCAGGTGGCCAGTGTATTGGATCTTCAGCTTCAGCATCAGTGCTTTCAATGAATACTGTCAATGACAAATTGGCACTTGCTGGGATCATTGCCAACAACTGAACAACAATGGCATTTGCCATCGGCCTCTGTGGAGAATGAACCCTGAACCCTACACTGTTGCAGCTGTTGACCTTCAACACTCCCTGAGAGAGTTCAGGGTGGAGAGAGACATTCTATGCTCCAGGAAATCTGGTGGGACAGGTCTTTAGATAGATGTTTTAGGAACAGATTTTATAATCTCAATCTTTGCATCTCTTCATATCTAAAAAGCACTAAATCCCTTCATGATGATATCAGATCCTGTGACTAGCAGTAAACCTTTTGTAAAATGAATGCTTAATGGTATTGAACTCCCCCCATCACCAAAATCTTATATATTGACCTTCCCCTATTGCCTCTTTAGAGCAATCTCTGAGCTATCTGAGGTGCTGCCTCCTGGGCTGCAGTCCTCATTTTGCCCCAGTTAAAACTAAACTTGCAGCTCTCAAGTTATGCATCTTTTTAGTCGACAATACTCAGGGTTGATTTCCTTTAGGATTGACTGACTTGACCTCCTTGCAGTCCAAGGGACTCTCATGAGTCTTCTAGATCACCACAATTCAAAAGCATCAATTCTTGGCACTCAACCTTCTTTATGGTCCAATTTTCACATCCATACGTGACTACTGGAAAAACCATAGCTTTAACTAGATGGATCTTTGTTGGCAAAGTAGCGTCTCTGCTTTTTAATACACTGTCTAGGTTTGTCATAGCTTTCTTTCCAAGGAGCAGTACTGCCTGGTATTTCTTATATGTGGAATCTGAAAAAAAAAAAAAAAAAAGCCAATTTCATAGAAATTGCAGAATAGTGGTGGCCAGGGGGTGGGGGTGGAGGGACAGGGGAAACTGGGAAGATGTAGGTCAAGGATATGAGATTTTAGTTATAGCAGAATAAATTCTGAGGATCTGATGTATAGCATGGTGAACATAGTTAATGAGGCAGTATTCTACATTTGAAATTTGCCGGGAGGATCATACACATACGCACTGAGTTTGGTATTGTCAACTAAAAGAGGTGCACAACTTGAGGGTTGCAAGTTAAGTTTCACTTGGGGCAAAATGAGGACTGAAGCCTGGGAGGCAGCACCTCCTGGGTGCTGGGAGCGACTGGCCTTGAGAGATTGCTCCAAAGATGTAGTTGGGGAAGGGGGAGTTCAATGCAATCAAGTGCCTACTTTACAAGAGGTTTTCTCCTGCTCACGAGGAGCTGATGTCATCATCAGGGATTTAGTACTTTTTTAGATATGAGGAGATGCAAGGATTGGGATCATAAAATCTGTTCCTGAAAATATCCAACTATCTAAAGACCTGTCCTGAAGATATTAAAATGAGATGGTAACAGTACACAGAAGAACTATACAAAAAAGATCTTCATGACCCAGATAACCACAGTGGTGTGATCACTCACCTAGAGCCAGACACCCTGGAATGCAAAGTCAAGTGGGCCTTAGGGAGCATCACTACGAACAAAGCTACTGAAGTTGATAGAATTCCAGTTGAGCTATTTCAAATCCTAAAAGATGATACTGTTAAAGTGCTGTACTCAATATGCCAGCAAATTTGGAAAACTCAGCAGTGACCACAGGACTGGAAAAGGTTAGTTTTCATTCCAATGCCAAAGAAAGGCAATGCCAAAGAATGTTCAAACTACCACACAGTTGTACTCATCTCACATGCTAGTAAAGTAATGCTCAAAATTTTCCAAGCCAGGCTTCAACAGTACATGAGCTATGAAATTCCAGATGTTCAAGCTGGATTTAGGAAAGACAGAGGAACCAGAGATCAAATTGCCAACATCCACTGGATCATGGAAAAAGCAAGAGAGTTCCAGAAAACCATCTACTTCTGTTTTATTGACTACACCAAAGCCTTTGACTGTGTGGATCATGACAAGCTATGGAAAATTCAAGAGATGGGAATACCAGACCACCTGACCTGCCTCTTGAGAAATCTGTATCCTGGTCAAGAAGCAACAGTTAGAACAGGACATGGAACAACATACTGGTTCCAGATTGGGAAAGGAGTACATCAAGGCTGTATATTGTCACCCTGCTTATTTAACTTCTATGCAGAGTACATCATGAGAAACGCTGGGCTGGAAGAAGCACAAGCTGAAATCAAGATTGACAGAAAAAATATCAATAACCTCAGATATGCATATGACATCACCCTTATGGCAGAAAGTGAAGAGGAACTAAAGAGTCTCTTGATGAAATTGAAAGAGGAGAGTGAAAAAGTTGGCTTAAAACTCAACATTCAGAAAACAGATCAAGGCATCTGGTCCCATCACTTCATGGCAAATAGATGGGGAAACAATGGGAACAGTGAGAGACTTAATTTTCTTGGGCTCCAAAATCACTGAAGATGGTGACTACAGCCATGAAATTAAAAGATGCTTTTTCCTTGGAAGAAAAGTTATGACCAACCTAGACAGCATATTAAAAAGCAGAGACATTATTTTACCAACAAAGGTCCGTCTAGTCAAAGCTATGGTTTTTTCAGTAGCCTTGTATGGATGTGAGAGTTGGACTATACAGAATATTGAGCATTGAAGAATTGATGCTTTTGAAGTGGTGTTGGAGAAGACTCTTGAGAATCCCTTGGGCTGCAAGGAGATCCAACCAGTCTATACTAAAGGAAATTAGTCCTGAATATTCATTGGAAGGACTGATGCTAAAGCTGAGACTCCCAATACTTTGGCCACTTGATGCAAAGAACTGACTCATTGGAAACGACCCTGATGCTGGGAAAGACTGAAGGTGGAAGGAGGAGGGGCTGATATAGGATGAGATGGCATCACTGGATGGCATCACCAACTTGATGGACATGAGTTTGAGTAAGCTCTGGGAGTTGGTGATGGGCAGGGAAGCCTGGCGTGCTGCAGTCCATGTGGTCGCAGAGTCAGACAGGACTGAGCGACTGAACTGAACTGACAGACCAGTCCCACCTGCTTCCCTGGAGCACAGAGTACCTCACTCCACCCTGAACTCCCTCAGGGGTTGTTGGAGGTCAGCAGCTGCAGCAGCACAGGGTTCAGTCTCCAGAGAGGCAGATGGGAAATGCTATTGTTGTTCAGCCATTGGTAATGCTCTTGGCAAGTGCCAGTTTGTAGTTGACAGTATACAAGGTGATGAATGTATTAATTATCTTGATTGAGATAATCATTTCATAATACAATGAACGTGTATATAAAATCATCTTGTTTTTATTTAAGCTATACACGCAGTTGCATTTCTCAATTATTCTTCAATCAAGGGTGAAAAAATTATCAAACACATAGAAGCGGCCAATGATGAGTTCAAGATTTATGATTAATGTCAGCCTGTGCACTTAAGGTCCAACTAGCCAACCAAGCCAACCTTAATAAGTATTGTTCAACCTAGGTAATCTGCCCCTCCATTGAAGAAGGTATGCTGCTGGCCTTTGGCAAAGTTATGAGATTGGGTAGGTTTATCTTTGTTGGCTGTCCACTAGCAGAGCTTGTGCCTCTTTTTAGCTATTTCATAGGGTATGGAATGATTGACATCAGGAGTCACAAAGATTTTTATCTTCTGAATAAACTCTTTGTTTTTAAGAGGAGAAAACCAAGGATAAGAGAGGTTATATGGCAATAAGATACAATCAAGCTGGGATAAGAATATAAATTACACAACGCTTTGAATGACTTTATTTATTTATTTTTTTAACCAATCAAGTTTTAAATCATTGATGGACAAGCAGTTGGTTTGTACAAGGAACTGAGTGCCAGAAAAGGGCAGATCACTCATGCACCCATCAGATGCTCGATGAGCAGCCCTGTGTGCCAGGTACTACACGAGTACCGGGGAAATGTCAACAAGAGACAGGCAGTATTTGTATGTGCGGGGAGGTTGCTGTTGTTGTTCAGTTGCTCAGTGGTGTCCGGCTCTGTGACCCTGTGGGCTATAGCTCGGCAGGCATCCCTGTCCTTCAGCATCTCCTGGAGCTTGCTTAAACTCATGTCCATCGAGTCAGTGATGCCATCCAACCATCTCATCTTCTGTCGTCCACTTCTCCTGCTTTCAATCTTTCCCAGCATCAGGGTCTTTTTCAATGAGTCAGCTCTTTGCATCAGTTCAGTTCAGTTCAGTTCAGTCACTCAGTCATGTTCAGGGTCTTTTTCAATGAGTCAGCTCTTTGCATCAGTTCAGTTCAGTTCAGTTCAGTCGCTCAGTCATGTCCGACTCTTTGCAACCTCATGAATCGCAGCATGCCAGGCCTCCCTGTCCATCACCAACTCAGGTGACCAAAATATTGGAGCTTCCGCTTCAGCATCAGTCCTTCTAATGAATATTCAGGGTTTATTCCTTTAGGATTGACTTGTTTGATCTCTTTGTTGTCCAAGAGACTCTGAGATTCCTTAAAAAACTGGGAATAGAACTGCCATATGACCCAGCAATCCCAAGGTCAGGAATATACCCTGAGGAAACCAGAATTGAAAGAGACAAATATGCCTTCATGTTCATTGCAGCACTATTTACAATAGCTAGGACATGGAAGCAACCTAGATATTCACTGGCAGATGAATAGATAGGGAAATTTTGGTACATATACACAACGGAATATTACTCAGCTATAAAAAGGAATGCATTTGAGGCAGTTCTAATGAGTTGGATGAAGCTGGAGCCTATTATACAGTGTGAAGTAAGTCAGAAGGAGAAAGACAAACACTGTATATTGACACACATATATATGGAAATTATAAAGATGGTACCGATGATCCTATGTGCAGGGCAGCAAAGGAGACAAAGATGTAAAGAACAGACTTTTGGACTCCGTGAGAGAAGGTGAGGGTGGGATGATTGGAGAGAATGCCATTGAAACATGTCCACTACCATATATAAAATAGATGACCAATGCAAGTTCGATGCATGAAGCAGGGCACCAAATCTAGTGATCTGGGACAACCCAGAGCGATAGGGTGGGGAAGGAGGTTGGGGGGGGGGATGTTGAGGATGGGGGCAACATTTTTACCTGTGGCAAATTATTGTTGATGTATGGCAAAAACCATCACAATATTGTAAAATAATTATCCTCCAATTAAAATGAATTAATTAAAAACAAAGTTTTCTCCAGCACTGCAGTTTGAAGGCATCATTTCCTTGGAACTCAACCTTTTTTATTGTCCAGTTCTCACATCTGTACACGACTACTGGAAAAACCATAGCTTTGACTATGCAGACCTTTGTTGGCAAAGTAATGTCTCTGCTTTTTAATACATTGTCTAGGTTTATCATAGCTTGTCTTCCAAGGAGCAAGTGTCTTTTAATTTCATGGCTGCAGATACCATTTACAGTGATTTTGGAGCCCAAGAAAATAAAGTCTGCTACTGTTTTCATTGTTTTCCCATCTATTTGCCATTAAGTGTTTGGTCACCTGATGCGAAGAACTGACTCATTGAAAAAGACCCTGATGCTGGGAAAAATTGAAGGTAGGAGGAGAAGGGGACGACAGAGGATGAGATGGTTGAATGGCATCACCAGCTCAATGGACATGAGTTGGAACAATCTCCGGGAGTTGGTGATGGACAGGAAAGCCTGGCATGCTGCAGTCCATGGGATCTCAAAGAGTCGGGCATGACTAAGTGACTGAATTGAACTGATGGGACGGGTTGCCATGATCTTCATTTTTTGAATGTTGAGTTTTGAGCCAACTTTTTCACTCTCCTCTTTCACCTTCATCAAGAAGCTCTTTAGTTCTTCTTCACTTTCTGCCATAAAGGTGGTGTCATCTGCATATTTGGGTTTATTAATATTTCTCCTGACAATCTTAATTCCAGTTTGTGCTTCTTCCAGCCCAGCGTTTCTCATGATGTACTCTGCATACAAGTTAAATAAGCAGGGCGACAATATACAGCCTTCAGGTACTCCTTTCCCAATTTGGAACCAGTCTGTTGTTCCATGTCTGGTTCTAACTGTTGCTTCTTGGCCTCCATACAGTTTTTTTTTTTTTTTTTTTTCAGGAGGCAGGTCAGATGGTCTGGTATTCCCATCTCTTTAAGAATTTGCCATACTTTGTTGTGATCAACACAGTCAAAGGCTTTAGGGTATTCAATGAAGCAGAAGTAGACATTTTTCCAAAATTCTCTTGCTTTTTCTATGACCCACCAGATGCTGGCAATTTGATCTCTGGTTCCTCTGCCTTTTCTAAATCCAGCTTGTACATCTGGAACTTCTCAGTCCACATACAGTTGAACCCTAACTTAAAGGATTTTGTGCATTACCTTGCTAGCATGTGAAATGAGTGCAATTATGCAGTAGTTTGAACATTCTTTGGCATTGCCCTTCTTTGGAATTGAAATGAAAACTGATCTTTTCCAGTCCTGTGGCCACTGCTGAAGTTTCCAGATTTGCTGGCATATTGAGTGCTGCACTTTCATAGCATCGTCTTTTAGGATTTTAAATAGCTCAGCTGGAATTCCATCACCTCCTCTAGCTTTGTTTGTAGTGATGCTTCCTAAAGCTCACTTGACTTCACACTGCAGGATGTCTGAGTCTAGGTGACTGATTGCACCATCATGGTTATCTGGGTCATTAAGATCTTTTTTGTATAGTTTTTCTGTGTATTCTTGCCACCTATTCTTAATATCTTCTGTTTCTGTTTGGTCCATACCATTTCTGTTCTTGATTGTGTCCATCTTTGCATGAAATGTTCACTTGGTCTCTCTAATCTTCTTGAAGAGATCTGTAGTCTTTCCCATTCTATTGTTTTCCTCTATTTCTTTGGACTGATCACTCAAGAAGGCTTTCTTAGCTCTCCTTGCTATTCTTTGGAACTCTGCATCCAGATGGGTATATCTTTTCTTTTCTCCTTTGCTTTTAGCTTCTCTTCTTTCCCCATAGGAGGCCTATTTGTAAGGCCTCCTCAGACAACCACTTTGCCTTCTTTCATTTCTTTTTCTTGAGGATGGTTTAGATCACTGCCTCCTGTACAATGTTACAGACCTCTGTCCACAGTTCTGCACACACTCTATTTATTAGATCTATCCCTTGGAATCTGTTTATCACTCCCACTGTATAATCATAAGGGATTTGAATTAGGTCATACCTGAACAATGGGAAGAGATTGATTAATTACTTAGTTGAAAGTTTCAACACAAGCACTATCAAACATGATAGGATACATATTTATTCTCCCTTTCTCCCCATAGTGTAAAGCAGGTGATAAGATTTAGGAGCACACTGTTCTATGGAGATTGAGATGTTCCTTTCTTCATGATCTTCGTTAAAGCATGATAGCTATCTTCTAAAAGAGAAAAGTTCAAAGCATGCCAAACATACTGCAGTGTTTTTAGTTCATCTGTTTTTTTAGGTTCCATCAGATTAGAGGGGGAAAAGTAAGTCAGGTTTCATTTGATAGAAGGACCCTGAGAAATAGTTTTCTCATTTTGTAACTGAGAAAGGCCTCAGAGGGAGGAGGTATCCAGGGGTAGTGTGAGGATTGTTTTTGTTTAGTCTCTAAGTTGTGTCCGACTCTTGATGGCCTAGTGGACTGTAGCCTGCCAGGCTCCTCCGTCCTTGGGATTTCCCAGGCAAGAATACTAGAATGGGTTGCCATTTCCTTTTCCCAGGGATCTGCCTGACCCAGGGATTGAACTGCATCTCCTGCAATGGCAGGTGGATTCTTTACCACTGAGCCCCCAGGAAAGCCCCAGTCTGGGAATAGCTCTAATTAATTATGAGAAGGATGATAGACTGACTTGCTGTGACAGTTACATGTATCAGCTTGGCTGAATACTGGACTATTTAGTCAAATACTGATCTAGGTGTTACTATAAAGATATCATAGATGTGGTTAACATCTATATTCAGTCAGCTTTAAGGAAAAGAAGTTAACCTTTGGTAAGGTGGATGGGCTTCAGAGAAAAACCACATTTCCAAGAGAGGAAGAAGCTCTATCTCAAGACTGCAACCCAACTCCTGCTTGAGTTTCCAGCCTGCTGGCTGGCCCTACAGACATAAGATATGCTAGTCTCAACAATTGTGTGAGCTAATCCATTAAAATAAATCTTTTTATGCACATACACACATGCCCCATTGATTCTGTTTCTCTGGAAAAGCCTGACTGATACCCCTGCCTAGCAAAGTAAAAGAGCACTAGAAACTGGAGTTGACTTTGCTCTGTACCAGTTAGGTGAACTTGGTCAGTCTATAGTCGCTTAGGGCAGGGGATCCATTTCCCTTACTGGTTTTTTCCTTGGCGCTTATGTAGTACTTGGCATACAGTGGAGCTCAGTTGAGTGTTTGGTGGGTGAATGAATTGTCTGCCATTTTCTGGGTCTCAGTTTTGATTTCTGTAAGAAATGAGGAGGCTGGTCTAACTAAATTCTCCAAGGCTCTTCTAGAAATGTAGTCTGACAATTAAGAGACCGAGGTCTGGATTTAGGCATAATGTGTTTGGATCCTAGCCTTACCACTTAGTGACCTTGAGTTTGGCTAGTCAAACCCAAACTTTGGCCAGTCTGGGTTTCAAGTTCCTCATCTGCAAAATGGGAGTTTTGACAGTGCCTCTACCATTAGACTCATGGTGAGGATTGGATGAGGTGGTGCTTAGTTCTGAGCACTATGCCTGAAAACAAATCACATCACTAGGTGTTAGCTACTGTCACCACCACCACCACCATCATCATCTACCCATATGATTCACTATCTCTTAGGCATCTTTTTCTAGGGCCCTGATTCTCTGGAGAATGCTCTGACTGGGGAACAGAGGTAGAAGAGGGTTGTATACAAAACTACCAGAAGTTAGAAGTTGAATCAGAGCAGCCCAAGAACGTTGGTACTCAGTGTCTCATGAGTTGAGAGGTAAATTCTGGTAGTGTTGGGTTTTTTATAAATCTCTTCCTATAGAGGGAATTCAATTCTCTGTGTGACTTGCCCCCAGCCTGCAAGTATGTGAAAGCTTGTATGAAGAGGAGTCAGAGTGGTCTTACAGCAGGGATTGTTTGAACTGAATTTACAGAGTACATACAACTAGTCTCATAGTCTCGGGGCAAGTCTCACTGTGGTCCCTTGCCATTTCTACAGGAAGCAGAGAACCCGAGTGTTATAGAGCAAGTCGGTGGATCAGCCTGAACTTGACTTTGCAGACTCCAAGATGGGCTTTGCTTTGTCCAATTTTTGCTGCTAGAGCCAGAAGCTGCAAGGTTGGGCCCTCTCTGTCTTTATGGATAAGCCCTAGGAAGGAAAAATGACATGAAGGATCCAGGAGCTGGAGGTTTTCTTTCTGGTTGTGTGTTCAGGCCACTCAGGGTGGTTGTTCTCTTGCTGTCTGTACATGCCCTGGTAAACCAGTGTTTGCTTCTGGTTGAGTACCTTCACCTACACCCATGACTGACCTTCCTACATACTTGCCACAGACCTCAGTTAATGATGGTTTTTATCAAAGGGGCATAGCCCCTGCAAGTTTCCCTGAGCCATGTGTATGTGATAGTCATGTCCAACTCTTTGTGACCCCATCATGGACTGTAGCCCACCAGGCTTCTCTGTCCATGGGATTATCCAGGCAAGAATACTGGAGTAGGTTACCTTTTCCTTCTCTGGGAGACCTTCCTGACCCAGGGATTGAACTCGGGTCTCCCACATTGCAAGCAGATTCTTTACTGTCTGAGCCACCAGGGAGTCCACCCATGAGCCAACCTGATGTCAATTCACCCTATAACTGGCAATCCCCCTTTCCCACGCCCCAGTGAAGACTGAGGCCAAGTCCTGCCCATTGTCTGCCACACACGGTAGAGTGTCTCTTCAGGACCTTTCTTCAGATGTATAACCACCCCCTCACCCCCTAATCCATTAAACCATTGATATCTCTGTTGCTGACTCTGGGCTCTTTCTTCAGTCCTGAAGTTGGTCAGGTGTGGGTCTTATAGGCATTTGCAGTGCAGTCCAGCATTGACTATTCCCATTAGCTAATCCTGTCCCATCTCTGGGTCTCAGGTTTCTTACCTGTTTATCCAGGAAATGAGAGTAAATGATCTGTAAATTTCCTTCTTGCTGCAAAAGTCTAAGCTCTTGGGTGACACATGTGCCCTGATACTCTAAGTGCTTTTATTATGTTATTTTGTTCCATTCTCATAACAGATTGACAGGTATATGTATTACTTCCATTGCATAGGTAAGTGAGGTTTAAGGAGTTAAATGAATTGCCTGAGGTCATATGGCTAATTAGTGACAGGGATGGGTTCAAACCCAAATTTCTATGATTCCCAAATCTATGTTTATTAATATAGTCTCTCCAAATGATTTGTCTAACAGAGTTGTGACAAACTCTGGATCAGGGTTGCCTGTGACATTGAGGCTAAAGCATTATTAATCCTGTTTATTCTCCCTGAAGCCCATCCTGCTGTGTCCCAGTATACTCAAACTTTCTTTCTGGGTCAGACATATGGAGGGCAGGAGCTTGTGTGAGTCTTTTAAACAGCAGAGACATTGGTGCCTCCTCTTGTTTACCTGGTTGATCTGGGCCACAGCCAAGTATGCTGCCCAAGACATTTGGCAGACTAACCTCAGGTTCAGTTAGATGTGTAAAGAGTAAGTAAATAGCTCAGTGGGCAATGTGACAAGGTCAGCCTTGTGGACTCAGCCGTTGTCTGTATTGTAACCTGAGCAATGGGCTTTGGCATTAAATGGAGTTGAGGGCATGCTGGGTCATATATAGGAGCTGGAACTCAGCTTGCTTTCTTATCTATGAAATGAATCACGTGGGCATAAGGGTCCCAGAGATTTCCCATGAGAAGACACTGAGCACTATTCCAAGAGGAGAACCATAAAAATCTGTGTAGACTTGATACTAAGTCAGAATACAGTGTGGCAACCAGGTATCTAAAATTCTCCCAAAAGGCTGCTGCTGTCTCAACCGGCTGCATACTGTGTATCACGCTGTCCTGTTGTATTGCCTTCACATTACCTAACATCACTAATATTTGATTCTCTGGAAAAGACCCTGATGCTGGGAAAGATTGAGGGCAAGAAGAGAAGGAGTCAACAGAGGATGAGATGGTTGGATGGCATCACTGGCTCAATGGACATGAGTTTGAGCAAACTCCAAGAGCTGGTGAGGGACAGGGAGGCCTGGTGTGCTACAGTTGATGGGGTCACAGAAAGTCAGACACAACTGAGCGACTGAACAACATTACCTGGTATTATTTTGTCCATTTGTTCATTTGCTTATTTATTGTCTGTCTCTCTGACCAGAATGTGAGCATTTCAGACTAAGAAACTTAATCTGTTTTGTTCAGTGTTGTATCATCAGCTTCTAGAATAGTTGGTTCAATATATATTTTTCAAGCAAGTAAACAAATAAAAAACAATTCTTTCTCTAGGGGACATCTGAAAGGCACCAGGCAACCAGTGGAGATGCACATTAGTTTTGTTCTTTTTCTTGGCCACTGACCAAACACCTTTCTAGATCGTGAGATTATAGGGAAAAGGAAAAGTTTGGTTAAAAAAGGATTATGGTCCCTCTCTGATCTAAGCTTTAGTACACTATGATTTGTCTTCTAAAATCTCCTTTCTGATGTTCAGTTCAGTTCAGTCGCTCAGTCGTGTCCGACTCTTTGCGACCCCATGAAACGCAGCACGCCAGGCCTCCTTGTCCATCACCAACTCCCAGAGTTCACCCAGACTCACGTCCATCGAGTCAGTGATGCCATCCAGCCATCTCATCCTCCATCATCCCCTTCTCCTCCTGCTCTCAATCCTTCTCAGCATCAGGGTCTTTTCAAATGAGTCAGCTTCTGATGTTAGTCAGTGATTTTATATGATTAAAGTTATAGGTTTTTGGAATTAATAAAGAGTAGCTAGAGAAAGGAAGGTTACACTACTTAAGTGTGGATTTAAAAATAAGTGTGGATGGTTTTATGAGCCCCCCCTTTCCTCCCTCTGCAATATCTGGAACATAAAACAACCAACCTTGAGGTTAGGGCTCAGAAACTTGGGCTCTAGTCTTGTTTATGTCACTAGCTCTCTGGGCAAACTTGGGGAGCTTGCTGTACCTTTCTGGATCTTAGTTAATATTCATCCCATAAATATATGTTAAGACCTTACTAAATGATGTGTGTCAGTCTAGATGATGGGGATACATCTATGGGAGGATCCAGTCTTTACCCTCTTTGAGTTTACCTGGCCAGAGTAGGGGGAGGGGTAGAATAGACAGTAGAAATGTAAAGAAATAAGAACATGTTAAATGGTGGTAAGTGCTACAGAATAAAAATATAGACAATAGATAGAGAAATATATAGATGGATGGATGGATAGAAATGGAATGGAGGAGAAGGGGTAAAACAAGGAGGGAAGAAGAAAGAGAGAGAAAGAAAGGAGAGAAAGAAAGAAAAGCAAACCAAGATATGAGATTATATGGATTGAATAGGGAGTAGGTGAGAGAATGCCTCTTTATGGAATCAACATAAAAGCTCTGAGAACTAAGTGACAAGAAGAAGTCAGCCAGAAAGTCTGGAAGATCTTCCCAGGCAAGTCCAAAGGTTTGAAGGAAGAATAAATTCCACTTATTTTAGGGACAAAATGAGATGCACTGTAGCTGATGCATAGTGAGTAGGGGGAGGGGAGAAGGCAAAGGATGAAGTTGGAGAGACTGGATTAGATCAACCAAGGCCTCCAGATAAGGGGTTTCAGTTGTTTTCTTGTGCCCTGGAAAGTGACCCATCTTTTATCTGATTGATTCCTCCTTTTTTTAAAAAAACAAAAAACAAAAAACAAACATCTTTTAACTATGGAGCATCCCAGGGCCCAGTCTGTGGACTGACCTCTCTTTTTCCTCTCCTGGCTCTCTTCCCAGAAGATCTCATCTAGTTTCCTGACTTTAAATACTATCCATATGGTCTTTTTAGCCTTGATTTTATACTTGTGGAGTGGACCTCTCCCCTGCATTGTAGACCTGTATATACAATCGACTACTCAGTGGCTCCACTTCAGTGTCTAAAAGGAAACGTAAACTTAACATTCAAATCTGAATTCCTGACCGTCTCCTACTGTCCCACGAGTCTGCTTTACCCATAGTCTCCCTTGTCTCTGTGAAGGGTGAATCTACTCGTCCAGTTTCTTGAGTAGCCTTGATCCCCCAAGCCCCAGACATCCACTCTGTTAGCAAATGCTAATGGTCCTCCCTTCCAATTCTTAATCGCTACACACATTGCCTCCTCTTAGTCCATCTCTTGCACGAACCTCTTACCTGATCTTCCTGATTTGACCTCCTTCACTGTATTTGCAACATAGCAACCCGGGTGTATTTGCAAAAGTGTAAATTAGGTCGTATCATTCTTAACCAGTACCCTCCAAGTTCTCCCCATCTCACTCAGGGAAAGGTCAAAGTCCCCAGGATGGCTTACATGGTCCTGCATGACCTGGCCTCATGTTCCCTTCCTGAGCTCCCCTCTCACTGCTCTCTTCCTGCTCACTCTGCTCCAGCCACTCTGGTTTCTTCCTGTTTGTGGAGCATGCCAGGCCTGCTCCTGCTTCCAGACTTTTGCCCTGACTGTTACCTCCATCTGTGGAGCTTTCTACAGATGTCCACGTGGCTTATCTTTCTTACCTGGCTCTTTGCTCAGTTGCTACCTTCCCCTTAAGGCTATTCCTTCCCAACTACCCATATGAAGATTGTATTCCCACATTCCCCATTACTTGTTTATTGTCTGCCTTCCTAAGTAGGACGTGCGTCCCCAAGGGCAGGCAGGTCTTTTCGGTTTGTCCACTTTACTACATTCCTAACAGCTCAGACAGGACACCATCAATGCTGACTGCTGAATGAAGGAAAGGGTTTTGAGGAGGCGAGTGAAGTGATGTATTTTATAAAGATTATTTGGTTGTTGTATGACAAGTGTATTAGGGGAGGTTGGGAAGAAACTGGGACATCTCTTAGTGGCTGTTGTAGGAATGGAGGAATGAAACCACGGTAGCTTATTCTAAGATGCTTCGGGGAAGCTGCTGAGAAATGGACAGTCTTGGGATATATTTTGGAAGAGCTGATAGTATTTGCTGATGAATTAAATGTAGACTGATGGTGCAAAAGCAAGGATGACTCAGGCTTTTTACCTGAGCAACTGGAGAGACGGTGGTCCCTTATCCATGATGAGGAAGATTGAAGGGAGGGCTGGATTTATTCATGATTTATTTAAAGATAGATTAAGAGTTCTTTTGGAGAAATATTCAAAGTCCCTTTATTTATTAAGTTATTTATTTGGATTCAATACCTATATGAATCTAGAGCTCATGAGTGAGATCCAGGCTGGAGTTATAAATCTAGGAACATGAGCATGTTTAAAATAAAGGAAATTGGAGGAATATGCCATCCTGTACTCTGGAAGAGTTCTTAGGAGAGAGGCTAGAGGGGTAGGGAGAAAGTAAAATGCATCCAAGTATTTAAGTAGTAAAGCAAGAAACAGAGAAATGGTCCTGTCAACCATGGTCAACCAGGAACTTATCTGTAGAGCACCAGTAATATGCCCTGGACTCTGCCCAGAGCTGGTATTCCTAGAGTAAGTTAGATGGACTTGATCCTTGCCTTCAGGGACTTATGGGCTATAGATTCACCTGCTTCCTCCTACTTCAAGAGCTATCAGGGCGTAAGGGACAAGAAGATTCTGTCATTTATTTTGATAGGATGAACGGACTTTTTCCCCCACCCTGCGTGGTTAGAGAATTCTGATAATTAAGTTTGGAATGTCCAAAATTTACCTCGGCATAGATGCATGTGGGTATGCAATGATTCTAGCCAGGGTGAAGGGTGCACTCAAGTAATGGAATGATGAAGTTCCTGGGCTATCTGAGTCTCTCTTTGGTCAAGGCTGTGGTACAAAGTAGTTGTCCTTTATTTCTAATTCTCTGTGATAAAGAAGAACAAACATTTGTTGAACCCTGTGTATGTTATATACTTAACAACATTTACTTACATTATTTTTTTTTCTTTTTTAATTACCTACATTATTTAACCCTCCCTTTAGTGTATGAAGTAGGTGGCATTATCCCCATTTTGCAGCCCAGAAAACTGAGACTGAGAGGCTTAGTTAATCTTGCAACATCAAAAGAATGAGGCATTGGACGATTCAGAACCCTCCCTGAAGTCTGACAGGAAACGCTGTGTTCTTTCAACTCTGAGGCCCACAGGAACACAAAATAAACTTTGTGTTCTTTTCAGGTTATAGCAAATATTTAAATTCAGTTGACTTTTCCTTCCCCAGCTGCCTTTCCTTGGGCTAAACATCTTCCGTTCTTTCACCTAATCTGTGTGACATGTTAACTGTTAAAGTACTTGGCACGGTGCCCGGCACATAGTAAGTGCTTAACAACTACCAGTTAATGTGATTATGCCACTTGACAGCTAAGGAAATAAAGTCTCAGAGAGGGAAAGGGACTTTTCTAGTGGCCCACACCTATTCATCTGCTCCACTTCCAAGTGCTAGGCATATTCTACTCTTATAAGTGTTTCTTTCTTAAATGCCATAAAGTATAAAGCCTTTCCTCCCTCCTCCCTTATTCAGACCTCTGCACCTCTTTTAATGTGGCCTTGTTTGTCTTAGAATTCACAGAACTCTCCCTGTACCCCAGGCTTGTGTCTTCTCTTTGCTTTAGTGCAGCGGTTTATTTATTCATTCAGTTTCTGAAACTGGAGCTGGCTGCTTGGCAGAATTTAATCAGAAGATTGTGTAAGCATGGCAAGAGGCTGCCCAAATCCATAACTATAATGAAAGAATGGGTGACAGGAGAATTGAATTAAAAGGCGGCTCACTTTGCGAAGGGTGAAATTCCAACCCCCACCTCCTCTTCGCATCTCACTATTCACCTGCAAGAAGATGAACCAACACTGACGGTAAAAATATGGCCGGAGATTAGCACTGTGTGACCCCAGGGAATTTCATTTAAAAAAAATAAGTTTATTTTAATTTATTTATTGGCTGCACCATGCAGCATGTGAGATCTTAGTTCCCCAACCAGGGATTGAACCCACACTTCCTGCAGTGGAAGTACAGAGTCTTAACTGCCAGACCACCAGGGAAGTCCCCTTTCCTCACCCAGGGAATTTCTAAAGCAAGGGAGTTAATTAGATATATGGAGTATGTATTGAGTAGTGGAGTCTCTGGAAGAAAAGAGATGAGCATTAGAGTCAGCTTATGCTGCTGCTGCTGCTGCTAAGTCGCTTCAGTCGTGTCTAACTCTGTGCGACCCATAGATGGCAGCCCACCAGGCTCCCCCGTCCCTGGGATTCTCCAGGCAAGAACACTGGAATGGGTTGGCATTTCCTTCTCCAATGCATGAAAGTGAAAAGTGAAAGGGAAGTCGCTCAGTTGTGTCTGACTCTTAGCAACCCTGTGGACTGCAGCTCACCAAGCTCCTCCGTCCATGGGATTTTCCAGGCAAGAGTACTGGAGTGGGGTGTCATTGCCTTCTCCGGGAGTCAGCTTATAGAGAAGTAGAACAAGAATGGGTTATGTCCCACACTCCCTGAGAAGAACCCTAACTCCTCTCTGTTTCCCCCACCCCACCCCCACCACTACTCTGGTCCCAGAGATCTATCCAGTTGGCAGTCATTGCTTTAGCTTCACAACCACAGTAATACATTCATATATATATATATATATATATATATATATATGAGCATAAGTGTAAGCATACACTTAGGAGCATGGAGTGATTTTTCATATCTGTCTTCTATGAACTGCATAGACATGTGAAGGGTTCACAGCAAGAAGAGTTGATCCAGTACAAGATATGGGAGCTAAAGTTTGGAGTCGAGAGGACCAACTTGCTATGGGGGCCTTGCCATGGTATTAAATCTCTCCAAGTGTTGGTTTTCTCACCATAAATTAGGTATAATAATACACATAGCCTGGAGATTTGGTGAGGATTAAATAACACGATACAAGTCACGGTGCCTGGCAGGCATTAAGTACTCAGTTCATGTTTGCTATTGTTATTGCCACCCCCATTTGAGGGATGAGGAAACTGACAATCTGCTTCAGAAAGGGACTTTCCTGAGGCTGCCAGAGCTGGACGGGCGCCCAGGAATCTTGCCTTCTTGCCAGCTCTGCCTGCTCCAGCCCACTGAGCAGCCTCGATTCATCTCCCTTCACGGCAAGGACAGTGTCATCAGGGAGAGAAGCTGTCAGGTGAGAAGGGGAAAGCCTTTCTGTTTTTTTCCTAAACCAGGTTTTACTTCAGGGTCATTAAGATGCTGCCACGGTTTGTAGGGTTTGTTGCAGTTTCCAAGTATCTTTTAATTGCTAAAGTATTGCTTGAGGCTCTGGGGCAAAGGTGTTCGGGTTTCTTTATTTGTTTTAAACAAGATGGAAAAACAAAGTAGGAGGAACAAGATGTTCTGTGAAGATGTTGAACTGGCTGGGTGCTGAGGTCCTTTGAGCATCGACATCTTATGAGCCTTACTCCTCATCTGTCTGTGACTTCCCACGATAAACCTGGTGGGACCTCAGTAAGTGCCCACGGCCAACCTTCTAACATTGTGTCACCAAACTACCCAGGGAAGAAAGTGATCTTGGGGCCAGATAGCAAGTTGGCTTTTGGACTGGGCTCACTGCTCAGTGTGGTCCTTTAAGATGACAGAGACAGCCTGGAGTGGTTTGACCAAGATCACAGAGTGAAAGTTAGAGAGGAAGCTAGAACTCAGGTCCCCGGATTCTCAGGGAACGTGCTGTATACTGCACCACACAAATGCCCAGGAACTCTCAGAATCCTTGTGCATGAATGTGTATGCGTATGTGTCAGGGGTACTGCTTTGGGACTGGGAGAACAATGTCACCCTGTATGTTATCTCTTGCTCCCCTCGCTAACACACCTGTGTTCCAGGGAATGCAGTGTTTGGTAGCATTGATGGAAGCCTTGGGACAGGATCGGTGTTCTTAAGAGATGGGCCACAGTCTGAGGCTTGCACACACACAGGTGGGGCATCTCTGTCACATCACCTGGGAACTTATCTTCCCAAATGTGGTCCCTGGACTGACAGCAGTGGCAACTCCGAGAGCTTGTCAGAAATGTAGCATCTTGGGCCCCATTCTGGACCTACTGACTGAGAATGTACATTTTAAAAGGGTGCCACAGTGATTCATAGGCATGCTAAAAGTCTGAGCAGCACAGACTGGGAGATGGTGGTAACTTACAAGCTGACTTGTAGTTTGCCAACCTCCGGTATAGATGGGTGAAAACAATGAGTTTGTTTCACATGTAGCTTTAATTAAGAGTTAAAAATTTCTCAGGGCACCATGTTGAGAAATATTACTGGACCTGTCCTGATCAATTAGTGGTTTCTGCTGCGGGTGTGGGAAGGGGAATGGGGTCCTGTGGTCTTGGTACTGGCCATCACTAAACTAGACTACACCAGAGTGGTCTTTTGTCTATAGAATTCTCTTACTTTAATGCTGGCAAATCTCTCTTGAACCAGAGACTGGGTGATATCTTCTGAAAGTCACACTGGCTCTGCTAGCCAGCTCCCTGACCTTGGGGAAATCACACATACCCGGAGCCTCAAATTCCACACCACTAATAACTCTAGATTCTTTGGGAAACTTGAATGAGATTGAGAATACCAGTGAATACTTGTAAATCTGAATATACTATAAAAATAACAGACATTTTTATAATTATGACAATAATGAAGACAATTAAAAAGGCCCAGAGAATATCAATGATATTTCCAGAACACAAGGAGTTAACAGCCAACTCGGGACGTTGAATTCAAGTTTCTGAATTCAACTCAGAATTCAAGTTTCCTGATTTCCAGTTATGCTGACTGCCTCTTGGGATCAGTCCTAGGCTCCATGTCTAAACCTGTGAACAAAGAAATCATACAGATGAACACATCCAAATTTAGTGGTGGTGATAGTGATGCGGTAACTGCTATTAATAATATATATTGAGTGTATGTTTTATACCAGGCACTCCGACAAGTCTACTACATATATGTATTATCCCTTTTGGTTCTTACATTATACTCTTTGAAGTGGGTATTGTGCATACTCCCCACTCTACATGAAGAAACTAAGGCTGAGTGTGTTCCTTTCCATGTATATTTTGCTTTTCAATGGGGAATGATGTTTTAAGTTAAAGGGATACATTTATAGAATGATGTAAGTTCAGGCCTCATGATAGGCCACTTGGGGGGATGGGAGGAGAGCTCTGTTTGGGTATATACTGGGATATCCCAGCGCTCCTGAAATTGCACCACAGAAGTGGTAGCTGGCCCTGCCAAGAGGCTTGGCAAGAGCTGAGTTTGTCACCTTGTAGCAAAGCGTGCTTTCCTGCCCCTCTCAGCCTGAAGACATGGTCGCTGGCTGTCTGGGGGCAGGAAAGTGCCCAGCCAAGTTGGAAGGCAAGACTTCAAGATGAGATGACTGGCAAAATTGGGGCCACGGAGCTGGGCATGACCAGGCTGCTGTGTTGCATGTTCACAGTGTAAAGCCCATCTCCAAATTAAATCTCCTGGACTTCTCACTTGGAGAGAGGTGAGGAAGGACAAGTCGGCAGAACAGAAGTGAGAGAACAGGAGCCATTTTTCCATCCTCAAGAGCTGGAGGCCCAAGTAATCCTGGGATGAGTGCATTAGCTCTGAGTGTAAATCTAATAAGTGGGGCTCCTAAGTGGATTCTCTCCCACCATTAAGCAAAGGAGCATAGTGGTTAAGCGTTTGGGTCCTGCATCATCGACCCAGGCTCACGTCCTCTGCCATCATTTGCTGCTTATGTGATGACGGGCAGATTTAATACTCACTACATCTCCATTTTCACATCTGTGATGTAGAGATAACAATAGAACCTCTCTCACAGTTGCATCAGCAAGATTCAGTAAGACAATACATTTAAACTCATCACCGTACCTGTCACAACAAATATGCAAAACAAGATGTTGTTTTTGTTGTTTTTCATTCCCTAAGTCGTAGACTCTTTGCTACCCCTCGGACTGTAGTGCGCCAGGCTATTCTGTCCTCCACTGTCTCCCAGAGTTTGCTCAAATTCATGTCCACTGAGTCAGTGATGCTATCTAACCATCTCATCCTAGGGTCATCCCTTTCTCCTTCTGCCTTCAATCTTTCCCAGCATTAGGGTCTTTTCTAATGATTTGGCTCTTCATATCAGGTGGCCAAAGTACTGGAGCTTCACTTCAGCATCAGTCCTTCCAATGAATATTCAGGGTTGATTTCCTTTAGGATTGACTGGTTTCATCTCACTGCAAAACAGGATAGCTTAAGAATATTGCTATTGTTATATCTTTATCACCGTCATGACTGTTGAGGTGTCCCAGGGGGTCCAATAAGTAGCAATCCTTTTCTCTGCCTGTTCTGCATCAGTAATGAGGTAAGACGAAGGAGTCAGTCAGGTGGGAGGTCAAAACATCACCTTTATAATTGGAAAGTTTGCACTGGAGGCTGTGGCTCATGGTCAGAATTACAGAGTGATTCTCCCTTCCTGGCCAGCACTCACCCACATCTTAGGGGAACCCACTCCTGTATGATTCACCATCTAGAGGATGGGATGAACTCCCTGCAAGTCACTTGGTTCTCAACATGGAAGAGAGAAAAGTCAGAGCTTCCTGTACCTTACCTGCCAATTGCATGTCACACAAACCACTCCTCCTGACGGAGATGGGTATCAGGATGGGAAAAAGGAGCGAGGAAAGGGGTTTTACAATAATGAAGGTATACAGTAGTGAAGGCTGCTCCAAATGGAAGGAATATCAAGAGTGGATAAGAAGAGTATCCCCAACCTTTACCATATAAAAACCCCATCCTATCCTGAGCACATTTGATCTTTGGAGAAGATCACTTAATTCTGTTAGGCAACAGAATTGCTTTCAGTGGTAACAATGTAGTGAAAGTAAAAGTCACTCAGTCCTGTCCAACTCTTTGTGACCCTATGCACTATACAGTCCATGGAATTCTCCAGGCCAGAATACTGGAGTGGGTAGCCTTTCCCTTCCCCAGGGGATTGTCCCAACCCAGGGATTGAACCCAAGTCTCCCCCATTACAAGTGGATTCTTTACCAGCTGAGCCACAAGGGAAGCCCAAGAATACTAGAGTGGGTAGCCTATCCCTTCTCCAGCGGATCATCCTGACCCAGGAATTGAACCAGGGTCTCCTGCATTGCAGGTGGGTTCTTTATCAAGTGAGCTAGCAGGGAAGCCCTAACAATGTAATGATCAGGAGTAATCCCTGTTTTCTTGATTCAATTTTTGGTTTTAAAACAATCGACACACAAGACAGAAGAGTTTGATTTTTAATAGTATTACTCAAAGTCGGTAAAATATTTCATATCTCAACTTTACTTTTCACTTGCCAAACAAAAATGTTACAGTTTTAATTTTCACTGTTTCACTGTTTTAAACTCCAGAAAAAATTCAAGTTATATAGGATGACAAAATTGAATGATCTGAAATTTTGTTTTTCCTTCTTTTCATTGACTGTTTTTTTTTTTTTTTAATTTTTTCAAATCTACTGCTTAAACACTGAAATATATAGTATTAGGTTGGCCAAAAAGTTTGTTCGGGTTTTTCTTTAATATCTTCTGGAAAAACCCAATGAACTTTTGGCCGACCCAGAACAATAGGGGTTGGAGACAGCGACTGTGGCTGAAGCGAGCTCAAATAATTTCGAATTGTCACAGATTTACTCTTAAAATTAGTGTGTGAGGCTGAGCCCACCTGTTTCAAATTACTTACGTATTTTCAAAAGTTGGCAGTGACCTCAGCAATTGTTTATAACTTAGACAAACTAATTTTTTTTTTTTTTTTTTTGCGAGGGTTGTGTATTTTGAACCTGGCATTGTTCAGAATTTGAAGCAAGTGGCAATGATAAAATGTGAACTGATTTCTGGTCACTTTAAAAATTATTGTTTTGAATTCTCTATGGGCAGTGCACGTCCTTACTGCCCACATCTGGGACCAATTGCTCCCACTGGCCCTTGTTACACCACTAAGTAAAAACTGCACTGGGTTGGGATTGGGAGTTAGAATTTCTGGGTGTTGGTCTTGTCTCAGCCTGCAAGTGGCAATTCTCAGTTCCTAACTGGGAATTTCTCATTTTCCTCTTTGGGCCTTAGTTTTCCTAACTGTAAATTTAGGGGGCTGCACTGGGTCATCTCTCAAAGTTCTAATTCTGGTTTGAGAAGTCATCTTTCACCAAGTAGAGGGAGACTAGAGAACACATTTGGAATCCAAATTTGTCTCTGTTCAGGGAGCTGCACTGATTTATGGGGAGGAGTCAGTGAAAGGAGATCGTCTGCCTTTGATTTATGTCAGAGGCATGAATGCTCTGGTTTCTGCAGCTCTTGTGCAGCCAAGAATGAATTAGAGGAAGTTTCAGACTTGGCTCTGAGAGGGAAGAAGAAGAGGCAGCTATGACCTGGTGAGGGTGGCAAGGATGGTGCCTGCAAACGTTTATTGAGTGCTTATTATATGCTAGGCATGGGATCATCACAGCATAATTATGATGAAGCTACTACTATTTAAACCCGCTTTACTGATGAAGAAATTAAAGTTGTGCTGAAGGTCATAGTGTTAGTAAATAGCGATTATGGGATATGAGCCCAGATTGTCTGACTCCAGACATCTGTCTTTTATTTGGTATGGTGGAAGTTAGGGGTGTGAGTTGCTGTTCTCTCCTAGGTTTTGTGTCTCTGCTCGAGGCTGGCTATATAGACACCTGGCTATATCTTTTCCAGGTACTGGAGTCATAGACAGACATGGTCCCTGCCTTCATGGAGCTTATAGTCCAGTGAGGGAAAGATGTTAAATAAGCCACAAAATAGTTATTTAATTACACTTGTCATTATTTAACTTATACATGCATGCAAGGGTACAGAGATTGTTTTTTCCTAAATATTATAGGTAGTCCAGAAAGAACTAGGAGCTCTTTTCTAATCATTGCTTTCCCCTGAAATCTTATATGTCATTTTTATAATATCTCACTTTGTTTAAAAAATGTGGCATATTTTACAGTACATTGTCAAAAATGTCACATTGTTCTTTATCCAAAACAAATGAAATTTACCTTGTAACCAAGTCTCTCTCTCTGAAATAGCTATAGATCTGAGCAGAAAACAATGGAAGGCAATATATCTTCTTCTGTGATTGCCTTAACATTCATCATCCTTCCTCAATATTTTTTTTATTAAAAACTGAAGGTTAGAAAGTCCATTCTGTTTGAATTTCAGTCAAAGTTTGTTGAGGATTGCAACTGGCCGGGTGTTCCCTGTGTCTACATGTAATCAGTTATAATGCCTGGTATACGTCATGGAGCTTTTTATTTTCTCTCTGGATGTTTCAGCTGTAGGACACCAAGTTCCTAACTCAGCTTCATAGTACACCACGTTCATCCCATTATACAGAGAGAAATAGGTGAGGTGATGTATCTCATGCAACACAGCTAAGAAAATAAATAACTACTGACTATAAGTTGGGGAATCTTCTCACAGGTGATATTTATTCTTCTGAAACCTAGGTTAAATAGACCCGAGTTAGAACCCCAACATTTCCACTTCTATCCATCCATTCATCCAACACATATTTATTGTACATCTTCCATAAGTCTGGCATCCCGCCTGAAGCTGAGAATGCATGAAACTAATCAAGACTTCACTTTCATGGAGATTATATTTTAGTTGGGTTGCCTAACTATAAACAAATAAGTATACATGATATAAATCTAAAAAAACCATGATAACTTGAAACTGTGATAAGGATGGTGAAATAAAAGGCCAAGGTTGTGAGAATAAGACTGACTTGGTGGTGGTGGTGGTGAGGGGCAAAGCTATTTTTGAGGAAATGACATGTGAGTCTCAAAGAAAAAGAAGGAACTAGCCAGGTGAGGACTGGAGTGAGAACATTAGAGAATATGCAAAGGCTAAGAGGTTGGAAGTAGCTTGGTATGTTTGAAAAATTGGAGGAAAATCAAGGGATATGGAGGGCGAATAGCAGAGGAGCTGGTGGGGACACTGAAGGGATATGAGCGTGGAGAGGAAGCAGATTACAGCATCTGTAGTCTTTAGGGAGAGCAAGGGAGTTTGGACTTTATTTCAAGTACAGTTGGGAAACCACAGAAGGTTTAAGGGAGTGATAGTCACATTTTAGGAAGTTCCTTCTATAAGACAATTTAAGGGGAGCAGAATTGAAAGAAGGGAGTCTGTCACAGTGGTCCAGGCAAGAAATGATGGTGGCCTGGCCTAAGACAGTCCAACTGAAATGGAGAGATGGGAAAGTTTCAAGATAAATTAAGCTTTAGGGGCAAGGGAAAGAAAATTAAGGCAATCCCTGAGGTCTGGCATGGGCAGTTTATTAGTTGAATGGTTTGGGTAAAGAGTCTGATCTTCTCTGAGTCTGAGAGTTGACTATGGCATGGGACCTTGGGCAGAGACGGAAGGCTTAGGTGAGATAAGCCCAGAGGTCAGTGAAGAAAAGACCAGGAATGGTGTGATTATCTCTGGAGTGGATGAGTCACTCCCTTCACCAATAATCATAAAATATCACTACCTAAAGGATGCAGAGTACATCATGAGAAACACTGGGCTGGAAGAAGCACAAGCTGGAATCAAGATTGCCCGGAGAAATATCAATAACCTCAGATATGCAGATGACACCACCCTTCTGGCAGAAAGTGAAGAGGAACTAAAAAGCCTCTTGATGAAGGTGAGAGAGGAGAGTGAAAAAGTTGGCTTAAAACTCAACATTCAGAAAACAAAGATCATGGCATCTGGTCCCATCACTTCATGCGAAATAGATGGGGAAACAGTGGAAACAGTGTCAGACTGTATTTTTCTGGGCTCCAAAATCACTGCAGATGGTGACTGCAGCCATGAAATTAAAAGACGCTTACTCCTTGGAAGAAAAGTTATAACCAACCTCGATAGCATATTGAAAAGCAGAGACATTACTTTGCCAACAAAGGTCTGTCTAGTCAAGGCTATGGTTTTTCCAGTGGTCGTGTACGGATGTGAGAGTTGGACTGTGAAGAAAGCTGAGCGCCGAAGAATTGGTGCTTTTGAACTGTGGTGTTGGAGAAGACTCTTCAGAGTCCGTTGGACTGCAAGGAGATCCAACCAGTCCATTCTGAAGGAGATCAGCCCTGGGATTTCTTTGGAAGGAATGATGCTAAAGCTGAAACTCCAGTACTTTGGCCACTTCATGCGAAGAGTTGACTCATTGGAAAAGACTCTGATGCTGGGAGAGCTTGGGGGCAGGAGGAGAAGGGGACGACAGAGGATGAGATGGCTGGATGGCATCCCTGACTCGATGGATGTGAGTCTCAGTGAACTCTGGGGGTTGGTGATGGACAGGGAGGCCTGGCGTGCTGCAATTCATGGGGTCGCAAAGAGTCAGACATGACTGAGTGACTGAACTGAACTGAACTGAAAGGAATCTCAAAATGCGACTAGCATCAATTACTCAAGGAAAGTGACTATGACATATACTGCTTCCTCTTATACCTACAACATCTAGTTAACAGAAATTAATAAAGACTTGTTTTCTGGCTAAAATATGTATTTTCAACTTTTTGGTTTACACGTGAAAGGAATGTACTTGAGCTTGTCAAAGCAAAAAGGAAAATTGTTGACCCACATAATGAGAAGACAAGGGGATGGAGTGGGACTTCAGGCATAGTTCGATCTAGGTGTTATGTACTGTTATCTGTCATCTGAGTTTTTCTGAGTTCAGCATCTGCTTTCTTTTGTGTTGGTATCTTTCTCAGGCACGTTTCCTGAAGGAGTAGAAAAACTGCCACCCCCTACTTCTAGGCTTGTATCTTAGCAGCTCCAATAGGCAGGAAGCCCCTGTTTTCTAATAGACACAGTCTGGGTGCACTGTCCTCTTTGACCTGGCCTGGATTACATGCTTATCCCTGAAACAACCTTAGTGGCCAGAAGGGAGAGTATGTAGATGGGCCAAAGTCTGGCTTGTAAATGGGGTCACCCTCATCTGAACTATATGGACAGAAAGTGAGTGATTCCCAAAGGAAAAGTGGGCTGCTGCTGTTGGGAGATGTCATCCATGCTGGGAAGGCAAAAATGACCGACCTGTGAGACTCCTTGTGAAATCTGTGTAAGAATCTCACCTGTCCAACCCTCACGTCTCCATCCACCTACCGGTATCCTTAGAGGTTGTCAGAATGGGGAAGCACACAGTCTACACTCCAGAAGACAGAAGCAGTGTTTCTCATGTTACACATGGCTTTAAACCTGCAGGAGAGGTAGGGGGATCCTGTGGACATCAAGCCAGTTGCAGGAACCTTTGGAATTGAGAGCTGGGTAACTCAGCTTTTCTTGATGTGTGGCAGAAGGCCATGGTGAATGGTACTGAGGCAATTTTACTCAGCTCTCCTCCAAAGGCAGCATTTCTTAAATCCTCCAAATGCTTGTCAGCTTCTTTTTTTTTTTTTTCAATAGGTTCCTTTTTTTTTTTTTTGTCAGCTTCTTTAGAAAGCGTTTTATCACAGTATCATAGACTGTAAGAGCTGGAAGGCAGCTTGGAAATCTTTCAGTCCAGACTGGTCTCTATTTAGATAAGAAAACTGAGGCTGAAAGCACTGAATCTAGAGAAAGATTGTGAATCCAGGCTTTGTGGTTTTATTCCTGTGAATAGCATGTGGAGTTTCTTATTGCTTCCCTTGGTGAATTTGCACATATCAACTCTCCTTTATCTTTTTACCTATAAAGAAGTTTGTTTAGTTTCCCATGGGGAATAATCTTGGCCTAGATTTCACTAGGTTTTCTAATTCTTGAATTTAAAAATCCTTCTGAGAACTGAGGGTTCTTTGGGAGATAACGGCTCGGTGACATAAGTCACCTGTGAGACACTTTGAGCCCAAAAACTAAGACTGGGGACAGCATTCCTCGTTCTGTGACAAACTGTCCCTACTTGACGCATTTGCATCTGAACCTCTCAGAATGTCATCTTCTAAAGCATCCAACACATAGGGCTCACGATGGAGCATCTGCTCCTGAATGAGGACTTCTGGGCTGGATGAGGAATGTGAATCGGTGTCCTGATTAAAATCTTTTATTTTTGGCTGCTCTGGGCCTTCATTGCAGCATGCAATCTTTCTCTAGTTGCAGCAAGCAGGGGCTGCTTTTCACTGAGGTACATGGGCTTCTCACTGTGGTGGCGTTTCTTGTTGGGGAGCACAGGTTCCAGGTATGTGGACTCAGTAGTTGTGACTCATGAACTTAGTTGCTCTGTGGCATGTGGGATTTTCCTGAATCAAGTATCGAACCTGTGTCCCCTGCATTGGCAGGTGGATTCTTAACCACTGGACCAACAGGAATGTCCTTGATTAAAATCTTAAATGTTAGATCCAAGTAGCCTTGCATGCTAAGCTCTGTCAATTACACAGTGTATAAGCTTGACCAAAATTACTAAATTTTGCTGAACCTAGGTTTCTTTACATGGAAAATGAACAGATTCATACAAGCCTATGTCATTAGATTGTTGAGAGGATGAAATGAAACAAATGCATAAAAGCACTTCACACACTGCCTAGAAGATTCTAAGCACTCAATGTAAATGTGAGCTGGGATTGTTGTTGGTGTTAATAATATTTGTATCATTATTCTGGTAACATTGAATGAGAGCTTGGAAATGATATTGTGTAACTCATTCAAGATCAGCAGCCATTCAGAGTAAAGTATGTGTGGTGAGGATTTAGTGAAAAATTAACTCTAGTTGATCCAACTCCCACTCTGTCCATCTCTCTTTGGAGTCCCTGAAATGTAGACATTCTGCAGTTTCTGTCAGAACACCCCTTTATTTTATCACATAGTTTTGATAACTTGTGATCTGAGGATCCTTTGATCCTCTGACTTCGTTGACTAATTCTGATACTTTCCTGTCCTTCAATTCAATAGATTCTTTGTTTGATCAATACCTCTCATTCCACAAGGGCTTAGTGAAATAATACAGGTAAAGCCTTTAGCCACATGGTTGTTACATGATCACTAATCATTAAATGTTAGCTACCAGTGTTACTTTTCTGACCACTCCTGGAATAATTATCAGTAACAGGCACAGGGGTAGCAACAAGAGTAAGCGTGATGACGAGGGGTTATCTGGGGTCACCAAGACACACTTCTTATCTTTTTGAAAAGACTAAGCCTGATTCACATTCATCATCCTAATTTTTTTTTTCTGACAGGAGAAATAATTTATTAGATCACCTTCTCATTCCCCTTTTAAGATCAATTAATGTCAGTTAAAGAAAAAAAAGCTTTTATCCGAGATCCAATTCTTTACCAACTGTTGCCAATCATTTCATTTTCACTAATCTGGATTGGTGCTTCAAACAGATCTTAGGGGCCAAAAGTCATCCATTCGAGAGGCAAGATTTCCCACATGTAAGTTTGATTTCATCATCATTGTCAGTTTCCAGAGCACTTTGTCAAATATCATTTAATCCTCAAAATAACCCAGGGTGTAAGCATATTGCTTTCCCTGTTTTCAAAGAATAGTGTCAGGGAGGAATTAAGTAACTTGTTCAGTGCCAAAGAGAAGTAAACGTTTAATCTTTTCAGATCAAAGTTTGTTCTGCCATATCACAGGAATCCTCATGAGGTTTAATGTAAGTTGTCCACATGGAGGTGAAGTCATTACATCCATTCTTCATATTGGCCTGGGGACTACTGTGGGGAGAAAGCAGGACATTGCAGAGACACGGACATTCACCAGAGGTGGAGCATGGGGGGCTGGGCCATTAGCTGTAGGAGTTTAGTTGGCATCTTTCACTGTTACCCTCAAAGATCTTTCCACTGGCTAAACTCATTGCCTTCAGGTTTGGTCCCAACTGTACCTCTGCATCATAGCTGTGGAGGGTAAAGCAAGGACAAATCATAAAGAATATTTTTTATATCAGATATATCTAGGCTTCAAACCAATCACGTACCAACTATGTGATTTTGGGCAAAGAAAATATTTCTAAGCTTCAATTCCCACATCTGCAAAATGAAAACAGAAAAACTTGGGCATACATTCTATGTTATAAGAAAGATTAAGTTAAATTATCTGATTTATGTAAAGTGCCTGGGAAAGAGTAAGTCTGAACAAGTACAGCTGACCATCATCACTGCCTTTAATATTTCAAAAAGCAGAGCCCTTGAAGCATGAGAACTAAGCAGGGAAATGTTAAGTTCTTCAAACCTAATCACAGGCCCTTACTTCTCACTGCTTGTATGATCTTGTCATTGCCCTCAGATTCAATTACTCACTTTATACTAATAATGTCTAAATGTATATTTTGAGCCCCAGATATGCATATACAACTACCTGATTAAAATTTCTTCCTTGATGCTTCAAATTTACTGCCAGTTCAATATGTCTAACCCAGAGCTTGTAATCTGCTCCCAAACCTGATCTTTGTTGGGTTTGCCTTTCCCAGTGAACGGACTCTGTCTGGTTTTGAAGCCCAGGAGCCCAGGGTCTGTGATGTGCCCTCCCCAGTCCACTGTATCAGAAAGCCCTTACTATGCTGCTTCCTCCATAAACATTGAATCTGTTTCTTGCCATGCCCAGGCACCATCCTGATGAAATATCCCATCATCTCTGGTCTGGACCCCTAAAAAACCTTCCAGTTGACTGCTCTGCATCTTCTCTAGCCTCTTCCAGGCCAGCCAGAGTAGTTTTTTGAGCATCGGTTATCCCATGTCCTCCCCATGCCATCCCACCCACAAATACCTCTTCTGTGGTTTCCCATTGACTTTTCCCAAGGTAAAACATGCTCAGAGACCCAGCTATAAGGTCTGTCATGATCTGCACCCTGGCTGTCTTTTGGGGACATTTCCCATCATGTTGTCCCTTGTGTTTTCTCTGCTCAGACTGACTGATCACCTGGTCTTGTTTCCAATTGACTGTGTTTCTTTCACGGGTGCTTCGTCCAACACTGTCCTTCCTGGAGTACTTTTATACCCTATTTTCACCTAAACTGTATCCCTTCCTAATTTAGTCCTCGGTTTCAAAACTTCTTTGACCTCTGTCACAAGTTCAAATATCCCTTTTATAGGCTTCCCTGTTATCCCAAATCTGTCTTTCATAGCACTTGGCAGAGTTGCAATTTTACATTTGATTGTATGATTTTTGTTTCATATCTGTCTGCCCAGGCTAGAGTCTTCACCAATTTCACTTATCACCAGTTCCTAGTAACCAGCATGGTGTCTGGCACTGGTAGTCAGTGACTACCTATGGATTCCTATGAGTGAGAATCCTCAAGGAGGATTTATGTTTCTGAACCATGAATCCAGATCCATTGTTCTGGTTCATGGACCTCTAAGCAGCAGTTTATATATCTCTAGTTCATATAACCAGTGCTTCCCTGCTAGTAAGTGTCACAGCTGGTGTGTGAAACCAGGTCTTCTGTATGAAAAACAAGACTCTTAAGAGTCTAACATGAGGTCTTACTGCTCCCTCTTGCAGTCAGTCCAAGAGAAGAAGGGGGAGGGTGGGCAGGGGCCTTGCCCTGGGAGCAGTTCTGCTCCAAAGTCGATGATCTAGAGCTGGAGGTTTAGAGATGTGGATGAGTAAATGATTCATTGGGAAATGACTCAGAGCCTTGTGAAGACCTTAGAAGACATTCTTTTTACTCCTGGCTGGTCATGTATAGGACTGAGAAACAAATGAAATATAATAATGAAATATATTTTCTACCCTTGTTTGGCATCAACTGAGTTTCAATGAAATCTTCTCTTCTATAAAGGGAGAAAGTAGAATTTCTAGAGCCAGGGCAAAATCATATCTCCTCTTGTCCTTTCTACTGACCCAGATTTATGTCCCTAACTGCTTACTCACTTTTGATGAACAGTGTTCTGGGTAGAACCGGCATCCATATGTTTCTCTGATTTATCTCTTCTATGGTTTTCCTGCCACCACCCTCACAAGATCCTTGTCACTTCAAGCACTGGGCCTGGTTCGAATGTTGATAATATTGGGGCTCAAGCATCAGATTGTCCCTTAGCTGATTTATTTCTTATCTGAAGCAGAATTATCTTCCTTATGCAGATGAGAAGCTACAGTGGCTCCCTGTGACCAGCAGCTGCAACATGAAGCTCTTTTCTTTGGTCTTCAAGGGACTTTGGGACATTGTTCCATTGTCTTTGCTCCTATTTCTCCTTATTGTGTGCTCTGAGAATTTTCCCCAATTGCCTACCATTACTGAACTCATATTACAAATGCTTCTTGAGCTCTTACTATGGGATAGGCACCATGTCACACGCACCCTCATATTACAAATGCTTCTTGAGCTCTTACTATGGGATAGGCACCATGTCACACACTGGGGTGAAGCACTGGTGAGTTACCAGTCATAGCACCTTCCCTCATAGACCTATGTTCCACGAAGAGACAGACATTTAAATAGCTCCATTCACCATCGCTTGTCTAGTCAAAATGGTAACAAGTGCTGCAAGGAGGGAAGGAGTGCTAAAATGTGTTAGAAGAGACCCCTCACTTAGGAAGGAGAATTGGGGAAGGCTTCTTTGGGGGAAATGGTGCTGTTTATTTATTTTCTGTGTGTTTCTGTTTATTTATTTTTGGTGCTGTTTAATCTGAGATCATTCCCTATATTCATTCCTAGTTTATATCTAGCTCTGTGTTTTTCTTCCTCCTAGGAAAAATATCCTTTCTTCCCTCTGTCTCCCTAAAAGTTCTCTATTCCTTTAGAGCAATTTGTTAGGTGACTTGACTAAAAATCACTGTAGTTAAAAACTCAGATGCTCCAATCAGGCAGAGCTGAAGTCACATTCCAGCTCCACTATTTTTATGCAGATTATTCACTTTGCTCTGTGTCATATTTGCTCAGCTGTCAGATGAAGATTGCAGCGCATTCCTTTCAGGACTATGCTGGGTGTGAAGTGCTTAGTCCTGTGCCAGCACTTAGTAAATGCTCAGTTAATAATGGCCAACGGCATTATAATGATTGCCTCCTGGGTTGGTGGCCCGTGCCTGCTTCCTCCTCTTTACCTTTCAGTCATTCCACAAACATTAGCCAAGTATAATGCCGGATATTAGGGATACATCAATAATTAAAATAGCCCTGCCCTCAACCCTGAAAGATCCCCTTTGGTCTGTGCTCCACTCTGTCTTCAGGACTAAGCCCTGTGGGCTTGAGAGCAGCCCAGCCCCCAGAGTGGTGTGACTCAGCACCCAGTCCCCCAACCACCCCAGAGACTTGCTTCTGAAAACTCTCACTCTGCCTGGTGCCCTGTGCCTGGATCCCTTCCAGGATTACACGCCTCTGCCTGGGTTGCTCCCAGGCCTGGCAGCAGCCTTTTGCTTTCTAGATGTTCCTTGTCCCACCCCCCAAGCCCCACCCCCCACCATCAACACATGGCTGGGCTCATGGAAGGTGGCCAGGAAAGACCAGTCCACTGGTTGTGCTGAGAACCAAGACTGACATCTGTCCTCAGGCGCAGCTCCCCACTCGAAGCATCCCTCTGGTGTGTGTATGTTTTCACGAAGCACACCCTGTTGGCTTGTAGCTTCATTCCCCAGGCCCCAAACCACGCAGTGGATGTTAGCGACCACAGACTATTCTGCTATCCCCATCTCAGGCTCAACTCGCAGGTTTCTGGGCCTCCTGGTTTACCACGGATGGGAACTAACTGCGAGCAGAGCAGATGGGCTTGAATCTTCATTTGTGGGGGCAGTGCCTGTGTGTGTCTCCTGACTTGGGTACCAAGATATCTAAGATAGAGTGGGAGGTGATGGATTTTGCATGAGAACCAGCTTGGGGTAAGGCCACAGCGTTTAAATCTCACTGAATAACAGACCCTTTTTTTAAACAAATGAACTCTTGATTGGAAAGTCAAAATACACAACAGGTAAAGGGATTCTGTTCTGAATGAAGGAGGGTAGACATTGAGGCCTGGAGTATACCTCCCTTCCCAAACTTAGGCTGGGTTTGAGACCCATCTTTGTTACATGCTAACTTGGGAACTGGGGAAAACATTCCCCATCACTTGACTTCAGGTTCCTCCTCTGTGATGTGAGGATTCATTCACTCATCCAGCCAGGCTCTTAACACATGATACGCACTGGGCCCTGGGCACTGTGTGCAGCTGGAAGCACGGTGATGTGCAAAACAGACGTGGTCTCTCCCATCGTAGGGCTTCCCCATGGTAGAGGGAAGAGGGCGCAGACAGACGTGAAAGTGGAACCTGTGACAGATGTGGTGACGGGAAGTTACATTGCCCTGGGAGGGGTGTGATGTGGCAGGGCTGGGTCTGGGCATGAGGCCAAGAGGGTCCCATGGGCCAAGAAACAGAGTTCTTTGATGCTAGCCTTTCTCACCTTATAGGTATCGTGTGGTTAAATGAGATAGTTTGGGAACTCTCTGGCCTCATACACATGTAAAAACTGCCTCTTGGCTCAAATGTCGCCTCCTCTGACAGCAGTCCTTCATCCTCCACAGGCTAATGGAACTCCACACTGTTGGCTCTCATGAAATCCCTCATGCTTCCCTTATAGCCTTAACTGCAATAATTAATTATTTACTTAGCATCTGCTTCCTCTCTGAGGCCAGAAGGACAGGCATTGTGTCAGTCTTTATCTGTCAAGCCCCATCCTGAATATTAATATATCTGAGTAGAGGCTCAATAAGTATCTACTGAATAAATCAATACAATGATTAGAGATGATGCTGAGTTCTAGTATGTGAAAATGTGAGCATTCTGCAGATTTGTGAAATGTCTCAGTTGGGGGTTTAGAGACTATTAGACCAATCTTATCTTACTGGTGGGAAAGTAAGATGCAGGGAGGGGAGGTGACCTTAGCTGAGACATATAGCAAGTTGCTGGTGCTGTCCAGATTGTGGTTCTCTTGGTTTGGATTCTTATTCCTGTAGCTATGGCTGTTTTAGCTGAAGCAAGATGAGTTCTTAGAAGCAGTGTCTCTTAAGGTTTAGGTCTTTGCCTCCGTTTTAGAACTCCAGGCAAACAGAGAAGCTCCCTTGACTGGCCCTCTCATCCGGCCTGGAATGCTGCCATTAAGGATTCATCACACTGCCTGCAGTTGTGCCCTCTACAAGTGCCTGTTGGAGAAGGCATGTGTGATTGGGAGATGTGGCCAGAACCTCGTTTAGTAAAACACGTATCTAAGTGATTTGCTGCCTGGGATGCAGAATTAATATTAATGTGAATGTTTGTTTCAAGAGTGTGAAGACTGTAAAGAGAGCAGCGTCAGAAGTAAGAGCTGATGGGCAGGGAGGAGGCCCAAGGTACTTGACCTCAGTGGGATCCAGGGCAGTGCCACACACACACACACACACACAGACAGAACTAAAGGGAGATGTTTATAGAAATGTGGCCTCGGGATGAACATGGGTGTCTTCAAGTTGAAGGAGCTGCACTGTATGGAGGAGGAGGCACTGAAAGATCAGATGCCACTCAGTCACGTCCTGTTTACTTTTTCCGAGCTGTTGTTGAAGGTCCTGGGGAGCCCAAGCCCTGTGCTAACTGCTGGGAGTGTAGCAAGAGCCAAGAAGGATGGTCCCCCTTCTTGGTGCTTGTAGAGCAGAGGGAAAGACAGGTATCAAGCAAATGATTGTTCTAATGAATGAATGAATAGAAACTGAGGTGATTGTGTGAAGGACTGGAATCCATGCAAGCAAATGATGAGGGAAGCTTGACCTGACTGGGGTCAGGGAGATGGAAGGGGAATGAGTGTGTCTGTCTGTGTGTGTGTGTGTAGGACGGGTGGTCAGAGCAGGCTTTTCTGAAGAAATAAATGTGAGCTAAAACCTGAAGGATGAGTTGGAAGCGACTAAATGGATGAGACATGAAGAGAAGGGAGAGAGTTCCAGATGGAGGGAATAGTGTGTTAAAAAGCCACGAGGCAGAAGGAAGTGAGTGGCGGGCACCAGAGGTGGGTGAGGACAGTGGCTGTAGAGGGAGTGAGGGCTGAAGTGGGATGAAACTGTAGTGGGATGAGGCTGGAGATGTCAGGGGTCGGGGGAGGGAAGGCTGGATCTGGCCGCACCTGGATGCCCAGTGCTACTCAGCATGGTCTGTGCACCAGGATGGTTGCCAAACTGCTCTTTACAGTTCTATGATGAGGCAGGCCCAGAGGGGAGAGTGAGCTTTTATTGCAATCTGATAGTAATTTTATGTCTGTTAAATCTTGTATTTTTAATGTCTTTTTATTCATTTTTCAGGCAATTCAGTTTTATATGATTCAGTATTTTCAATGGAATGATGTGGGGGAGGCAGTCTCATTGTTCATGGCAGGAGGATTTTGATCTTTACCTGGAAGTCAGATTTTGACTAGGAGCATGACAACATCAGAGTTGAGTTTTTCAAAGACAGTTCTGGCTGCTATGGGAGCTCAGTGTGGAGAGGGGTGCAGGAGGAGCTGGGAGCATTGAGGGTGCTGAGCTGGGGCTCAGGAGACTGTGGCTCAGGAAGGTGCCCTCGAGGATGGATTTGGGATTGGGCAGGACTTGAAACCAAGGCAGATTTGTTGGCAGGGGTTTTTGTCAGGCAGACAAAAGAGAACAGGGGAGAGAGCTTTGTTTGGACACAGTTTGGTGCATTGGAGGCAGGAAGTGTCATTGCTGGGAATGCAGAGGGACCTAAGTTCCCCAGGAAGAAAGGTCCTCGTTCCTGCCTTGATCTGGGAGCTGAGAGCACTTGTCTGGGCCAGCAGCAGGTGTGTATGTATACTGGTTGTGTGCTGGGCCAGAGACAGCACCAGGGAGGCTGTGACCCTTGACAGTGCTCATGAGCTCTCTGCAAGCCTGCAGCTTCATTTCTTAATGAGCTTCCAGCTTCCTAGGGCAGGTGGGTGAGTGGAGTGCTTGGCACACTGGGCTCTGCAGGTAGAGGAAGACCCTATTCCAAAGCCTGGGTTGCTCTGGGTGAAGGGGCCACTGGACTCAAACCTAGCCTGCAAAACACCATCACTGAGACCCTTCTTTTTGGACCCTGGGTGCTGTCTAGCTGTGTTCTACCCAGGGTGTCGGAACAGTCAGGCAGAGGAGGGACAGAAATGGTGAGCTTCCCTGTCCTGATCTGTGCCCCTAAAAGGCTCCAGGAGACTGGCTTCTCAGAATCCTTCCCAGGGGAAGCTCAGTCCTTCTGTGGCTTCCACTCCACTGAGGATCTTTTTTTTTTTTTTCCTATCTCAACCATGATACTGCTGTAAATCAAGTTTACTTCTGGTCATAATCCTCAGGCAGTGGCAGCTGGGAAACCTATTCACGTCTTTGCCAATCTGATCTCAGATTAGATCCGGTGAAGGCAAAGCTAAGAGGGCGACAGACTCCCAGGCTGTATTCAGAGCAGAGTGGGGCTGGTCTTATCCAGGAGGAGCTGGAGGCAGTGTTTGCGGGTAAGGCATAGTTCTCTCCCCACATTTCCCCCATTCACAATGCTTTTACTCCTGGAGGAGTATATGGATTTAGAATTATAGAATCATATATTGTATGAGCATAAAGATATCATAATAATTAGCTAAAAGATGGCAAAACCCAGGTCTCTACTCCCTTCTCTCTGTAGGAAAGACATCATGAATTAATCCCTATATCCTATGCAGCCTCAAAACCTCCTCAAGACACCCCTCCAAGCAGATGCTGCCAATAAGTTGGAGTTAACATGCAGTTTGAGGGGATTTATGTTAGTATCCTAAGGCTGCCATTACAAAGTAGCACAAACCAGATGGCTTAAAACAATAGAACTATTTCTGATGTTTTTTTTTTTTTTTTTACCATACATCAACATTAATCAGCCACAGGTATACATGTGCCCCCCATCCTGAACCCCCCCTCTTACCTCCCACCCCATCCCTCTGGGTTGTCAAGAGCACCAGATTTGGGTGCCCTGCTTCATGCCTCAAACTTGCACTGGTCATCTGTTTTACACATGGTAATATACATTTTCCCAGGCTGTTCTCTCAAATCATTCCTACCCTTGCCTTCTCCAACTGAATCCAAAAGTTTGCTCTTTACATATGTGTCTCCTTTGCTGCCCTGCATGTAAGATCATCAGTATCATCTTTTTGAATTCCATATGTATGCATTAATATACAGTACTTGTCTTTCTCTTTCTGACTTACCTCACAGTTCCAGAGACTGGAAGTTCAAAACCAAAGTGTCTATAGAGCCATGTTCTCTCTGAACCCCTAGGGAAGAATCCTACCTGGCCCCTCCAGCGTCTGCTGGTTTCTGGCCATCCTTGGTATTCCTTGACTTGCAGATGAATCTTCTGATCTGTGTCGGTCTCTTCACATGGCTTCTTCCCCTTGTGTCTGCCTATTTTATAAGGATATTAGCCACTGGATTAGAGCCCCTGCTCATCTTGATTGGTTATCAAGATGATCTTAACTTGATATCTGCAAAAATCCCATTTCCAAATAAGGTCACATTCACAGGTTCCAAGTAAACTTGAATTTGGGAGTGGTGGGAGGGGCATTAATCTTTCCAGTACAAAACTTAATGCTATCCAGAGCCCCATGTATTTTCCTGCTTTTCTTTTTTTTTTTAAATCTTCCTATTTTGTAGATGAGAAACCTGAGGCCCAGAGAGGAGAAGGGTCTTGTTCAAAGTCACTCGGCTATTAACAACTGGTCCAAGATGAGAACTCAGAATCCCAGACTTCCAGTCGAGTCCAGTGCCTTTCTGCTTGTATATTTGAATGAATCATTAAAATTAAGATTTCTTCCTTCCCCTGGGAGAGATTTACATAATTTAGTTTCATGGCTTGTGAAACTTTAGCCACAAGGGTAAGCCAGTGGGGCATGTAGAGATGGTGATTCTTGCTTTCAACTTATGATGCCTTCTAGAGATTGTGTTTTAAAGGAAGTGCTGCTCAGTGAAGCCTCATGTGCTAAAATGACTCTAGCCTGGATCCCAGCACCACTCTGGACACATGAGAATAGATGCTTAGTGGGCTTTTGGTGAATTTAATGTGTAACAAGTGCTTGATAACTGAGCAATCCATGCATCTGTTGCTTTTGTCTGTTTTGGATACAAGTAGAACCTTGGAATGAGAAATCTGGCTCAGGAAAGGTGGAGAGAACTGAAAGTCTCTCTAAACAGTGCTGAACATGCAAATCAGGGAGAAACATGCAATGGCAGAACTGGGGGCTTCCTCTACCTATTCATTAATGACATGCTCATGAAGACGCCAGTTTCCATCGAAGGAGACAAGAGAGCAGACAGAACACTTTCTCTGGGCTTTGTATAAGGCACAGTGTTAATGCTTCATAAGCATCATTTACTTCATTTTCTTAGCTCTGTGAAGTGCATGTTATTATGTTCACTTTAGAGGTTAGGAAAAAATAATTTGTTCAAAACCACATAGCTAATGATTGTTGACTGAAACCAATTCTTTCTGACTCAAACCTATTTTATTTTAAAACATTTACACCCAAGTGGAATGTAGGTCTTCCATTTTAGAAGCACAGTATGAGGAGTTCTGAGTGTGCAACAAAATTTGGCTTGTATGAAGCTGCTTCTTTTGACCACCTGTAGAACTATCAAGTGTCATTGGACTATGTTTAAAAAATTTTTTTGTTTTGCTTTATCCCTTAGAAGTTCTCATAAGACAGTGCCATCATATAGCTTTTGCCTTCGTTAGATAGTGTGATCTTCAAAATTACATAGTGGGGCAGCAGAATAGGGGCAGTAGTGCCCATTTATAGGTGAGATAGTTGAGGTTCAGAGAATGAAAATGACTCGGATGAGGGCACTTTTGGAGATAGTGGAGAAAGTAGGCACTTGACCTGATCCCCAGTCCTGTACTCTCTCACGTGCTCAGTGATGCCCCTGTACTTAGGTGTGTGTGATGGAATTGTTTCCCCTGATCCCATTGGTCTTACACTGGGAACAGTGGGACTCACATGCACATTTTGGGGTAAAATGACTCCATCCTTTTATGTGTCTGTCCGGCCACCCATTCATTAATCTCACCATCATTCATAGTTATTCATCACCCATTACTCAGTCGTCCATCCAGTTCATCTGTCCATCTGTCTATCCCTCTTTCACTCATCCTTCATTGAACCAGCTGTTGATCCCTCAAAGCATCCTTATCCACTGTCTTCTCATAGTTCACAACAACATGTTCAGTCTGACCCCTAATCTGTGGAGTGAACCAAGGTGTACATAAACAAAGGCTGTCGAGAGATGACACGTTCCTGGCTTTCCAGATGTTAGGAGAAGATAGAGGCCTGTCTACTGAAAGCTGTACTCCGAGGCAGACTAGATTCTTTTAGGGTCTTACCTTACCATAAGGTTTAGAGAAGGGAGTGCTTACTTCTGTCTGGCAGGGCCTCAGGATGGAGGTGGTATGTGATCAGAATCTCCATGCAAATTAGTGTTTCTTAGGGTGAGTTCCCCAGGCATTGAAATCACATGGGCTGATCATTCAAAAGAAAAAAAGAAGATTTCTTCTTATACTTTTACTGAATCAGAATTTCTAGGGATAGGAGATGGAAAAATGCATTTCTAATAATGCCCCTTGGGTGACTTTAAAAAAATCTTTATTGGGGTATAATATGCATATGGTAAAACCCAGTTTTAGTGTACAGTTCAACCATTATTAGAATCTTTACAAAGTTGTACAGCCATCACCACCATCTTAATTCCTTAGCGACTTTCAGTTTGCACACTGAAATGGATCGGCTATCCAAGAGAGGTCTTTCCAATCCAAGGAACCCCTTAAGCAAAGGTGTAGACGGTGGTGGCTGTACAGATTGTTTGGGAAGGAGTGGATAGCCCCAACCTGCTGGGTTTAAGATGAATAAAAAGGGAAAAGAAATAATGCTAGAAAGAGATGATGACACCAATTGGATTGTTTCTGGAGAGTTGGTTTGGTGGGGAGAGGGGACTGGGTACCTATAGTCTAAGGTGAAATTGGGATGAAGAGAGAAGGGATGGTTAGAGACACAATTCTTGGCTGCCCACTGTACTACAGAAGGAACTCCACAGGACCCCATAATGGTTGGATGAGAGCCAATTTGCTGAATGATCGCTTTGCCAGATGAAGAGTTCATTGACGCACTGAGGATACTTGATCTTGGCTTGCTCGGGGCTTTACCTGTGACTTTCTCTGATGAGAACTTCACTGTCTTTCAGTTGTCACTTATTCCCCATTCCTGCTCCATACTCTCTGCCCCTTGTCCCAGCTCCTGCTTGTCCCCCTATATCTGCTCCTTCTGCCCATTCCCAGGAGGTAAATTGGCAGTGGTCGATTCTCTTAGAGTGAGCTTCGGGATTCTTCTGACAGCTTAGTGTGAATCGGTCCTTTGCTGAATTGATTTTCAATGCGTTGTCTTTTGCCTATCGGCTCTCAGGCCCAGACACTTGGCTCTGAAAGCTCCGTTACTGCTCTGTGATTTCTGTATTGACCTCTGAGTGCTTCCCTTTCTCCTGCTCATAATGAGAGAGCCCTCAGCCATCCTCAGCTGGTCCCAGGCCTCAAGAAGGAAGAATAGTAATAACTGGTGAACTTTGGCCTCCTCGAAAGGAATGGGTGAGGTAAATGGAAGGTGTTGCTATAGTTATTATGTGATACCACATATATTGGTTTTTCTCTCCAAATCATTGCCTGGGGCTCTGTTTTGAAATTGGTTTTTACCCTCCTTGCTCTTATTGCAGCCTCCCATGCTCCTGTTCCATATTTAACTTTTCTGCAATTCAGCACCTGCTCTGTTAGCACACTTCCCTTCCAGGCTTTTAGCGTGAGATATCTGTATTTAGATTTGCCTAAAGCTGTGGGGCAGCTTTGGGTACCTTCACAGCCAGGCCTTTTAGAACTTCCCCTTACTCCATGGAGGGGAGACTAAGGTACCTAGACTCCAGAAAGACCACTCCTCACTCTCTATTTAATGTAGTGATTAAGAGCCTAAACTCTGGAACCAGATTCATGGTTTGAATCCTAGCTCTTGCTACTTATTTGCTGTGTGACTATGGACAAGTCCCTTAACCTCTCTGTGCCTCCATTCCTTCATCTGTAGCATAGGAGCCACACTAGTACTAACCTCACAGGGTGGGAAGCAGGATTAAGTGAGTTAATGTGTGAAAAGCACTTAGCATATCGTCAGGCACATAGCCAGCACGGTGGAAATGTTAGTTGACGGTGTTTCCTAGCTCCGTAGTTTTATTTCCTTTTGGATATGTCAGGCTGATGTTAAGGAGCCTGAACTCTGTTCCAGGCACAATGGCTAAGTTGCTGTGTGACTTGAGTATGTCATTTCTCTGAAATTCAGCTTCCTCCTCTATTAAATGAGACTAATAGTCTTCGGCCTGCACTGCTCACTGCCTGGGGTGACTCTGAGCATGAAATGCCTCGATGGGCATGCATGGGCTTTGTGGATGTTAACACTTTGCCTGCAGGAATGGTGAGAGGGTGCTAGACGTTCTGTGAAGGGTTGACTGTGTTAAGATCATTTCTTGGAAAGGGCTTCTTGCTCTTAGAGAGTAAGAGCCCAACGTGGAAACAGTGAGATCCTGATTACTCTGAGCCCTAGTTGGCTTAGTCCTTACATGTGGCGCCATTTTGAGATGTTGTCTTCCTGGGGTCTCCTGGGAAAACAGTGGTTACATGCACGTCAGTATCAGGGTTCTTGGTTGCAAACAACAGAAACCAACACTTGCTCATTTAGACAGTAAAGGGCATTCTTAAATGGTGCTGGGTAGCTCACAGAGTGTTCTGAAGCACAAGAAGACCAGGAGGCTGTGAAGCCAGGATCAGTGTCCAAAGTGACAGCAGAACTGATTCAGAAAGGGTGCTATGGGAGCCGCTGCCACTCACACTCACACAGGGCAGCTGTATCCAGAATATGAAACCTGAAACTGGGAGCTCATTACGACCTAGAAATCTCATCACTGCTCTATCCTCCGGCGTGACTTCATTCTGTCCAACCCCCGACTAGCTTTTCTCTTGGTCAGGAATTGTGGCCATGGAGAGATCCGTATCCGTCTCTTTCAAGCTCTACTACATCCCATTCAATTCCCAGTGAAGAAGGTATCCCAGGAAAAAAAATTGGCTCTCATTGGTTGAGCTTTGGGCCACTGTCCATTCTTGAACCCGTCAGGATAGACTTTGGTGATGGGGTGTTGTTAATTGACCAGCCTGACTCCTATGCCCATCCTAGGGAAGGAAACCATGATTGGCAACCCCGACGGAAGTGCAAGGTGGGACGGGAGAGAGGAGGGTGGATTTCTCAGAGGCAGGTTTAGGAGATGAGAAGGACTAGTCTAGGCAATACTTTCATAGTCCAGTAATGGAAGATTCAGGTTCTGACTTCTGGGCTCTTTCTGTTTTCACTGTGCTATTGGCCTAGATCAGGTCCTCATAACTCCATGCTAAGATTATATCTCCTTATCTCTATCAGGCTGACTGATCATGTCTCTCCCTGCATGTAAACTTTCATGGCTTTCAGACTAGATTCTAATTACATACTGTAATACTTAAAGGTTCAATTATTAAAAAACTTTTTGTAATGATAGATTTCAAATGTAAATATGATAATGTGTTATAAACACTCATGTACCCATAGTCCAGCTCTAACAGATTTTAACATTTTGCCTTCTTCAGGTTTTTAAAAAAGAAGTAAAAAATTACGAATAGATTTGAACCACTCCAAGAACCCCTTGTTATTCTTATTTCCCATTTTTCTTCTCTGAAGAAAAAATAGAGTGGTTACCCATTTCTGGGCATGACTTCTGACTTTTCTACATGTTCGAGTCCCAGTACAGTGTCCAGCATTGCTTTGTATGTTTTATAACTTTATAGAAATATTCATACTATACATATTCTTTAGCCATTCACTTTTTTCACTGAGTATATTTTTGAGGTTTATTCACATTGGTAGACTGTAGACTTTAGTACATTCATTTCAACCATTGCATAGTGTTTTATTCATCTATCTCCTATTGACAGATTTTACTTTCTTCTTTGTTTTTTTTTTTTTTTTTTGCCACTATGAGCCCTACTGCAGTGAGCCTTCTTGTGTAAACCCTGAGGGGTATTCTTGGGAGTGGACTCACACCAGGGGAGGACAGGGAAAAACAAAGTCATAGACCAGCATCTTCCCCACTGTCCATGGCTAGCAGGTGATTAAGCCCAGGAAATCCCTGGCAAGGCTGTTCAAACAGGATTTAGCAGCTTGTGAAATGGGACTTTATTTCTTTAACTAATCCCTTGCCGGGGAGAGGTCTGGGGTCTGACGTCAGCTGGCTCTGGGCCAGGAGGGGCCGGCAAGCCTAGACAATGGAAAATAGTCGCTGATTATATAGGACTGAGCCTCGTGAACAACAGGAGATTGGCAGAGTGTATCTTTGCTCCCCTTTCTCTCCTGTGAGTCAAGCCACAAGTGGTGTTTACTCTGCTTGGGATAAACGCAGTGGTGAGGAAAAGCTCAGAATTTGCAGTCGGAGCACACCAAGTTTGTGCTCCTTCTTTCTGCCACTTACCCGCCATGTGACTGTGCTCTTTGCTTACGGTCTCTGGATTTCCCTATTTGTAGACTGAAGCTCAGTGATGGCCTCTGCTTTCAGACTCAGGATAACTACACCCTGAATGGTCAAGGTTGCCCTGTAGCTAGAAACTTGGGGTGCACGTTGCCACTGGTCTCTGAGGCAGGTCTTGGAGGCTGTAGCCCCACGTGTGGCCTTGGAAGACAATATTCTGTCTTAATCCAGCACTCACCCCACCTGCCAGGAACTGAGTCTTTCCTTGGGAATCTTTACGCCTGACTGGATACCCATCTAGTCTTTGCCAGGCCTTTTCTTGGTGAGATTGGACCCTAATTCTTACAGAGCCCTTCCCTCTGGCCCTCACCTTTGGACTTGGGGCTGTCAGGGACCCATATCCCCTCCTTACCATCACGATTCAAATATTGGCAGCTACTCATGTGACAGCCTTGCTCTAGAACTGCACAGTGAACCAAGCCCTCTATTTGTGTTTCCATGAAGGTTGTAAGGAAGGAGTTGAAACTATACAGTTGGAGCCAGACAGAATCAGATCCAGAGTCCCAGTTTCTTCACCTTTAGAAAGGTGATAATAGCACATTTCTCCGGGAATTATTATAAAGAGTATTAATATAAGAGTAAAGCTTGCATCATAATGCCTAAGTCATAGTCAGGACTCGGTAAGTTATAAGTAAATGTGCTGTAAGATGTTGAATGCTCAAGGCAGAAGCAAGAGAGCAAAAGTGATCGGGAACATGGGCTCTGCCATCTGATGGCCTGGGTTTTAGTTTTGGACCCTCCACATTTGTGTTGTAACCTTGGGCTAGTTGTCAAGTTATCTAACCTGTCTATGCTTAGTTTGCCCATCTCCCAAAGAGGACAGTAATACTGAACTTGTATGCCTATTAGTGAGAGATAAAAGATAGAATCTGTATAAAGCTGTGAGAGTGGACCTGGAGCACAGAAGCACCTAATAAACACAGTTGCTACATTATGTCAGTTATTATTTTTATTACTTTTAATACACATATATGTATATAAATATATATAAATGTATATACCATGGACTCTGAGGTTAGGCCTGGCGTGCTGCGATTCGTGGGGTCGCAAAGAGTTGGACACGACTGAGTGACTGAACTGACTGACCATGGACTCAGGTTACCAAAGTGTAACTTGCTTTATTCTCCCCAAACTGGATCTGCTTTCCTTCTTGAGCTCCATTCCAGCAGAAGGCAGAACATATATTCCTGTCAATTCCAAAAGAACTCTGTTGTTTCAGTTCTTTAGGTCCTATGGGTATAAACTCAGGAAACCTCAGACTTCCCCCTCTCCGTCCTTTCCCTTGAAGTTGAGGCTACAGTGTGACAGGGTGCTCCTGTCCCAGTCCAGGCTTCGGTCCACCCCAGTGCTGCCTGGCAGGGGGCACTGCACTGGGCCATCACCTGGGCCTCCCTGTCCTTGACCCCAAGGGACCCTCTTGTTTCTCTCCTCACGGAATGGCATAGGGTTTGTTAGGAAGGGTTTATCTCCTCCCAGAATCACCAAAGAAATTGGGAAGTAGGATGGGGTGGTTGGGTGGGGTACAAAGCCTGTTTTTAGTGCCTGAGATTTCTCATTTTTCCTTCAGCTATTTTCTTCCCACTCATGGTGGAGAATTCTGTAACATAGTAGAGTGGAGGAACATGTGTGTGTGAGAGAGAGAGAGAGAGTGAGCCTGGACCTAATTGTTCTAACCCACTCAGTGGTAAAGGGTAGATCTCGGACTTAGGAGGATGAAGGGGAAAAAGCATATCACGTTGTGTTTCACACACCATTCCACCATGAAGACAGTTTCACTATAAGACGGTTAGCTAAGAACTGTCGCTCTTTATCCGATTTTCCAGATGAGGAAAAAAACTCAGAAAAGCTAAGTAACTTGCTTAAGGTCATGCAGGTAGAAAGAAGCAGACTTAAAGCCAGGCCTGTGCTCCATCTCACAGGTCACAGTCTTTCTGCTGAGCCATGCTTTGTCTGGAAGGAGAGCATTGCTTCCCCCTGGCTACAGGCCCCGCTGCTCTCCCGAGCCTTCCTCGGCCATGCCCCACCAGGTGGCCCGCCTCACTCCCCTTCAGGGACTCCCTGAGCCATCCCTGAAATCATATAATGTGCTGGTCACTGAACACTGGACTGTCCAACTGCCCTATTGCAGAATAACGTCAGGAATGATGTGAATTTTCTCTTGGCTCATTCAGACTCAGATTTGCCCATCTCCTACTTGTCCCAGGATATCATCATGTCAAGCATATGGAAGTGGTTATGTTTTGTAAATCACTTTTAATCATGAATGAATGTGTATCAAAGGGCTAAAGACTTCTAAAGGCACTGGGCCTTCATCCTCTGGGGTCTGTGGTATGACGGGCATCCCTAGTTTCTGCCACCCCAGCTGTCAGACTCATGGTCAGGGACCTTGCTAGTGATCTCGACCACACTTGCTGCCCCTTCTTTGCGACCCAGAACAGAACTCAGTGAGGCTGTATTGATTTCGTAGGAAGCCAGGCAAGCATTTTATTTTCCTTTCACTCCAGGTTTGTTGGCTCCCACCTGTGAGATGGCTAAAGGCCATCATTTTTGTGGGGAGGATTAATTAGAATAGATTCCTTTGACTCAGGCTGCCAATAAAACCTGCGGTCCTCAGCTATCGATTTATGATGCTGAGCAGGAAATGATGGGTCCCGTAACAGGCTCCGAGAAAGTTGTGGTGACAGGCATTTTGATGCCCAGGGGCTTAATCGTGGCAAACAGAAAAGAGAAGGAATGTGTGAGGCGATTGGAGGGGGAGCATGGGGAAGGGAGTTGGTACTAGGGCTACCATGATGCTCTGAATGAGGAGAGAATCTCATTTCCTATGAACCATGTGGCTGAGAAATTGAAAGGGACACCTGTGAACTTTGGAGGCCGAGACAACTGTGAGCAAATTAATAGCTAGATATCAGAGACATTTGTTCTTATGCAGATAATTGAGCTCTGAAGAGAGAGGTCACTGGTCCTTCAACTTTCCCGTCGTCTCGGAATCCAGATAATGATCAAGTTCTCGCTCTTTCCCCCACAGGTGACCTGTCAATTTAATTCAATTCAACAAACAGTTATTAGCACCTGCTGTGGTGGTGGGAGGGCTAGGGCATGAAGGGGACACAGGAGCAGAAGGCATGCCTCATTCTCTTAAGGGGTTTATCATATGTGGGCAGGCATTTTTAAAAAGTAGACTATTTTTTAGAGCAGTTTTAGGTTCACAGCAAAACTAAGGCGAGGTTCAGAGATTCCTGTATCTGCCCTCCCCACACACATGCAGTCACAGCCTTTCCCACCATCAACACTGTCCACCAGAGGGGGACATCTGCTACACTTGATGGACCTGCGCATCACCACCACCCAAAGTGCATAGTTTATATTAGCGTTCACACTTTGTATCGTGCAGTTTTCTGCTGCTGCTGCTGCTAAGTCGCTTCAGTCGTGTCCGACTCTGTGTGACCCCACAGACGGCAGCCCACCAGGCTCCCCCGTCCCTGGGATTCTCCAGGCAAGAATACTGGAGTGGGTTGCCATTTCCTTCTCCAATGCGTGAAAGTGAAAAGTGAAAGTGAAGGCGCTCAGTCATGTCTGACTCTTAGTGACCCCATGGACTGCAGCCCACCAGGCTCCAGTTTGCAGTTTTGGACAAATGTGTGATGACATATATCCACCGTTATAAACATCACAAAGAACAGCTTCACGTTCCTAAAAATCCTCTGTGCTCTGCCTCCTCATGGACCCCTACCAACCACTGATTTTTTTATTCTTTCCATAATTTTACCTTTTCCAGAATGTCATGTAGTTGGACATTGGTTGGACATTGTTGGATATGGCTACAATATACAGCCTTTTAATACTGGCTTCTTTTACTTCCTCCATGTATTTTCATGGCTTGATAGCTCATCTCTTTTTAGCACTGAATAATATCCCATTATCTGGCTGCTGTTGTTCAGTCGCTAAGTTGTGTCCAACTCTTTTGCAATCCTATGGACTGTAGCCCATCAGGCTCCTCCGTCCACGGGATTTCCCAAACAAGAATACTGAAGTGGGTTGCCATTTCTTTCTCCGGGGGATCTTCCTGATCCAGGGATCGAAACTGCATCTCCTGCATTGGCAGGCAGATTCTTTACTGCTGAGCCACCTGGGAAGCCTTTATCTGCCTGTACCACAATCTATTTATTCATCCCCTACTGAGGGGCATCTTGGCTGCTGTCAACTTTTGGCAATTATAAATAAAGCTGCTGTAAACACGGGTGTGCAGATTTTGTGTGGACATAACTTTTCAACTCCTTTAGGTGAATACCAAGGAGTGCAATTGCTTGATCATATGTCAAGAGTATGTTTATTACTCTGGCCAGAGACCACGGGATAGATATAGTATGTTTATTACTCTGACCAGAGACCATGGGATAGATATTGTCAAACATAGTTAGAATAAAGAGTATAATACTGATGGGTGATGCGGGTAGCCTAGGGATTGACACTGAAAGGTGAGACAGAGAAGTTTTTATAGTGGGTGGCATCTGAGTGCAGCTTTAAATAGGCAAGTGTTCCAGCAGAGAAATCATCATGAGACGCATGTACAAAAGACTTTCCTGGGTTCTTTTCTGGAGTACTGTGACTAGAACTTAGATGTAAGTAGTAAAAATAAAGCTGAAAATGTGGTTTATGGTCAATCATGATGGGTCTGAAGAGCAGGCTAGGCAGCTGGGGTTTGTCTTTGTAAGTAGCAGGGAGCTATTGAAAGTCTTTGAGGAGGAGAAGGCAGTGATTACATGTGATCCAAGAAGCATAGCCCTGTATCCCATATGAACAGGGCAAGAGTCACAAGAGAGGGGAAAAAATGATATCAGTCAAGAGGTTGTCATAATAGTCAGGAGAGAAAAGGATAGGTGTGATGGGGAGGCCAGACATGGAGGAAACCACTCAAACCTCATCAGCAAGATGGGAAAGTGCCATTATTGTCTCTGGGGTTTGAGGACTGGCAGGCTTAGGAAACTGAAGGAAAGGATGCATCAGAGATGTCTGCTAGTTTTGCATCCTGGCGTCCTCTTTCTTTCTTGATCTGCTGCTCTCTCTGGCCCTCTCTTTCCCTAGGGAGTTGGCAGCTGTGAGTCAAGCATATATCTGGGACCTCAGGGTGCAGGACTGAGTGGCCAGTTTGCAGGCAGGGACTAACAGGTGCTACTTTTCTGCACAGGTAACTAGGCTAAGGGGCTTCCCTGGTGGCTCAGATGGTAAAGAATCCACCTGCAATGCAGGAGACCCTGGTTTGATTCCTGGGTCAGGAAATTCCCCTGGAGAAGGGATAGGCTACCCACTCTAGTATTCTTGGGCTTACCTGGTGGCTTACATGGTAAAGAACCTGCCTGCAATGTGGGAGATCTGGGGTTTGATCCCTAGGTCAGGAAGATACCCTGGGGGAAGGCATGGCAGCCCACTCCAGTATTCTTGCCTGGAGAATCTCCATGGACAGAGGAGCCTGGTGGGCTACAGTCCATGGGGTCGCAAAGAGTCGGACACGACTGAGAGACTAAGCACAGCACAACTAGGCTAGGAGTTCCTGAAGAGTGAGATGGTATGGGGCAGGGACAGGACATGTGGGCAGGGTACCAAGAGGTTCTGCCTCTGACTGCTAGTGACCGTGGACAAGTCACCCTCCTCCCTGACCTCCTGCCTCCATGTGTCATTTAGGGATAGCTTCCTGGCCTCAGACTTGTAAAGAGGGAAAGAAATCATGTTCTTTTCTTAGCATATAAAACGCTAAAGCTGCTTAAACTGCAAGAGGTCATTACATATATGGGAGAAGACTTTAAAAAAGAGTGGATATATGTATATGTATAATTGGTTCACTTTGCTGTACAGCGGAAACCAACAGAACATTGTAAATCAACTAGGTTGTTGTTCAGTCGCTAAGTCGTGTCTGACTCTTTGTGACCCTATGGACTGCAGCATGCCAGGCTTCCCTGTCCTTCACTATCTTCCAGAGTTTGCTCAAGTTCATATCCATTGAGTCGGTGATGCCATCCCATCTTATGCTACCCTCTTCTCCTTTTGCGTCAACTATACTGCAGTAACAATTAATGAAAAAACAAAATATAAGAGATCATTACCACCCTTGAGGGAGGCAGTATGATGAGTCAGACAGCATAGGTTTGAGTCTTGGATCTGTTACCAGCTTTGTGATGCTGGATAGTCTAACTTCTCCACTCCTCATTCCTCTCTTTAGCAACATGGGGTTAATAATAGGCCCATCTGAGCAGCAGCAGCAGCTGATAGGTCTGTTGTAAGATGGGCTGAAATGATGCATGCAGTGCCTGGCACACTGCAGGTGCTGGAGGAATGTTTGCAGTGGTGATGATGACGCCGTTACAGATACCACTGCACTGCCAGTGCCGGGCTCCCTGAATACTCCTGGTGTAGCTTTGGGTACCAGATAAGGCCAACAAAACTGTGCTACTCCCTCTTCTCCTCCTAGCTATTGCCCAAGTTCACGATCAGGTTTGGCATCTCGCTGCATCACAGAGCATCACAGCAATTCAGCAAGGAAGGAGCCTTGGGGACATCTAGTCCAATACTCCGTCTGTTCCTTGGACCGCTGACCAGAAGTGATCTTACTTCCAGAAATGGTTTGCTCTCTGTGAGGCCCAGTCCACGTGTAGACACTTTTGATGTTTAGAGTCCAAGTATATTTGTTAATATCATATTGTGTGTGTGTATGTGTGTGCACGTGCATGCACTAAACACACCCAAAAAAGTAACTTTCAGGGCTATTTCACTGGTATTTTCACTTATACAGGAAGTGAGTCCTTATGAGACATAGACTGTTGACAGGAGAACAGTGATAGAAAAAACCAGTAAGACAAATAGTCAAGATTTGGAAATGTAGATGAAGAAGGAAAATCAATTGAGAACAGC